>NC_072731.1:104527343-104850455 GCF_026930045.1 Uloborus diversus
TTGCCAATGTCGTGACAACAGACTTATAGGGATTTTGCAACTGTTATAAATCAGAAACAGTTTTTTATTAATCATTAAAAACTATTTCTGACTTATAACAGTTTCAAAATCCCTATAAGTCGGTTGTCACGGGTTTCACCATTCTTTATTTATTGTAGAATGAGATTTTCTCGCTAACGACAAATAGCATTTCAGGCTCATTTTTTCACGCTTATCTGAAAGAGCACCATCGAAAAGAAAAACTATTTTTGTAGGTAAAATTATGTTCTTTTTCATGGTACCAACGAAAAGAAGATGCAAGGGGACAAACGAGCTATAGAACATTAAAAATAGGTTATTTTTCATGCGAACTATTTTGATAGCCACTTTGAATGCCAATATCTTTTAGAAAATCAATATTTACGCTCTGCAACTATAACCCATTAAAAACATGCATATTGACAATATAATTACAAAGTTCGAGCATTTGAATCGTTTATGTTTAGAATTTATGACATTTTAAAAACCAGGCAAAAGTTTCTCTGCAGCGTTTTTTCAAGATTTGTCATATGTGCTAGATAAGCTAATGAACTGAAACTCACAAAAATACTAGAACGTATTGCAACTAAAAATCCTTTGAGCTCCTAAAATTTCAGGCTTCTAGTGTTATAAAATTCCCCGTAATCTGAGCTTAAACATGGCAATTCATTACGACAGACATAATTTCAAGCTCGTTCCTTTATTTTTATTCGAAAGAACACCATCGAAGAAAAAACTTTTTTGAAAGGAAAAAATGTGTTTTTTCTAATGGTATAAACGAAAAGAAGATGCGTTGTGACAAACTTGAGCTATAGCGCTTTGAACATAGGCTATTTTTCACTTGAATGGTTTTGATAGCCACTTTGAATCGCAATATCTTTTAGAGAATAGATATTTAAGCTCTGCAACTGTAACCTATTAAAAACAAGCATTTTTACAATAGAATCAAGCTACACGAGCTTTTGAATTATTTTTGTTCATGCTTTATGAAAGCTTAAAATTCAGGGAAACATTTTCCCATCGCACTTTTTCACAAGTTCATGCTCATGCTACAGAAAATCTAACGAGCTCAAATTCACAAAAGTACTTAAATAGACTAACAGTCAAACATACTTTAAGCGCCTAAAAATTTCAGGCTCCCAGTGTGATAAAATTTTCTATAAACTTGGTGTTTGGCAATTTGGCACGAGAAGCTAATCCGTCATCTTGGATAACATTTTTCGGAGATCCTAGGTATTCAGGATTTGGATCTAGGAAGCTGAAAACTTGCGTAGGTTAGTTTCAAAGGCACCTCTACGCCTCTATAAAATTTCATCCAAATCGAAGATGATCGAGCGGGGAACCCTATGTCACTTTACATGGAATGACTCACTACAGGCTCACCGGAATAAAAATATTCGCATTGTTTGTCATTCATGTTTCATAAAGATAAATTCAAGAATATCTGAAAATTGGAGAGGGTGTCTTTTTTTTTTTTTTTTACTTTCTTTTTTTCTTTTCGCGGCAAATTTACAAGAACATAAAAACTTTAAAGTAAGTTCCAATAGTGAGTTTATTTTTCGAAATACACCTCCAGTGTGATGGTCCAATAAATAGGCTTTTAATGAAAAGTTTTTAATGCACTTTTTTACACGAAATACTTACGAAAGTTAAAATTTTTGTTTTGGTTGAATTCACGTTAAAAAAACATTCTTTAATATGAATTTCATCGGTCATATTCAAAAAAAAAAAAAAAAAACATCGCAAATACAAGTAGTATTAAGAATGAAAGTAATTATAGTTTCCTCAATATCACATGTCAATCGACACGATATTTTAATTCATAGAGTAGATTTAGAGACAAAATGCAGATTTCAGTTTCTCGTTTATTAAAGTTGCATTTTCGTGCTGTTGTAAAGTTCCATTCAACGTCAGCCAGGAACAAATGAGAGAAAGAAAATGAATTAATAGAATTAAATGTCACCAGAACTAATGTGCTGCAAATATTACTGACATCTTAGCAGAAGATAATATTTTACTTCCGTGTGGAAATTGGTCTTATGCCTGTCAAATGACGTTTCTGAGCTTTCTCTTAAAATGAGAGAATTAATTTATCTCGAGCAAAATCTTAGTCGCACTTGTTTGGCGAAGAATTAACACTTCTCCTGTGAGCTGCCTTATTTCCAGCTCATTTGACGCCCAAGTTTTCGCTGTCATATTACCCAAACTTAATAGACTGTATTAGTTAAGAATTAAGATTTGCATGGAAAAATACAACTTCAGATAGAATTCGTTGCAGAAACTTCATAAATTGTGCAAAATTTATAAAAATCTCCCGCTTTCGAATCTAGTCTTAAGCATCTACAGGGTTTTCACCATTTCATAATTAAGATAGGATTATGCAATAGGATGGACCCAAAAAAATCGAATTTATGCATAGCACTTAGCTTTAGTGCGGAACATTTGTGACTCCCTAACACTAATTACTGTGCCAAATTTTGTGACTCTGAGTTAATGTTTTCTACTCTGGCAAGAGACTTGAATTTTTGAGATTTTTTGAAAAACATCAAATAAAGGGAATATTTACGAAACATTTTTAGTTCCGCTGAACTCTAACTCTTAGTGCGGTATTTTTTTAACTTTAAAGGTTTTTTCCCCTAAAATTGTGGCTTTCCAATAAAATTTCTTGAGTTCTTGCCCATTATCTTCCACCCCCACCTCGGAAAAATTCGAAATAACGGGCCTGATGTGTTTCTTAAAATCTCAAAAATTCAAGTATCTTGCCAGAGCAGATGACATTAACTCAGAGTCACAAAATTTTGCGCAGCAATTAGTATTAGGGAGTCACAAATTTTCTGCAGAAATTCGATTTTTCGGTCCACCCTATTTTACAACCCTTTCCGTTTTGTATTTAATGAATTTATTTGTTAAAATGATATTTTCCAAAATTGAATTCATTTATTTTATCTTGAAAATCATCTTTATACTTTTCTGTTCTATTCAGCATCAAGAGAGTTGTATAAAAAATTTAAACTGAACCCTTAGTGTAACAGTTCATCAAAGTCTTTTCTTCGAATAAAAACGAATTAGGAAAATGTTGAACTGAATTAAAATAAATAGCAAAGAAATTAAAAATGTGTTCTTTGCTGATAATTAAATACATTAAATTCGTGAGAGATTTAAAAAACATAAAATGAGTACACACTTTTCATACAGTATTAAAACGCTTGGCAGTTTCAAAAGTATCACCGTTTTCTAACTGTATTGTTTACTGACAAGACGTTTTGAAAACAGTGAAAATTTAATTTGTACTCATTGTAAGTATCTAATATTCGTAAAAAGCTTAATCAATTGATGGTTCAAATTCATTAGAAAAAGAACTTTTTTATAAAGCATGGAATTCGCAAATATTTTTTTAACTGACTGCAGATATGTAAACAAGTTTTATAAATAAAAAATAGATAATTCTTTGTCGGGTATTTTGTTTTTTACACATTGCTACAAGAAGAATAAAATCGAACCTTTAAGTATAATATGGCAAAAAGAAAAGGAAAAATTTTAAAAATCGGCACAATACATAGACATACGTAAAAGCGTTTATAAAGTTAGTTTGGTTTATTTGAATTTAATGGCACAAGAGCCCTTCACGGCTATACTGCGCCAAAGCGTTTTAAAAAGCGTTTATAAAGGACCAAAATTTTAATTATAGTTATAGCACACACGGGTAGTAGGAATACAAGTAAACCCTATTTTAGTGCAGAATTTCTGAGCCAATTAATAAGGTAATATTTGGCAGTAGGCAACAATGCATGATCAATATATAGTTCAAATGGCAAACATATG
This sequence comes from Uloborus diversus, assembly GCF_026930045.1. Classification (NCBI taxonomy): domain Eukaryota; kingdom Metazoa; phylum Arthropoda; class Arachnida; order Araneae; family Uloboridae; genus Uloborus; species Uloborus diversus. The sequence goes on from NC_072731.1 coordinate 104,531,184, forward strand.
AAAAAAGAGTCAATGGCAATACTTCCAACGCAAGTTAAGAACCAGTGGCAAACGCATAACAAAGCGAAGGTTCTGCTGGATGAGAGAAAACTGTAACTCTAACTGGTAACTTATTAATAATTTGTCTTTACTATAAAATCTAACATTTCAACTTTTCCTCTTGCTTTTATTGAACATTCTTTCTTTCTGAAACAGGCCTTCTCAGAATGCTTCCAACAATGACAGTCCCGCTGGGAGATGTGGGAGGAGTCCCATAGAGATTACTTATTAGAGGGTGATTATGTTTCCAAAGCGCGCTTCAGGTTGACGAGGGTTTTTTTTTTTTTTTTTCTGCCAAAAGTCGCATACTTTCCAAACTGACCTTATAGCCCTCTCTTATCTCTTAAATGCATAATGTTTAGCCTACAAACACATCACAAACATTCTTCCTGTCAGTAAAATATTTTCAAAATGATTTTACTACACTAGTTATGCCTTGGGTTGGTTAGTATTTAGTGGGAAGAGCTTTTTATCCCATTCCATCAATAAAAATGAATAATGACAATTAGTTAATTTAGTAATAACGTTTGTAATTTTATTTCAAGGTTGAACCTAAAAAAGTATAAAATTGCAAGCAATGGATTTTTAAAGCTTAACAAACGTTGAAAATAATACAGGTTTCCAACTTAAAAGCAATTTTTCGTCACTAATTGTTTTCGTTCCACTATTGTTTCGTTTTAATGTTCTTAGTAAAAAATTGATAAAATTCAACGGATTCTGCATAATCTCTCATCCAATAAAACAACAAAATTAAAACCAAATAAAGACAATTTGTGGAAATTATGATTAAAGTGAAAAACCAACGTAAATAAAGAACAAATTGCGAAGAAAATACAGCATATAGCTATTTCAAGGCTACAATGGAGCCTCTTCATCAGTGCAAAAAGCTCACCAACCCAACTGAAAGTCGTGAGAGAACTGACAGCAACCACGTGGACACCGGTATTTATACCAAAGAGGGCCAACGAATAGGAATTCAGGACACAAGAAACAAACAACCAATCAGCAAACAGCATGTCAACCAGGGGCTCGGAGCAAGTAGGAGAGACAGCCAATCAGAAGGCAGGAGACAAACGAGTGAGAGACAACGAAGAAATCGAAAAAGCAATTATTGAAATTGCTTCCAAACATCATGAAAAAATGGAGTACTATAAAAATCATTGACAAGAGAATGAGAATTTTTCTAATTATAGTAAGCTTCCCAGAAATCGAGGTCATAAACCGAAGAAAATTTACAAATGATTTTTGCAGATGAAAAAATCAAAACAGTGACCAGAAGTCCAATAATGCTGAGCGATGGAAGAACGAGCAAGTTCTTTATGTTTAACATAATTTTCGTGCTCCTTCAGACGGTGCTTGAGTGTGGACGGTGCCAAGTCCACACTTGCAGGAGATGCTATAAATACCTCAGTTGCTATGGCAGTCAATAGGATGCTTCAAGTTTGTAAAATGTATCTTATTTATAGGAGAAAAGCTATATCAAAACTAAACTTCTTCAAAATCTTTGCAACTTGATGACTGACTTTAGGAAAATATGCCAAGATAATAGTATAGGAAGCATTGGAATCAGAAACCTTGTCAGAATGAGAGGGCTTAATTAGCTTATTATAAATTGAATTAATAATGCTAGGAGCATGACCACGATCAAAAGTCACTGCTTTTAGATAAGAAAGTTCAGCATTTAAAGAATGGGGTTGTTCAGTCAAAAGTATTACTTTTAGTCAGTGAAATTGATAGAATAAGCGAAAAAAATAACATAAACCCAGAACATACTTTCATTTTCCCAACAGTTATTTTTTAAAATGTCCGATTTTTCAACAAGGCGTGGTCTTGATGACGTCGTAAATGATGCTCTTTGGGCCATCTTTGCACTGCATTTCCATGTTATGATAATCAAGAAGCGAATTAAAATTTCGCTCTACGCTTGCTATCAACCATATCGTTGCCAGTACACGTGAGTAAAGATGTGAATGAAATATTTTGCTCTGTGAATGGCAACACGAAATGGCATTTCATTATTCGTGATCTCATAGGCAGAAGCTTAAACAATAAAAGCGCACCGATTTAAGTAATTTTTTAAAAACATTAAACAAGCAAATTATTTAAAAAATGGTCAGATCCTATGCTTTTCAGCATGCTCTTTAGGAATAATATGCTTTTAAAATTTTGGAAACGACTCCGTTGTACGAAGAACAGATGTTCAAAGCACGAAACACAAAAGCCTTGAATGAAGTCAACTTTTGGTTTGCAGAATGAGAAGAGAATTTCTGAGGAGGTCAATTCATCATTACTTTTAGTAATAAAGACGCCCAAAAAAGAAAGAGAACTATCAATTTCCATTTCAATAGTGAATTGGATGCAAGGATCAATAGAATTTAGAGTAGAAAGTAAAAGATCATTATCAACATTGTTTTGGTCAAGCAAAACAAAGCAGTCATCAACATAACATACATAGAACGGAAACCTTATGGTTTCAAAAAGTTTATCCTCAAAATAGTGCATATAAATATCACTTAAAATAGGACACAAAAGATTACCCAGTGCTAAACCTTCAGACATGCCAAAGGATGTGCCATTGAACACAAAAGTAGTCTGCTAAAGAAACTGTCTACCATGGCTTAGCATTGTTGGACTTCTGGTCACTGTTTTGATTTTTCATCTGCAAAGATTATTTGTAAATGTTCTTCGTTTTATGACCTCCATTTCTGGGAAGCTTACTATATTTGGAAAAATTCTCATTCTCTTGTCAGTGATTTTTCCTGCACTCCATTTTTTCATGACATTTGGAAGCAATTTCTATAATTGCTTTTTCGGTTTCTTAGTTGTCTCTCACTCGCTTGTCTCCTTACTTCTGATTGGCTGTCTCTCCCACCGAGACCCACGTGATAACAGGCCAGACAACTCCCCTCCCCCCCGCTTCGTTACGCCACCAGTCGTCGATCTATGAACTTGGCGCGAAACTTTGAAAGCAGTGCAGTCTACCAGTTAAACAATAGTGCTTCTTGGTCTGGTTGAAATAGATGAAATAGAAAATATTAACTTCGGCTGCACTTTTTGAATACAATACTGTTGGATTTATCTCATCCTTTCCACGTACCGGAATGTAGAAGCAATTAAAAAATATATATATAATATAAGTGTCTGATGAGTGAATTTGAGTCAGCGATTTCCGCTTCCGAACAACCTGCATGTGAAGAAAAAAGCTGGGTGTCTCATGGAATAAATTTTAAAGTTCGGAGGTAAGTACTTTTCTCAGATAAACAAATTTACATTTTATGCAGTTAAGATTACTTAAGTTTTCCTCCATTACACGAACAATTGTCAGTTTCCTTTCTGATATCTTTGTCTGTAATTTGTAATTTTAGTATAATGCTTTAATATTTGAAACGGTTAACTTGCAACTTTTTATTTCTTTATTTTTTCAACTTTGTACACGCATTTATTCGAAATGGATTTTCCAAGCTGACAATATACATATGTCAAAATTTTCTGCAAATATACTTGTTGCTATCAGAAGCAACGTAACTTGGTGTTGATATTCAGTTAATATGTAAACAAGTTTATTGAAACAGGCTTTTAACTGAACTAATCTTATATTTTCCGTTTCGATTAAATTGTTTCATACGCTAGCATGTGTTATTTTGATCAAAAAACATTCCTTGATGGGCTTCCGTAGTTCTGAGATAGAAAATTAGATTTGAACGCCGGTGGTCGTGGATCCGATACTCAAACATTTCCCCCCAACTACGCCCCTGCAATGTTATTCAAACAAGCTGGTTCTGTGCGTAAATTAAAAAAATATATACGGTTTTTTTTTTTTTTTTTTTTTCACTGTTGTCTTTAAGTTTTATGATATTTATGCACACATTGTGGTTAAGTTAACGGTATTCATAATTTCTGGGCTTGCGAAAGATTAGTTTTGAGCAGTGGATACACAACGTGTTTTTGCCAAATGCTCTGTGCTTGTTTGTTTATGCTTAAAAAGGGCAAAATATCTTGAACTACATATTTTTTGAACTCCTTGAGTTTTCTGTTTATAAGCTTTCAGGAACTCTGAAACTGTAACATAAATTGTATTAAGGGGCTGTCTATAAAGTATTATGCAAACTTTTGAACAAATCCCCCCCCCCCCCACTCCTCCTTGTTACATGTAACGCTGTTCAACATGAGCATATTGTTATAAACAACGCGTGATGTCACACTTCTTGTTATCCCCTCCCTTCCCCCTGTCACAAAACTGTCACATTGATTTCCTAAAAGAGCATACTCAGCAAAATGTTGATCTAAATTTAACATATATGAGGTTTTAAGTATTAAAGAAAGTTGCTAAAATGGTCATTCTATGAAAAGTTTTTTGAAAAAGGTTACTTTGTCATCAATTAATGCTTTTTAAAATAATTTTTCAAAAGCCTAAAATGATAACCTATTAAAGCCCCCCCCCCCACACACAAGAATCATTAGCAGCAGAAAAAGCTGAAAATGGAAAAGTAGCCGAATTCCAAAAAAAAAAAAAAAAAAGGCTGTTTAGATATTGAATACATTTTTTGGATGTACAACATACAGTATTCATGATGTTGTATTATACATTCTTTAATTAACGTTTTTCAAGTTGAATTCCTGTGTAATTTTTCGAGAGTGCCCACCGAAGGGGGGGGGTCGGAATCATAGTCTCATAGTAATGATAGCTTTTCAACGTCTATAGTTATAACTAACTGTGCCCTTGAAATTTTAAGGGAGATGGAGATGTTTTGGGTTTTTTTTTTTTTTTTTTTTTTTTTGAAGTTTTCATAATTGAAGGGGGTAGGGCACCGTCTACTTTGGGGGATGGCACCCAAGCATTCACGTCTTTTGAAAAGCATAAATTTGCTCAGCTAAGTTAACATTAATAATATGGTATTATGTACTTTAATTTGTTGTTATGTCTTTGAAACATATTGCAGTCATGTTTCCCGTTTTCTTAAGTAAAAATGTTTATTTATTTTTTAAAATTTCATTTAATTCTTATTCAAATACAATAGTAATATTATTTTTTGTTTTGATGTAATTGTAAAATGAAAGTTCATTTATTTATTTGAATACTTCTTAAGACTTAATGTTTCAATACAATATACGAGTAGTTAAAATGCGATTAGTTAAAAAACAATTTCCAATGAAAAATAAAACTGTTTATCTATCACTTTGTTTTAACATGATTGTAAGATAAAATCGTGTTTAGTTATTTGAATACTTTGTAATACTTATAAATGTTTTTATGTCAAATACTATGAATTAAGCTCAGTGTATTTTTTAATGTATGATTATCGGTTCCTTTTTATGTTTTCAAATGAAAAAGTAGAACTTGTAATGCTACTAAAATAACAGAAGTCAATATAAATAAACCAAATAGTTTTATTTAACCAAAATATTAATCGAAGTGCTCACTTCCCAATATCATTGTGGATCGACAAACGATGACGTCATTTGCTAGTTGGATGGCCTTCCTATCTCGAAGGCCTCGCTCCCACTTGCTCCGAGCCCAGGGTTGACATGCAGTTTGCTGATTGGTTGTTTATTTCTTGTATCCTGAGTTCCTATTGGTTGGCCCTCTTTGGTATAAATACCGGTGTCCACGTGGTTGCTGTCAGTTCTCTCACGACTTTCGGTTGTGTTGGTGAGGTTTTCCCACTGATGAAGAGGCTCCATTGTAGCCTTGAAATAGCTATATGCTGTATTTTATTCACAATTTGTGCTTTATTTACGTTGGTTTTTTACTTAAACCACATTGTAGCACAAAGCTTACATGATAATTTTTCATTTTGTGGAAATTAACTTTTAACGAAATATAAGTCAAGCGAATTCCCATCACTTCACAACAAGCCTCAAATTTGAGCGATTCGAAGAACGAGCCTTGGAAAATATTAATTAACTTTGCTTCATGCTTTCGGAGATAATCACGCGCAATTTGAAATGACTGCGACGATAGGGAAGGGGACGTCGCGTTATCGTTTGAGACACTTAATGGCTTCTCGCATGCAAATTTCCTGACACTAAAGTGCATATTTTACAACTAATATGTCATTTTAAAATGAAGCTAACCCGCTTATGCTCATCTGATATTTTATAGTATTTTCAGATGCTCTGAAAATGGAATTGAGAGGAAAGTCGAGCAATTTGAATACGGAATAATCTTTGAATATTCAAATTGTTTGATATTCCTACTGCTCACTTATGCAGTGGCGCAAAGTATCGACCGAAAATGAAGCATAAGAGCGTAATCGTGAAAATAAAATTCAACTTGACTGCACGCTGAGTTAAGTTTAAAGGTGAAAAATGACAGAAGAAAAAAGTTTAAATTAATTCATTAACTTTAAAGTGAATGTGAATAAAATATGTAAAATTTAAGCAAAACATTTTCAGAGAATGTTTAAAGTAAAAATTATAGATCTCCATCCTCTCTCTCCCTTGGTTGCTTAAACGCTCAAATTACGGTTTTTCACTGTGGTCAAAGCAGATTATTTTTTAAAACAGAAGCTTTGGAGGAATATATTCTTTGCAATTTTAATTTTCTACACATCACGTGACAGTCCTCTCTGTAACACATAACCTTTAAATGAATTGCCAATGATAAAATTTTATTTTTAATTTAAGAGAGAATCAATCAATATCACATATTTATATAGTGATAAACAATGTAGGTGATGTATCTCGGAAGTATAAATATAAAATAATGATCAGCGCAATTAATTTTACTTTTAAGTTTAATAGTTTATGTGAATGTAACTTGAATAAATATAAATAACAATAGAAGTTTCTTATCTGCGCTGTGACTTATACGCAACATGCATTATTCCCACGATTTTTTTCCTTTTAATTTTACAGCGTGACCTTTCTTTTTTTTTTTCTTTTTTTTTTTTTTTTTTCGAACTTAAGGCTCATAGGAATGAGCCCGATGCTTTGGTTTTACACCAAAAAATAATTTAGGTATTGTAGAACAAATCAATATTTAAAAAAGTGATAGTTTTTTGATGATTTTGTAAATATTTTAAAGAGGGACTACCCCCATTAGTCTCCCAACTTGCTACAAAGGTTCGTGCTATTGAACCTTTCACCTCAGCCCCTCAGAAGAAAGTTAATGGGTAAAATAATGCTCGCTTCTCTTCCAAATAAAAATAATGGCTATGAAAAGGTCGAAAATGGAAAAAAAGTTGGGGGGGGGGGGATTTCTAGAGCGTGATGGTGAGGAGGGGAAAAGGCACATTTAATTAAGAATCACATTTAATTAAGAATCAGCAAGAATGCTGTCAGAACCATTTTGCAGGGGGGAGGGGTTATTAGTGCTTTTTTTTTTTTTTCTTTTCGAATATATTTCAGAAATTTTTGGTGAATACAGTGAAATTCCGCTGCAACGATTTTCAAGGAACTACGAAATTTGTTCTTTGTAACGAGAATTTCATTGTAATGGAATTTAAGCAATGTAAAGAAAATCAGAAAGGGACTAAAAATTTATTTCTTTGAGACGGAAATTTCGTTGTATTGGTATTCGTTGCAACGGGATTTCACTGTATTTGCATGCATATTTTAATGATCTTAACGCATATAACCCCGGACCCTATTGATTGCATGTCCGTATATCTATCTCATCAAGCAAAAGAAATAAACAAAACTCGATACTCAAAAGAGTGTCTTCTTTACAGTCAAGACAAGCAAAATTTGGAACAAAGACGTTTTGTTAAAACAACAATGCCCATTCTCATTAAGCAACTAATCGCTTTTTTAAGTGTCCGAGAGCAGAAATCTCTTTATTCTCGTTTGCATGTCTTTTCCAACGGACCGTTTCATTTTTGCGATAAAAATAACCGATCTTCAGCTAGAAGGATGACATTCGGGAGACATCTATAACTTCCGGTTGGATCGTTTTCGTACCTTTTCGCCCCGAATAACAAATTCGCCGGATTATAAGGATTCGTTCTATTCAATCAAACTGTTTCTTTTTTTAAAGTTTGACATTTTGGAGGGAGGATTTTGTGAGGATTCCGCTCACTCTGTAAAGCCTTTCCTTAAAATAAAGCTTAATGATATAAAGAAAAAGATGTTTTAAAATTGTTGCAACGTACATAGTGTTAGTTTAATCGAAAATTTTATCATTTAAATCCTCGTACGTGTGTGTTACGTGTTTTATTTTGAAGAGGGAGTGGTTATCAGGTAGTTCTGTTCCATCAATTCATTTTTATTTTTTTTTTAATTTGTAATTGGTACGATGAATTCGTAAGAAATCTGAACATTCGCTTCAAAGCATCTTTTACAAATAAAACAGGAGTGACTGGAAACTACATTTAATTTGTAATTACTTAAACCTTTATCTGTGTGTAGACAGCGTTCACTTTTCTTCTATTTATGGAGGAAGTAGTTGTAGTGTTCATAAAAGATTTACAACTCAAATTGTATCCTAAACTTCCATTTAATTCACCTTTGAGTAAGTTTTGACGTTTCTTTATGTGAATGGACAATCGAAACATCCAACCTTGTTTTTATAAGCTTTTTTTTGTTTCTGCCTAGTTATGTGCGCATATATCTCGTATAACTCAGAAACGGTTACCCACCTGTTTTGGTTAATATACTACTAATTCTCCATTGTTTTTATATCAAACCAGAGTAGGTATCTGATAGTTTTTCAAATCATTTATCCTTACAGCATCATTCAATCCATACCGAAAGTTGACTGTCATTTGAAAAGTAATAGCGACACATCTTTATTGCACGTACTTTTTTTTTTTAAATGTTTTTTTGGTTTCCTTTTTTTAAGATTAGTTCTGACCCAAATGGATAAAAAGTGGCAAAAAATCCAATAAAATATTGTACAACTTTTGTCAACTTGGGGGGCGTAGATGAATTGCAAGGGAGGCGTGAATGCAGTCCAAGATAAATATATAAAATAAAGTAAAATAATAAAAGTAACCATAATTTACTCAATTTTGAGGCCACATAAAAACAATTTCGACCTTATCTCCGTTTTTGAAGTTTTTAGCGCAAAATTTGTCCACAGACCCCTGTGAATCTGTATTTGCAGTATCAGCAGGCGTAAAGGGAAACTATCGAACAAGGAAAGACATCATAAGTGACCTGAGGGGCACTTTTTCACAATTAGAACCTGATATTCAAAACTAGTGAAGAGGAAACAGTGGTTATCTACTAGTCAATGTTGTGAAAGTGACTGGTATAACCTGCCAACCTCTCCTAGATCTTAGGTTACGTCAAATTTAAATGGAATTAGTAATTTGACTTCATGTGTTCTATTAGGAATGTGTTCGAAATAAAGTCATGTATAATAATTTCTGCAGTATTATTTACAAATTATCTATATATTTTATACAATAACTAGTTTTAGCTATACTAACTTGCTTCAGCTTCAAATTTTGACCGTACGCTTTTATTGACCTCGTATGGTGAACCGCTGAGGAAAGCGTGAGGTCCCATCAGGATTCAAAGGGGGACGTGTTAATCGAGAACTGATGTGACTAGAGGAAAGGAGCTCCAAATACAGTTGAACATGGTTATAGTAAAATCGTTTATAGTGAGAACTCTGTTATAACGTCGAAAACATTCTAGCCCTTCATTCGTCAATAAACAGTAAAGATGATCGTCTGTAACGTCACTTCGCTATATTGTCAAAAATATTCTGGGCACTTGCCTCACGCTACAGAGTTTTAGTGCATCGAGATGAAAATAACTTTCCAAATTCGGGCTAAAATCAAACCTATTATCAAAATCCTATTTCCGAAACGATTCTTTCTATCACCAAACTCCACGGTTAACGCGAAAAATGTATTGCTTTCTGAAAAGGTTTCGGATCGAAAATAGTATACGACGAAGTATGATATTTCTCATCACCTATTTCTACTATTTATTACAAATGGTTCACTGCGCTTTTCTAGCCGAAATCGCAAGTCCAAGGTTTATGAGGAAAATCCTGAAACTTTTTCATTTTGGCCAGAAGCGTCAAACGCTATGCATTACAGCGGAAAAATTGTTCTGAAATACAAGAATGTCTCAAATGTGCTCATTGCAAAGAAAATGTGTCCTGACAGATAAGGGAATTCTGCTCTTGCGGAAGAATCTTTCTCCCAGGATAGATAAAAAATAATTTTAGAGAAAGGTCGAGGAAAATATTTTATTTTTAGACGCGTTAATTATAAAATAATATATATGTGTATATATATATATATATATATACACACACACACACACACATATATATATATATATATATATATATATATATATATATATATATATATGCATATATATATATATATATATGTGTGTATATATATATATATATATATATATATATATATATATATATATATATATATATATATATATATATATATATATATATATATATATATATATATATATATATTTGGTAATGTTTCTACATTTTAAGTTTTTTTGCACCTCAAAAACTCAAAGTAGGAATTATATGTAAATTTTTTAGTGTGTTGAATTTTGAAAATTTTAAAAATGCTGCCTGTTTTTTAGTGCCAAGTAACATCATTTTTACTTTTTTTGCAATTCTTAAATAAGTTTATCAACTTAGAATGCAATTGGTAGATTTTTTCTTGTAAAAATAGCATTAAACAAATGCTAATTTTAAAACAGAATATTTTCTTCTTCTACATAGATTTTTTTGAGCAATTACGATTGCTTAATGTTTTTATTTGACTGTTTTGGTGTCCTATCATTTTATTTTCCCGCCAGCAACCTCTGCAGCATCACCGTCGATCGGCTCCTCACGATGCTGCTCCTATAGCGAAAGCCGTCTCCAGGTTGCATCCATATTCTACACGCACGCGCATACATACACAACTACACACACACACACACGCACACACACACACATACACAAACACATTCAGACACAAACACATACACACACCTACACACACACAAACACCTACACACACATACACACAACTACCCACACATTCATGCCTCCACACAGATACACATACCCCCTACACACAAACGCACATACCCCTCCACACACACACAAACCACACACGCCTACATACACACACTCGTGATTGCGAAAAACATAATTTGAATTCAAAATGTCAAAATTCAAATTTTTTTTTTTTTTTTTTTTTTTTTTTTTGGCTCTCCTTAAACTGTAATTGATTTTTTTTTTTTCTTCATTTTGCAGGGTGTCCGAAAAGTTCTTGAAAAGTTTGAACATGCGCTTTAAAAAATGATGCTGCATGGGTCCACGAATTTTTTGTGGTATCGTAATAAATTACTTTTAAATTTAAAAAAAACCGCCTTCAAAAAACACCTAGGAACTAAGAAGCAAAAAAATAACCGATTACACTTACATACTACTTCCTACCCAAAACTAGAAATGAAATTTATTTTGCAATTCCAGTACAAAAATTCAACTAAACTAAACGAATAATTATAAAATAAACACTGATTTTAATTTCAATACGTTGAATTATTTTAAATACGTAACTAGTTATATACGATCTCTAAATTTTTAATACCCTTTTGAAGTCGGGGCCTCCTATAAACGACTACCTAACGTAACTGAGTAGGTTTAATTTTAAAGACTAATTTCGTGTTTCGTTAAATTAGTGTTTAATTCAGGATTCGGTGGGTTGTCAGTTTATAGGAGTCCCCGACTTCAAAAGGTTATTAAACATTAAGAGATCGTATATAATTAGTTAGGTATTTAAAATAATTCATGGGTATAGTAATTAAAATCAGTGTTTATTTTATTATTTTTTGTTTAGTTTAGTTGATTTTTGTACTGAAATTGTAAAATAAATTTTATTTCTACGTTTGGATAAGAAAAAGAATGTAAGTGTAATCAGTTATTTTTTGCTTTTTTGTTCCTGGGTATTTTTAGAAGGCGGTTTTTTTTTATTTAAAAGTAATTTATTTTTTGCTTTTTAGTGATGTAAATAACACGGTGAGCGTCTCGGAGACTTCCGACGACTGTGGAAAGTCTTTTTCAAATGCGTAACTATGTACAAAAAAAATTGTCTTCATCATTTGTTCAACTTGATCAAAGTTTGCTTTCCGAAAGCAAATGCACGAGTCACTAAAAAAAAAAAACGAAATTGCTTTAAGTTTAAATTTGTAAAATTGTAAATTTTAAAATTGTAATATTGTAAATTGTAATTTATGTTTCGCAATTAGTGTCATGTAACTCGTGATAAAAGTCGCATGTTTCTTCACATGGCCCCACTATAGATGAAGATTAAAAATTCCACTAGAATGAATTTTATGTTAGCTTCAGAGAATCCTTAGTTCAAAATTTTCATTATCATTACTCTTAATAATATATATCTTTAGTGCTTTCTTTAACTATAGGTAAAGAAAGTATAAACCTTTGTTTTATGGCCTTTGTTTATCATGGGTTTTATATTTGATTGTTTGTGAGGGAAATTGCAAGAAATTATTGTTTTACCCTTAACTTTTCCCTAAAGAACGAATAGGGTAAATCAAAGATTTGGAACCTAAGTTAGATCACCCCCTAAACAAAACCACTACTAAACAAAAAAAATCATAAAAACCGGTTCACAAAGTGAGACGATATACAAAGTTAATAAAGTAAATCTGAGTATGATATTTGAAGAGTTCCATCATTTTCATCAAACCCGAACTGAATAATCATTAGAACGCCTAGTAAGTATACCGTTTCCAACAAAAAAAAAATGATAATCCTTATCGGTACAGGCAGGGGCGTGCACAGACATTTTGGGGTCCGTCGCAAGGGACTTTTCCGGGCCTCTCTCCATATTGTTTACCCCTAGTTTTAAAAATATTGGACCCCCTTCATTCTCAGGCCCAGGCCAACAGGTGTTTTTTCTCCCCCCCCCCCCTGTACACGCCCCTGGGTACAAGTGTCTTTGAGTATTTATAGAACATAGTACAAAAAAAACTAATCCGACGAGTTCAGAACTTCCTCATTTTTTTGAAGACTGCTAATTAGTACAAACCTAGTTTCAAATTAAACTGGCGGCATTGTGAAATAGTAAATCTAGAATACTGGTTAAACTTGAAAAATCAGACACCAGTTACAACATATTATTAAAGAATATAAGTTAAATCATCGGGAGAGGCGTGTTCTGTATGCAATTCCCCTTGGATGGAAAACTAAATATGTTTACAGACTGAATCATAAAAAAGAGTGAATAATAAAGTTGTTTTAGTTTAAAATAATATTAAGGTAATTGATTCAGCTATTAAAGTAGCAAAATATATTTAATTTACTGCTTTGCTACGTAGTAAAACATAAGTAACACCTATAAGTAAAAATTAACAGGCGGCGAAAATTTATCATCCATATGCCGCAAGAATTATCGTTCAAGACGAAGGCAAAACCTTTGCTGTGAAAATACACCGGTCACTGAAAAACCACGTGACCTGTGACGTATTCCGCCCGCTGACGTAAGCTGGATTACGTATCCACAACGTGTGAAATTTAAAGTTTCTTGGATTTCTCCGAGACCCCTTATTCGATCCAGATCAAATTACCATGGGACCATCTGGAAAGTATACCCTTCCAAACAAAAAGAGAATTTTTCAAAACGGTACAGTAGCCTTGGAACAATACGAAAACATACATAAAAAGCCGCACGACGAAATCATAATCTCCGTTTTCGAAGTCGGTTAAAAAAAGAATAAACTTCCAAAATGTGTTTAACTGTACCGTTACAGTAAGAAAAACAAACTTAATGTGAGGTGCTTAATAAATTTATTAAACAGAAAGTTATACTTTTCATTACCAGAGGTGAATATGTGCACCGTTTGTTGCTCAAACCACATCTAAACATTACTCAATATCATCCCAGAAAAGTTAAACCTATTTGGACACTACGTATTTCCAGATTTTCAATGCTAGCAATGCTACACAAGCTGACACAAATGAACGCAAAAAATAAAATTCATGAGCAAGCCGCACATTCATATGACAATTTGTTGCTTTTCAATGAATTTTTTTAAATGTGTCAAGGACTTTTCGGTCACCCTGTAATATTTTAGTTTTATGAAGTATTGCAAAAATTTAGGAAATTTTTATAATGCTTTTACCATTCAGGGCGTGCACAAGGGGAGAGAATGGACACCTGTTGTCCCCGGACCGAGCCTGAAGGGGACCAAATATTTTTTTTAATTAGGGGTGAAGTATAGGGGTAAATAATATAGAGGGGGGGCGGAAAATTTTCGGGAAAAAATTTGTGCCCCAAAATTTCTGTCCACGCCCCTGGTAACATTATTGATACTTTTGTAAGTAACGCAGTTTAGAATTAATTCCCTATATAGCTCCATCATTTCCTGTAAAAATATTACACTAACAAATACTTAAAAGATTCTCTGTATTTTCTGTAATATCTTCTGTAGATACATGCTGTAATTGATGACTTATCTTGTAGCATGATTTTCGATGGAAATGTTTCGATGAAATTGGAATTTCTTACTTCTATACCAGAATTTAATTTCCAATGATGCAATCTGTGGTAATCAATAAAGGTAATGTGTACTATTAAAATAGGTTCTTTTATAGGGTTTTCTTACCTATAAAATAGGTAATCGTGAAAAGGTCTCCACCTTTTCACTATAAAAAAATTAGGACTACTTTCCCTCAAAGTTTTTTTTCTAAACGACTATGCAAAAAACAACAGCACGTTGCGGGAAGAGTCATCCAAACTGCTTTTGAAAAAAATGGCCCGAATTTCGCCGTGTTGACTAATTGGACTAATAGCGATGGCATCATTACTCAGAACATATTTCTTGCCACCTTTTGCGGTTATCACAACAAAAAGATCGTGCACGCAAACGTAAGTTTTGGCACGGAACATTGGAGACTAAAATAAGGCTTGCTTTTAGTATAATGGGTCAGTTAGGATGAATGGAAACAAAATTTCAGTGTTTCAACTTTCGATCTTTTTCTTCGCTTTATATAAATTGAGAGATAGAATTTTTTGAATTACATTCGAGACCCGGATAGCATTTTAGGATTCAAAAAAATGACATTATGGCTAATTGTTAGCAAATGATATCCTCTTCACGTCTACCCCGGTGTCTTTCCATTCACCCCTAGTCTCTTTGGTAAGCAGAAACTGATTTCCTTTCCCCATGGTGCTGGTGTAGGCATATAATAGTAGGTGAATTCCAGCGGTAACGGAAGGACAATTTAGACAAAAAAATCGGTGCATTTCTGTCTGTGAGCATATCAAAATATATATTTTTTCAAAAATTGATGCGTAGACTTTTATACACATCATGGTAGGTTGCTAACAAAGCCAAAGCCAGGAATTTTTTGCCAGTAACTTTTTTTTTTAATAAAAAATTTAAAAGCGGAAGCACATTTTTGCGACATAATTTTCACGCAATCGTGTTTACCCCAAATGTTCAGCCAAACAATAAAAGGGAAAATTCTATAAAAGTTAGAGCACATACGGGAGTGGTCAATCATTACAATTTCACCTCTTGTTTTAAAAAATAATTATTTTAAGCTTATAAATTATGTATTTGTTAAGGGTAACGGAAGGACAGTAATTCTGAATTCTTGAAATACTCAAAAATATTATCAGAATCCATAGAATATTTATCTTCTTTGTCAGGGAATACAAAGATCATTCCCACATTATTATGCATTCTCAAACAAGATATTTTTACTCCTTCATCTTCTAAATGAAATGCGTATTCAACATTGCCATTTGTTAATATCTTTCCCCTCCATTCAACGAACAAAACTTGTCCAAATGTTATGAATACTTTCGCATATTCTCATCATTTAGTGCTTTTGATTCAGCTGTATCTTCTTTTTACTATTATTTATAACTGTCAGTCTGTTGACTGTCAGTCTGAAGTGAAATCACCTTCGATTTGTTGAAATACTGACTTTATTCAATAACATAGCTTGTTAAGGGTTCAAATAGTGCATACTTTGTGTGTCAAGATGAGAATGGATATTACTCCATCTTTTTGAAAATTGATCTTTGAATTCACTGATCTCTTCGCAGTATGTTTAACGGTTGAAGTAATGCTCTCAACAGTCCTTTCCTCTGACTTGTGTTAGAAAAACCGGAAAGCAGTTTCAAAATTGAATTGTTCCAATATAAATATCAAGATTGTAAGCAATTGTTTTTGCTTAAATTGGCTTGTCATATCACAAACATGTTATACCAAAATTATTTTCTCATGTTTAGGAACTTTTAAGTGTAGTTTTTATGATTTTTATCACATGCATAGAATAAATAAAATCACAATACATTTTTTCAAAAAAATAAATAAAAGTCTATTTTTTAAATAAAAGCACACATAATTTTTGCATTAATATCACTTATATATGTTTTAAATGTGGCTACTAACTTTGAACAATACTTTGTTTTCCACTAGCATTCTAAAATTTTACCCTGCATCAGCTTATAGATAAATGTCCTTCTGTAACCGTATTTTTTGTCCTTCGGTTACATTAAAATACCATGTAAATTAAACTATATATTAAAATTCTAACTAGGCCTCTTGACGAGGGGCATAATTCTGCTTTGCATTAAAAAAAAACTTTAGTTTTTATACCCAATAGGTTCTTGATGAACTAACTGAAATGTAGTATTTTAGTAACGGAAGGATATCAAACTGTTACCTTAGTAATGGACCAATTTCACGGTTGAAAAAAAAAAAAGAAATTTTAAACTACGTACCGAAAAGTTTAACTAGACATTCAAAAGATAAAAGTTAACCTGAATATTATTTGGTGATAATAAGTTTATTCAAATTACAGTATGTAACAAAACAGAGATTTTTTGCTGTGTAAAAACACGAAGAGAAAACTTGATTTTGTACTTGATTTTCTGAAAGTCAGCAAACTATTTGGGAAAAGCAGGTTAAGATTCAAGAAATTTATTTATTTCTGAACAGAATGGTGTATGGCAAGTGACGGAATATTAATTTTTAAAATTCAAGTGTCATGTCGCCTTTTTCCTGGAATTCACCAGTAGTAGACACGTTCAGTTCAAAAGCTTAAGAAGTTCTGCATCAACTATACTTAAATACTCCAATACTCCATCCGCGCTCCATATTGCCGTGCTAAGTACAAAAGTCGTATCTGCATGTGAGTTTAAAATGAGAAATTGTCGTTTAAAGGTTTGCCTCACACCATGTATTTGATTCAGATGAAACTTTTTCATAAGTTTTTAAAAATATTTCCCACTCACAAATGACCATAAAACATTGTATTTAGGTAAAATAGATGGCAAAGAATCACTTGGTGACTGTAACTCAGTTTTGTTAAAAAGTGTAGATACAACTTTTGGGCTTAGCACGGCAGTATAAGTCGTAGCATGCGTTTGCAAAACAAACTTTCGTTTTCTATTTTACCATGAAGATGGGGACTTTAGTGAACCTTGTGAGCCTACTTTCCCGTTAATGGTTTTAAAAAAAAATAGTAAGTACATAAAAAGGGCTTAATGCAGCTTAAAAATATCGCAAAGTGCAAAAAAAATAAATAAAAAACCAATAAAATAGTTAAATAAATACCAAAAAATTAAAAATTTAAAAGTAGGATTTAAGGTGGGGAAAATCTGTGTTTGTCGGTGTCTTGGTCTGTCTCCGACCCCCCTCCCCCATAACCTTTGTGTGAATAGTAAAATTCCACCAAACTTTTTTTATTTTTTTTTTTTCGAAAGATCTCGGCGAGGATGTCTCATTCCCATATTCTTTGATTTGAGTAATTTTTCGTTCAATTTCGAACAGTTCAAGAAAACATTTTGAACAGTTCAACATTAACATCTACAGGGAAATTTAACGGAAACATGACTTAAAGACGAATTTGCTAACAGACTTAGTGTCAAAAAGCTCTTAATGATGAACATGTATAGAAATAATATTTTTAATTTGAAAATATTTTTTTTTATTTAGCTACTTCAAAGATTTTTTTCGAACACTTAATTTTTGTTTTTTAATGAACGACATGGCGTAAAAAAATTATTCACACCAACAAATTGAAAACATTGTGAAGGTTCGAAATAAATTCTAAATTTTTGCTTTCAAGAAATAAAAAAAAAACAATAAAAGACATTGACGTAAGTCAGAGATAAATATGACTGAATCAAAATGAGATAAATCCAAGCGTCTTTGAGTCTATGGAAAATAATGACCAATTCTCAACTCCGACTCCTATAATTTTAAGGTCTTCTACTCTGCTCCTATGCCCCAAAATCAGTCTGACTTCAATTCAAACTCTGACACCACAGTTTTTGCAGAAACAGACTCGGTGGAAAGATGGCCGACTCAGACACTTGGAATTTTAAAGTCTTCTACTCTTAATTCCGACTCTTTACCCCAAAATCAGACAGAATCCGTCTCCTTAACCCTGGTTTTCATTGTGAAATAAGGATTATTGACATTCTTTTTTTTTCTTCTAAAGTTTTAAAATGCACTTTATTTTTGGCAAAAGGAATTAAAAGGAAATTCGGAGTGCTTGAGTGTTATCAGAAAGCAAGAGCTGTGCAGATCAGAAAAACTTATATATATATACTAGCAAAAATACCCGGCGTTGCCTGGGTCAGTAATAATTATGAGAAACAATCGTTACTTGCCCTCGTTTTCTGTTTTAAGCGAAAGAATTTAAAACAAACCTTTTTGACGTGAGTAAAAATCGAGTTTCTTCCTTACTCATTAAACTAAAATAGCAATAAGTATAAAGAACAAAATAGTATTCAATTAGAAACGAAAGCACGACATTTAAGCATATACAAATTTGAAGAATTGTCCAAATATGAAATTAAACTTTACATGTTTAAAAAGATTTATCTGTTAGTACTTTTTTTTAAATCTAAAACCTTCTCTGTATGGCTATTGATGTACGAACTGTTTTAAAAAATGTAGTCGCCCGTGTTCCCCTTACACTTGCTTTAGTTATTTTGGGAAATTTCAATTTTTGTGGGCACTTGGTGCGGTTTAAAATCTTACCAAATTTGCGAGAATCATTTTGGGACACTTTCGATAACACTCCCCCTCCTTACTAATTTTTATTATAGAAATATTGTTGCCAGATGCTGAGATACTTTTGGTCAAAATAAAATGGCGCTAAACGGTTTCATCCGAAATGTTTCCAAAATAAGTAGTAAAATTTGACGATTGTTTGAAATCGTGCAAAAAGAAAAATTAATGCAAGTTTTTGTGCGGTTTATGGATTTGCCTAATTTAGTTGTTGAATTATTTTACACAGTATTTTTTTTTAAGTATCTTTGATTGGCGATATTTTGTTTATATGGTGAAAGCTGAGAAACATTATTACGTAGTCTTTGGGCTCAAAAACAGCGACAGTGGAAAAAACTGCCAAATGCATCAGCTACTGAAATCTTTCTGAAAAAATTCTGGCGATATTTCTGCTGGTTGGTTGGATATAGTGAGCAAGTGTCCAATCAGCATAAATAATAACAATAAACCATTAATCACATAAGTTCCGTTTAAAAGTAAAATGATCAGCCAAATCCATTTATTTTAGCCAATCTTGTGGGAAAACGTTACTTTAAGATTTGACTTGAGAAAAGCCTCAAAAAGTCAGACGAAACGCAAAAATATTCAACAATACAACAATTGTTGGGAGTTGAGATGATACACTAAATAATGAATAGGGTTGAGAAAAGCCTTCGAACATGGAACAAAAAAAGCTCATAACTCGTTTTTTATACAACTTAGAACTTTCTAACAGATGTCATCTTCAGCAGAAAAATAAGCGCTTTCGATGGACACATAATTTTAAAATGTGCACGTATTTTTTCGCCGTCATATTGGGGCATTTATGCGAAAATTTGGACAAATTAGAATAAAAAGGGAACTATCCATCGGATTTTTTTCGAACTGGTCTATAAACCTTCCCAGTACCAAACTGAACAAACGGTGAAAGTTTCAGCCAAATCTGCCGGGTAGTTTCTGAGATCTTAGGGAACAAATTTACCAAACTCCATTTTTATATATATATATATACATATATATATATATATATATATATATATATATATATATATATATATATATATATATATATATATATATATATATATATATATATATATATATATATATATATATATATTTTTTTTTTTTTTTTTTTTTTGAAGTTTATAATTTAGGCAAAGGAGGAATAACCAATCCCAGACGTTTTATTTTGACCAAAAACAAGAAGTTCTGTCTAGAACTAGACGAGCCTACTTTCCCGTATACCCATACTACTTTCTAGTACCTGATCAATGTTCTCAAAATAGCTAAAATCGCAAATTGTTTCAAACATATTTTTCCAATATTTTAAGCTACTTTCTAGGAATAAAATATTCCTCACTCATCTAAAAAAATTAGATGCGTAAAAAAAAGAAAAAAAACAAAACGAACAAATAAAATAGCAGCAACTTTTAAACAAAGCAGCTAATACACTTTTTTCCATTAAAAAAAAATTCTTCAACAGCTTTCAAAATGAAAAAATAATAATAAAAATTAATAAGCTCATTAAAATAAATACATCCTATCAAAAAAAATCGTTTATTTTTCCCCAGTTGCCAAAAATAATTTTTTAAATGAATTAATGCACTTATCAAGATAAATAAAAACAATAAAATGTCAACGTAAAGAAATTCGGAACTCCAGCGCTCGAATACGCTACCTTGCGGTGATTTACAAAACTGCAAATGAAACTGAAACATTGCCACGTTGCGTTCTACGTTTGTCTGTTGACGTAAACACAGGCAGTTTGTTCTGAGTATTTATTAACGCAATCGATGTGTCTTAGTTTGCTTTCAGCTACAGAAATTAATTCGTCCCTTAGTAGTATTCTCGAGCTTCTCAAAATAATGTTAGTTTTCATTATTTCCTTAATAATTGGTGAAAGAGAAAATTCTGGATTAACAAACTTGGATAACGTTATACAAGGTAAAAAACTTTATTGATTTGTATGAATTTGTAAGAATATGGGGTTTTTTTTAATCTTAAATTAATTAAACTTACCATATTTTACAGCAGCATTTAGTTGGAATGGACAGTATGCAAAATATTTTCTTGAATATATTATCGTAGAACAAAATGAATAACCGAGAAAGAATTTACTTTATTCCTTTTATTCTCAGCTGAAAGGTTTCGCCAAATTTGTTTAGGGTTATAGTTTTAGTATAGTGCGAGCAAAGTAGCCTTGGCGAGATTTCGCGTTTTTAGTTGAACCATTTTTAATTTTTATCATGAGTGGAATAAAATGGTAGTAAGATTACAGAATTCGATAAGTGAAAAGAAATAATGGTCAATCAACTGAAAAGAAAACTACCACCATATACGCGTGAGAATTTCGTTGATGATTTGCATAACATGACACAATTAAATCGTAACTCAGAAATTAGAAAAATCGAAACAGAAAATTTTTAAATTAACCGATTCGGGAATTCGAGAGAAATAACTCACCTACAAATGGAAAACAATAATCGCTAGCCAAGCAAGGCAAAAAAGTATCATCTTCTTTCGATAACAATTTGTAATGTCATATTGAATTTTTTAGCATTAATTGTTATTCTTGTCAGGCCACAATTATTATTTAGTTTTATCAAGAATTGATAAATATCGAATTCAACATCGTGGAAATAGCTGCTTAGAACTACGAACTACGTAATTTGCATTAATCTTTGACGTTTAGTAATGCTTCTTGAATTCTCATTTCTTTCTACGTGGGCCAGAATATCCACAAGACTTTGAAAATTAATTTAAAAAGAATAAAGCGAAAAAATCATACCTACGAACAAAAATCACAACACTTTTAGCATTTTCTTCGTTACCATGAGCGTTTGTTTTGGTTTTTACGTCCGCCATTAGACTGTGACTTCAGTGCCCCCTATAGTTCGTTGGAGTTGCGAATACTTTTCATTGTCAAAAAAAAATCGTCTGCGCGTATCTTTATGTAGAAACATAAATGACTTCGACTTTATTCACCGAAAACTGAATACCTAAATAAAAACTTTAGCGTTAAAATAAAAACAAATCACATCAACAATAATTATTTCACAGTTAAAACCATAGCGTCGGAGTCAATCTGATTTTGGGATGAAGGAGTCGGAGTCGAATATCCAAGAATCGGAGTCAGTCATTTGTCCGTGTATAAATTTTTGCCAAAGCTAGGAAGTCATAGTCGAAGTCGGGGAGTCGGAGTCCGATTAATTGTCGGGCACAGGAGTCGGATTCGGATTCAGGTGCCCCTAAATTCTCGGAGTCGGAGTCTGGAGTTCGGCGTCAAGAGCTATTTCCAACAAAATTTGTTTGAAGTAAATCCGCCTTCAAGTACGGAATCTACATTGACTTTCAGTTTCCCCGTAGGCGCTAATGTTAAGGGATTTGAACTGTTCAAAATTGAACAGAAAATTGTTCAAATCAAAAAGATATTTTATATACAAGTTTTTCATCAAAAGCTTTTTGCTACAAAGTTTGTTTGAAGCAAATTCGCCTCACAGTTCGGAATTGCCTTGAATTTTCCCGTAGGAGCTAATGTTAAGTTTTTTTGAACTGTTCAAAATTGAACAAAAAATAGTTCAAACCAAAAAGCGAAATATGGGAATGAAGTGTCCTTGCCGAGATCTTTCGAACAAAAAAAAGTTTGTTCGAATCGGACTATTCATTCAAAAGTTATTAGGGGGGGGGGACAGACAGACAGACCGACAGACAGACAGACCGACAGACATTTTTCCCCATCTCAATACCCTACTTTCCAATTTTTAATTTTTCGATATTTATTTAATTATTTTATTTATTTTTGACTTTTTTTTGTTTTTCGGGATATTTTTAAGATGCATTAAGCCTTCTTTCATGCTTTTTTCTTCTTTTTCTGACTTTTACTGGGAAAGTAGGCTAAAAAGGAAAACAAAAAAATATTTTCAATAAAATGTGTTATTTTCGATGCGTTGTTTTTTTTTTTTTTTTTTTTTTTTTTTTGTCTTCCTTTAATTTTACCTATTTATTTATTTATTTATTCATTTATTTATTTGCGGTTAAAGAATTTTTTGCAGAATGTTTTAGCTGCATTTTTCAAAAGAGACCTCTATTTTATTTGTTCATTCATTTATTTTGTACGTAGCTATTTCAACGTGAGAAAGGTATATTATGTTTTTAGAAATCAACTGTAAAAGTTTAAAAGGTATGTTTGACATAATTTGCACTTTAAGCTAATTAAGAGAATATTAACCGGATATTAAAAAGTCGATGTTGTTAATTCGGGAAAGTAGATTCGTTTAGTTTTGGCCGGAACTTCTTATTTTACAATATGGAATGATGATTGTAATCATAGTAAAATGTATTGTAGGATATTTGAGTGAATTTAATCTTGAGAAGATTCTTTATACTTGTAGAACATTAAAATGGTACAAATTAAAAAATATTCGAGAATTTCGTTGATTCGCGTGTTTTTTCACTTACAAGAGAATTCTGTTTATAATCAAAGTAAAAATTTTCAAAACCAAAATACAGAAGGATCAATTTGTCCTGCACTACTCCACTTTACAAAATATTTTTGTACCAGCTTCTAAGAAACTCAAGTTTTTCCAATTTAAATCCTTAAAAGCTAATCACGTCTTGTGCAATGTGTGGTTTCCTTGCAGTAATTTCCATTAAAAAGCTTTGCCTATCTTCCGTATTAAAAAGAAAGAAGCTAGTTCCATAGTCTCAATTTTGCATAAATCCATTTTTTAACTCATAGATTTTCAGATTAAAAAGTATACGTTACAACGTCTTTATGAGTATGCCGATATAATTATTCCATCACAAGCTATTCATTCGATATTGCTTAGGGCTCTGCCATCTATAGCAGTTCATTCATATTTTCGTCTTGATGATCCAGTCATAATACATATTAATGCGTGTGCACGCTGTCTTTCATCTTGTTGAAAGTATAATATTCTTTCCACGGAATCTATGAAATCACCGGCGGGTGAAAATCATACCACGGGCATCAAGAAGCTTTTACATAAAACTGGCTGAAATATATGCAAAAGAATTATCCTATGAGATCACATTTTGGAAAATGCGTTAATTAGGAAAAGCATTTACAAGTTATCCTTGACAAAATTCCTCCCTGTGGTTTAAATTCACGCATCCCTTTTCCTTAGAATTGAATGCGTTTCACAATGCAGTTTTCTGTTCAGCGCATTAAAAGAAGGAACATAAAATGAAATGAAGGAAGTTTCATTTGTTTAAAAATAATAGCAAGTGTGCGGGGGAGAATTATATAAAAAAAAGAATTAATTTGAAATTTGGGATTTTGAATTTAAATTACATTTTTCGTAATCACGAGTGAGTGTGTGTGTGTGTGTGTGTGTGTATGCGTGTATCATGTGTGTGTGCGAGCATGTGTGTATGTGTGCCAGCTTGCGTGTGTATGTGTGCAAGCATGTGTGTATGTGTGCAAGCATGTGCGTGTATGTGTGCAAACATGTGTGTATTCAAGCGTTTGTGTGTGTATGCAAGCGTTTGTGTGTATATGCGTGTAGCAAGTGTGTGCGTGTGTAGGCGAATGTGTGTGTGTTGTGTAGGCATGTGTATTAGTAGGCGTGTGTTGCGCAGGCCTGTGTGTATGTGTGTAGGATATGAACGCAGCCTGACCAGTAGAAGCGGATTCCAGTTGACAGTGCTGCTAGTGTAGTCCAATATGAAAAGATAACATCATTTAACGGTCAAGTGAAAACAAGAAGCAATTCGTGATTGCTCAATAATATATAAGTCTACGATGAGACTGCTGCCTCCGGAATTTGAATGTTTTTCGGGTGTTTTTAGAATGCTAAAACCAAAGTCAGAAAGTTCCTATCACGTATCATTGTTAAGTGATTTCAAAAAGGAGGCAGTTATCAGTTCATACCGTATGCATACTTTTTTTTTTTTTTTTTTTTGCTCACTGCGTCTGACTGAGTGAACCGATTTTGATGATTTTTTTTTTTTTTAGTGGATAGGAAATGGTCTAACTTAAGTGCCTTAACTTTGCCTTTCAGAAGAATGTTATGGTTAAATAAGAGTAAATTTCATGCACATTTCTTGCTAAATAATTAAATTTAAAACCCATTGTCTGAATACTCATAATGAAAATTTGAATGAAGGCTTTTCTGAAGCAAACATAATATTCATTCGCTATCATTGCTCTTATGGTATTTTTGTGTTATTGTGCCAATGACAGATAACAGAGCCAGGAAAAAAGACACAGCATGTTTATGACGAGTATTGTGAAATTTATTGTTGTAAAATATAAATTAGTTTGGAAAATCGTTAATATTTAAATAGTTTTAATTAAATTATCTCAGAAATAAATCATAAAGAGAAATAATAATTAGTTTTCAGTGGAAATCGTTTAAAATTTTAAACGCGTTACTAATTTTCTTTTTATTATTGTTATTTCTTTTTAAATATAGAAATACCACTGATTATTTAGCTTTAAATTTGTAATAATCGTTCGAAATACCGAATGAAGACGATCTGTTGTTTTGGAAGGCTCCAGAATATAGTTTTTGATTCTTAATGTTCAACATAACGACGGGTCTCAGGAATCAACTTTACAGGTAACATATGGCCCGTGGGCCGTAGGTTGGATCCCTCTGTCTTACAGATATCGAGCTCTATTGACAGATATGAATCATGTTCGTCAAGTAAAAAATCTGAGGTAATGCTGCACGCAGCATTGTATCTGGTGGAGTTTTCTTGTGGTCGATTTTTCGTTTGAGTTTCTCATTTCCTGAAGAAACAGCGCAAATGTAGGGCTGCAGGCGATAAAGTAAAATTGTACAAAAGTATATGTAAGAAATTATAATCTCAAGCTTAGTAAAACTAATGCAGTTTTACTTTACATTAAAATAGTATCTTACATAATTTGTGCACAAATGTTTTGAGACTAAAAATATAGCTGGGGTAAATATGCGAATTCGCATTTCGCATACTTACTTCCAAAGAATACTTACCTATTTGTCCCTACTCGCCATATTGAAATCAAGTTACACTAGCGTGGGAATGGATTCATAAAACAATTCACATATGACTTAATTTGTTGTGATGAAATATGGGCTAATCAATATCAAAAAGTTTTGGGAATTCACTCCAATATTACAGGTTTCAGAAGAAAATAAGTATACCGACAGAAAATTGTACTTTGACGTAACAATGTTTTCCCTCTCAACCAGTACAACGCCGCAGATCTCACTGAAAACACACTCACAGCAGCGCAGCACTTACATGGTCATTGACAAAACTCAGAGTTATCAAATCAAAAACAGGAAAATTATCACACACTCGCATACAAGCCTCGGACTCCCCTATTAATAATTTATGCAAATTATCAAAGTTAAGAATTTTGTTTAAATTAGGCAAGGTGAGCAGTTTTAATATGTTTATTAAAGCTTAATTTATTAAAGCTGTGATAGTATAAATTAACTTAGCAGACTAGTAAATTTTAATGATCAGTTGTATAACACAGTAATCAGATACATAAGACAAAATATAGAAAGAAATAATTACACTAGTCAAAAAAAATGAACTTTTTGTCTGCATCCTGGCTTTAAATAGTCAATTTCTACTAATTTTGGGTTGAGAAAAAAGACTATAATAGTGGATTTTTTTTTTTCTGTATTAGCTCTTGTTTTGAAGATACACAAAAGCCCGCAGGAGAAAGATGCACAGCAACCTCACATTGTTTTAAAGGTCATGTTAAAATGGAAAACAAAACATGCTATGCAATAAATGTTATTAAATAGGTCCTGCTTTATTAAACAATGCTTATCTTTCGAAAAGCAAAGGTTTTTATGGCTTTTTGCTGTAAACACTTCATTTTCAATTGCTTTTTGTACGTCAAAGAAGGACCATCTCTTATAATAATTCAGCAGCATTTGGTGAGCATTGACTCAGCCCAATGACCTTGATATCTGTGTTCCAAAGGTGTGTTTTGGTGAAACCTTTCCTCATGCTCACTGCTCATAGCTTTAGTGTTGAAACCAAATATCGTGGAAGAAGTAAACAAAATAGAGTTTCAGAGACACATCATTCGTCAATGGTCACAGAACTTCCGCAGAGATTGTTTGACCAACTGTTTTTAGTTCTCATCCTCTCTGCTGCTTAAATGTGTCTGTAATACACACTTAAAGGCTTTTTGGGTGTTTCCTTTTCTCCCTGCATTTTTTTTTTTTTTTTTTTCAAAAACTGATTTTCATAATTGCGCACATTGCAGGCCGTTAAAAATTTTATCCTTAATCTTAGCTTCAATAAATCTTGGAAATTTCCCTCTAAGGTATCGGAAAATTGCCCTTGTTCACTCTTTCACTAAGTTCTTCATTATTCGCAGCAGAATGAGCATTGAGTATGGGTGAAAGCAGAAATGGGTGGATCTACAAGAGGCTGATTTTAGGCATTTCTCTTCCCAGAATTTAAATTTCTTGAAGTCCATTTCGGTTTTATGTAGTAAAATTTTCTATCCCAACCTGGGGTCTAAATTAAGAAGCCAGTCAGCCCCATGGGGGAGGGAGTGCTTCTATCTTCCAGAAAAAAAGAGCATTAGTGAGATTTCAGTACCCAAGTTGGCACTATAACTTGAAAATTAGAGCTAAACTCGACTTTTTATGGTGATTTTCGTGTTTAGAGAGGCAAAAAACTTCGGAAATAGCTATTTTTGAGCAAGATGCATTTTTGGGGTTGACTAGTGTTATTAACGAATAAGTTATTCAATAATAACAAACTAGTAACAGCTATAAATCTATGTTATGGCTAGGGAGCTAAACAGACGCAAATAATTATTTTAGTAAAAATATTTTTTTTAATGTTGATCATTGTGAAAGGAAATTTTCATGGCAGTTTGTCTTAAGTCCCAAAGAGAATAAAAATTACCTTAAAAACTGAGGTAGAATTCAAAACGCATGCGCAAAAATCTGCATCGGCGCAGAGCTAATCAACTTTTGAAAACATAATCAGGACTGGTCTCTGCGACCGAGTGGTTAAAACTCCTTACTTTGCGAGCTGTCTATGTGCTGGTAAGACTGGTGTTGTGGGTTCAAATCCAGCCGGAGGTTATTTCCTCTCTTTGTGGTGCAAAAATGTCTTCTCTGTAATCGAAATAAATTTCCAATTGTTTTACAATTGATTGAGCCCGATAGATATTGATTAAACGAATAGTTGAAAAAAAAATTCGGAAGGCAAAAGCTGTAAACAAGACATAAGAGATTTCTAGTATAAAATTGCTTTTCTTTTTAAACTGTTATAGCAAAATTTCAGGTATAGTAACATAATAATTTATTTTTATACTTTCAATTTAGAACATATAAATGGAATTTTTTTTTTCTAATCATTTAACATGTTCGGATTAGCTATATCGTCGAACAGTTAATTTGAAGTACAAGTCAACTGACAGTTCAAAATGAGTAACCGTGTAAAAAGTCTAATGAAAGCTTAACGTTTGCTAATGTGTATCCTTTCAAACACTTTCTCTGCGCTTGCAGAAAATTGTGGTGTAACCTTACACATAAATTAGTGATACGTTACAACGTGGTAACATTACAATAGTGTAACCTTCTGTGTTACTTTAAACCAGTTACATCAATTTCATTACTCCAAAACATTGGAGGCAGCATCGGTGTCACCGATTTCATGGAGTAAGGTCACACCAAATTTTCAACGTGTACAGTATTATGAACAGCCAAGTTTAAAAGTACATCCGTGGCTTTTTGCAATGCACAAAAAGCAAGGCATTGTAGTCAATTTCTGCAGTACTTTTGTCAAAAAAAAATATATCAGGAGCCTGAAAAGAGATATTCCAGGAGCTGGAATTTCATATTTTTAAGCAACTCAATATCTGACAACAACTCCAAATTTCTTTTATGAGATGGATAAAAACTGGATTATATATTGTAAAAGTTAATGTGATTCTGAAAACTACCATATAAGATATGCAACAAAAGATACAAAAACAAGAAACTTTTGAAAATAAGTTCGATTGAAATCTTTTGAAAAGAAATATTATAGAACCGACGGTGCAACAGAATTTAGAGGAGAAATGTATATCATTCATACTGAAAAAATAAGAAATAATTTCACTATCCAAGAAACATCAGTAATATTTTTAAAAAGATCTTGAAATCGACTGGAAAGTATGAAGGAAGCATATTTATTATTTCACTAACATCGCATCCGCAGTGCACTGCATGCAAGTATCCCACTACCGACATAACAGTTTTTTTTTTCTTTAATTTAAGAAAAATATGTAATTCTTTGAAGCCTTGCATGCACACTTATTTAAAAATCAATAATTTATTTTCAAAAATCGTGAACATTTGTTACTTTTTTAATTAAATAAAAACTAAGAAAATTTAAATTTTTTTAAACCTTAAGGCTTTTTTTTGTTTCTGCACTTAGTTAAGAAATGTTTTTTGATAAATGATGACAATACTCCCCTCTAAAATGGACTCATTTTCTTATCCATATTATTGCCTCATCCGTGCACTCTTTTGCTTATATATTTATCTGAAAATATTTTGTGATCAATTATGTGAAAAGTCATAAATATTTCTTAACGAATTTTGTTTCTAAAGGTATATCACGTTTTTAAACTTTACTAACTTATGAAATGCTTTTCCAATGCAGTTTTGTTAAGTTAACTATTCTGACTGCAAAAAGTATTACTTTGAAGCAATGTCTTTTTTTTTTTTTTTGAAAAACATCCTTAGGATTTCAAGAATGTGAAAACACAGAAGAACGATCAACGAGAAAAAGCACTTTGAAGTGCTGCTTTTGCATTAGAGCACATAGCGTGCATGACTTAAAGCACCTCTTACATTTTAATATCTGAGCTAGAGTAATGAACTTTTTCGTGTGTTTGATATAATTTTTAGTTTTAAAATTAAAAAGAATTGAAATTTCGATCCTTTGGGTTATTTTTTGAGGTAATATGATCCCTTAACTGAATAAATAATAGTTACAAACTCTGGGTCTATTTAAATTTGTCTTTCTGATTAGCTCATAGTGAGATAAGATATTGCGACACCATTATTATATGATAACACCTTTAGTGCGCCTCATCTCAGTATTTCTTGAGACATAGCAGTCAATCCCACTGAAAAAATGGTTCGATTGCGCCACTCGTTTTTTAGAGAAAGGCTCCAAAGATATATTGAATGTCTTTTCTTATGCAGGTCCACCTGAATTCCATTTTTTACGAGAATAATTTCATTGCTTCTTAAGATTTAACTATCAGGATAAACAAGGGCAAAGTTTTATTGCGCCTGCCGCTCAAGAAGCGATTGGGGCCAAAAAGAAATTAGAAATGGTCGTTTCTATTGAGGTTCACCTGCGTAATATTACTTGTACGAGTCTGAAAAACTACTTGAGATACAGCAATTACGCTAAAAGGTACGGCCCCTTCAAGAATCGATTGACTCTAAAATGAAATGTGTAACGCTTACACTTCGATGCATTGAAAAAGGGGCTCATTGAAACCCCGAAGTGTCCGCAGTTATCTGAAAATTTTGTGCGATAAAACTTTGTTCTATCTTATTTTACTCTTGCTTAATCTTTCATTCATGCAAGGCTGCCAAGACAGAGTTTGGTCGCCACCCCCTTCCCTGATAAAACTTATAAAACTCCGATTCCGAGCTGGGGCTGACAAGGCCTCTCGTCGGCCCTCTATTCATGCAGTGATGGGTTTACAGATTTGAGGGTCCGTCGCAGTGCAGTTTTGGGGGGCCCTTAGAAAAGAATAAAACCACTTAAAATAATTTTTATTTGACTTCTTAGAATCCCTTCAGGGTACCTACATAGTGGATGGTCCTCCAAACTGTGACATTTGCCGTCACATGGTATATCCCTCGCTGTATTCGTGGTGGATCACATTTTAGATCACTTCCAAAATATGAAAAATTTGAGAGAAGCAGCTTAATGCCTTATCAGGGGCTCCCCGATGGGAGATCGCGGGAGTCCCTCGTGACCTATCAAAAATTCCCTTATCCGGCAAATTGTGTCTCACGATTCGGCAAAATAATACCATTCGGCAAAATTTGGAGTTCTACTCAGCAAAATTATCATCATTCGGAGAAATTTGGAGTTCCATTCAGCAAATATGAGAATTTCAGCCCTCACGAAAATTTAAGTTCAAGACGCCCCTGCATCTTACCAAATGATTTTCCTTCCTTTAGCAGTAGCAGAGCAACTTAAATGAACAAAAAATGTGCAAATTGGACTTTTTATTGTTAATTAATTTATTTATTTTTGTTTATTTTTGCATTCAAATCGTTTGAAAAGACTTTCCTTTTTATATCGCCTTCGCCCATCCATTCATAGAAATCAAGTTGTTGCCTTACGCACAGAGCCACAGTCATAAATTATCGCATCTCAGGAAGTAAATATGAAAACGATAGTGCATACGAAGAAACGCCCTTGTCAGTCACACTAATCTACGGCACCTGTTAACCTGATTTGCCTGCCATAACTCTCGGAAATTTTTGACGCAAAAAATGTTCCTGTCAGCGATAAAAAATCCGTCCTTCGCGTGTTCAAGGCGTAACCCGCTTCCCGACATCCGCTCATTGTGTAACACTTCCGTTTTGAAAGTTATAAACATGGTCATCCTTTTTTTTTTCTTTTTCTGTTAATGAATATTGAAGAAAGTTTATAAAACAATCAGGTCTCCATAAATAAAAATACATGACTACACATTAAAAAAGCCCTCTAATTTTTCAAACATGAAAAAAAAAACAGCAAAAAAAATAAATAAATGAATAAAAAAAACTATAATTTTTGTATTGTGAAATAATATAGTGTATGACTACTTTTTAAGAAATTAATGCCGTTTTAATAACAAAGTAATGATTTTAATGCCAGCTTCTAAGCATCCGCTCATAGTGTAACACTTCCGTTTTAAAAGTTAGTTATAAACATGGTCATTCATTTTTTTTTTCTGTTAATAAACATCGAAAAAAGTTTAAAAAACAATCAGATCTCCATAAATAAATAAAATAAAATAGTTCCGCAAAAAAACCTCGAATTTTTGAAACATGAAAAACAAAACTATAATTTGCATATAGTAAAATAATAAGTAATTCGAAGCGTAATATATCCGTTTTGAAAATTACAAACATGGTCATCCAAGTAATCTCTCTTTCTCTCTCTCTTTCTATCTCTCTCTGTTAATGAGTACATAATGAGTATACAAAACGATGAGGAATCAATAACGATTAGGCCTCTATAAATAAAAATAAATAGATGGTCACACGAAAAAAAATTCTCTCTAGTTTTTGAAACATGAAAAAAAAGAAAAAGAAAGAAAGAGAACTATAGTTTGCGTATAGTAAAACGATAAAGTATAAAACTAATTTTATAAGAAATCAATGATTTAATGCAATTTTAATACCAAGTAATGATCCGTTCAAAAATCCGTTTTGAAAGTGTTTAACAAGGTCCATCCAAATAATATATATATATATATATATATATATATATATATATATATATATATATATCGCAGTTGTTACAACTGCGATTTGGCAACAGTGTAACTGGGTAACTTTGATGATAAAGAGTGCTGAAATCCTTTCAACAGGAAGGTGCTTTTTGGATGCCCTGCCCCAGCGATCTGTTCGATTGGCGAGGCATCGGATTTTTAGTCTCTGGCAAATGGATACCTGGACATAGACATTGTTGTCGACGAAATGTTTGAAATCATGTGGTATGTAATTTTTCTCTTTTATTTTGCAGGTCAGATCTGGGGGGTTGGTAATACATGACAGCATATTACTAATAAACCTTACGCATACTATTTACACGTGTAAAATTTATAGCATTTTATCCAAACAATAAGCATATACAACGTTTTATAATTTTCCTGCTTACTGTATTAAGCCTAATAAGTAGCTACACATATAAGTTCGTTAATTCAAATACACATACTTTTACTTTTAATTTTTGCTGCATGTATGATACTGACCCGCACAGAAACCTTGCAGAATATTTAATATGCCAGCTGCTCCAGCTCTTCGTAAACGTTGCAGCAATTTAATACCCATGATTTCATTAATTCTTGTTTTCAATGTTCCTAGTTTATTTTTTAACGTTCCATGTTCATTATTGTTGTTGTTATTGTTGTTTATCTTCGTTGTTACACTTATTTCTGTGCTACCCGTGTATGTGAAACTACATACTTTGCTATATATATATATATATATATATATATATATATATATATATATATATATATATATATATATATATATATATATATCTGTTAATGAATATGGAGGAAAATTTCAAAAACAACCAGACCTCCATAAATAAAAATATATGATTTCACAAAAAGAAACAGTAAAAAATCAAAACGTTTTATTTTTTAGACATGAAAAAAAATTGATTTTGCGTACAGTTCAATTATAGGGGGTATTTTATTTATTTATTTTTCTTTTTTTTTTGTTAAAATGTGTAAGACTACTTTTCATAAAAAATTAATGATTTGGTGCTATTTTAAGGCCAAATTAATATTTATTATCCCCGGATCCCGTCATCAGCTCATAGCACAACGCCATGATTTTAAACGCCATGGTTCAATATTATTTGATTATTCTATTATTATCTATAAGCAGAGATTTCTGAAAATGTTAAAATTAAACCAGAAAGAAGATAGAGAGAAGTGGAGTTTTACTTTGTTCTGCCATCTGTAATTCGAATTAAGTGTCATAGAACTCTAGGAGTTAAACTATTTGTTATCAATGAAACAAGTCTAATTTTTGCAATGGCCAGGGATACTGTCATACTAAACAGAAATAAAGTTGAATTAGTGTGCTTTCAGAAGAGTTAATTTATATTCAGGAAGCAAAAAAAGTTGGTTACGTAATTATATTCAGAAATGACATAACTAAACAATAAAACGGCTAAAAGTCGAAATAAAAGAATACAGACAATTTCACTAAACTCTTGGTGAACGTAAACAATGTCAAAAGAAATTAATTCATATCCCCAAAATGTCTGAAAGTTAAAAACACGATTAGCAAACTTAAATTTTTTTAAACACATCTGAAACATTAAGCTAATTTGAATTCTACTCCAAAACCAGGTGCTCTAAGCAACTGAATACAACGGATGAATTATCATAGAAAGTTATGCGTGAATAAGAATGCCTCATTCCTTATAACTTTAAAACTTATCAAAAAATTTCATGTTTATTCCAAGAATTTGAAAACAAGGGGAGTATAGAAAGTTAGAAACAATGTCAGGAATACTACGCTCTAATGTCAGGAATATGACACTGTTGTCGAATTTATCCGTCGAACGGAAAGGCGACTCGGAATGCCTGGAATCTGTTTCTATGGAAATGAAGTCACTATGGAATAACTCTCCTATTTCATTACATTCCTTCCTGGCGATTTGTGCCGCGTCATAAATTTAGTCGGACACATTTTTTTCTGTGAATGGAGATATTTCGAGAGGAAATGTCGATTTCTGGGTAATTTCTTTATTGAAATAGAAGCATAAATGTTCAGAACGATAATGTATCAGAAACCAACCGACCTTCTAGATGCCCATAAGTATTATTTTGTGTTTGGTGAAATGCTATGCATTAAATTCGTACGGCTACTAAAATAAATTACTTAGGATTTCAATTGAAGATAAAGTACTTACCTTTTGATATTATGTTTCTTTTTGTAAATTTAACTTTAAAGAAATTGTTAGTCATATTCTAGGGAACTGAATTTTTTTCCAAATAATTTTCGTGTATTGCATAGCCACGAATTCTAAGCTGAAAGTTTCGCCTTAGCTAATGGATTGTTTTCTCCAGAAACTAAAACCATTTCAATCAAATAAATCTTCTTCTAAAATATTGATTAACATATTATATATAAATGTATTTCTTGACTTATGTCTTTGTTTTTAAATATGGTGTCACAATTGTGACCATAAAGGTAGTGAGAAGCAAAGGGATGTAAGTACAAAAATTAAAAATTTGGAGAAAGCCAGTACAAATGGTTGGTGCACCTCTCCTGTCTTGTGGCAAGAAACAGTACTAGTAGCCCTGGTATGTGCTGCTATACAGCATGATTTAGAAACAAATTTCAATGAAAGTCTACCTAGGACCGCAATTTTAAACGATTTTTGCTCAAAACTTGAAAATGTCCACTTACATCCCTTTGCTTATCACTGCCACAACTGGAAGTTAAACTAATATAAAGCTAAAAGAACTGAAACACTAGAGGGGGCATTTATGGTTCTAGAAGTAAAACATTATGGAATATTTGGAAAAAGCGTGGATTGTACTGTCTTAAAGCGATAGCAAACGTAGACCACTCGCGTCAAGAGTACAATTATTTTTTTAAAAAAATTGGTAAAGGGTAGACTATCAATGAATGAGCACTTAATAGCAATTTTATTTCCCAAAAGGCATTACATCTTGGAAAGTGGTAGCATTTGGCACACAACTGTAAAAACATATTTCTTGACATATGTAATTATTGTTTGAAGTAGAATCACTTTTACGGTTCTGAATAAGCTTTATAAAGTGGTAGAAATGTAAAAACGTGCATCAACCGAGTGAATGAATATGCGCAACTGATTGACAAACCAGCTTTTTCTAATCGTTTGCATTTTATAAAATGCATAGAAAGAAATTACATCTGAAAATTTATCTAAGAAAAAAAAAATTTAAGCCTTATCTCTGTACATAAAAAAAAATGTCTAAGAAATTGCGAAATTAGGTTTCTAACTGTCTCATGCACAGAAAACCGCCATAGCACCTACAATCTTGAAATATGGCACAAAATCACTTCGGACTAAGGGGGGAGGGGGCACAAAATTCTTTTTTCAAAAAATTATGAAAAATGTTTTTTTTTTCATAATTTTTTTTTAACTACACTTTTACATAAATTGCACATTAAAAGGTTAAAAGATTTCACACACCCCTTATTTCATTCGAAAAAACTTTTTCTTTACTGCACTAGATGAATTTTGTTTTCAATTTTCTTAATTAACTAGAACAGGAAATGGGTTATTAAGTCAGAAAAAATCCTAGATTAAACTTAATTCAAACTTGGAGCTAATGAGCAAAATGTTACTGGGGGACTACTATTTTTGAAACGTGCAGAACTAGCATTTGCTTTACTCACTAGAATCTTAGCTCCTATAGCTGTGAAATTTGGTACAAGTTTGTCTGTATCCCAAGGGCTGTGTGCGCTCTTCAAAATATTTTTTGGCCTTCATTCCCGTAACAATAAATGAAGTCATAAAAAAAGCATGATAGAGGGCTCAATCATTGTTGAAAGTATCGCTAAAAGCAAAAACAAAAAAGTCAAAAATAAATAAAATAATCCAATCAATATTTTGAAAAGTAAAAATTGGAAAATAGGATTTGAGATGGGGAAAGAATGTCTGTCGCTCTGTCTGGTACACCTAATAACTTTTGAGTGAATAATCTGATTGAGACAAACTTTTTTTGATTTAAAGATCTCGGTGAGGACACTTTCACCCACATTTCACTTATTCATTTGAAGAATTTTTTGTTCAATTTTTAACAGTTCAAAAAAAAAAATTACCATTAGATTATCATTATTGCAATTTTGTTAGATTATTTACCATTAAATTGAAGCCAAATATCTGTCTCGAACTTAAAAGACGGATTTGCTTCAAAAATACAACTTTGTTATTAAAAGCTCTTAAGGAAGAACACACCGTCGTCACAATGCAATAGTAGGATATCGTTCTGTTATTCCTAGAATTAGATGTCTTACTACTCTGAGGTGACGATATACAGAATATATTTTTTGATTTAGCTGTTTGAAGGGCATATTTTGAGTAATTCTAAAAATAATTTACATTAGCGACTACTGAATCAAAATTAAATGTAATGAAATCTCAAA
This sequence comes from Uloborus diversus, assembly GCF_026930045.1. Taxonomy (NCBI): domain Eukaryota; kingdom Metazoa; phylum Arthropoda; class Arachnida; order Araneae; family Uloboridae; genus Uloborus; species Uloborus diversus. The sequence goes on from NC_072731.1 coordinate 104,568,083, forward strand.
TGTTTTTACCACGACTGCAGAGTCGGAGTGGAATTTACCAATCTCTGACTTTGATTCCTGAACCCCAAAATCAGTTAAATTCCGAATCCATGACTCCGACTTGGTAGAAATGCGGACTCGGGAAGAAAAAACCGGCTCCTACTCTTGAACTTTTAATATGTTTATGAAAAATATTGTGACTTGTGACAAGAAAAGTGGAGGGGGTAAGGTGAAGTGTGACACTTTGTGACAAAGGGGGGAGGGGATCGAAAATGTTGCAAAAAAGTTTGACGTCATTTATGGACAGGCACTAAAAGAATTCTTCTAAACAATGTTAAACCAGGGCTGACTGAAGTTTTAAATGCAACAACTAAAGTAATTACAGAGCAAAAACTCTGGTCAGAAATTTCCTTTACTATATCAAGTGAAATCACTAGTTTGTGTCTGAAATTTTAAATGCAACAATTAAAGTAATTGAAGAGCAAAAACTCTGGACCAAAATTTCCTTTATTAAATGAAGTGAAACCATTAGTGTTGTCTAATAGTTCATTATTCCTCTCAAGACTTTTACTCAGTATATTTTGAGCGCTATGCGGCCTAAGCGACAGCTAAAAGCCATGGTTACGATAGTAAAAGAATTTTGTAATCATTTTGATCTTCGAGAGGCAAAAATAAACTAATAAATACAGTCAGACCACCGGTGAGATGAAAAAGCGAACAATCAGTTTACCAGTGAAAATGAACGCATCTATTAGCTTACAGGGATGCCAGCTTTTGCAGATGGGGTTCAGTCTTTAAATTAAGCAGAATCACATTGAACTGAATGAAACAACAAAATGAATGAAACACTTCAAATTTTTCCATTTCTCCCTCATTCACATAAACTCGTCTTAACTGGTTTTGCCTATTCCATAGCAACCGTAGGCATATAGAACAATTGGATAAATTACTGGAAATGCATATTTTTTTCTTTTTTTATTCTTGTGAGAGAAGGACATATGAGAAGAAATCTAAAATGTTATATTTTTCAATTCTCATGTTCCTAATTATTGGAAAAATGTACCTTTTCTTACTCTCTCATATATAGATCTCCATTTCTCTCCATAGATAAAAATACAATTAAAATTATGCATTTAATGTTATTAAATGCTTTGCGTACTTGTGACTACGGTTATTGTAAAAATGCAATCTAATATATCCTTTTATATGCATTTTCTAAAAGTTTATTTCTCACTACATTAAAAAGTTGTATATGAAAGGATATATTCTTAAAATAATCATGATCGCAAGGGAACGAAACACTTAATAAATGTTAATGAATAAATTGTCTGGATTGTATTTTGTATAGCGAGAAAAGATAAAATACAAATGAGAAGATATATAATTTTAAAGTAATTAAAGGGCTTCAATTAATTGGGCAAAAAATATTAATCATTGTAAATGAATCAATCAGCAGAAATGTAAATGGTGATCAAATGAGCAAAAAAGAAAATATGTATTGAATAAGTTTTCAATAATTAAAGAGCGACAATGAATAATGAAACTTGAGAGGGTAAAACAATAATTGTAAACGAATCAACCAGAAGAAATGCAAGTTTTTAAAAAAGAAAATATATGCGATAAAAATGTGTTTTTTAATAATTATGATCTGGAAGAGGAAATAAAATGAAAAAGTGAATTATTGCAAATACATCAATACATTAATTTGTCAGGAAGAAAAAAAAGGATGTAAATTTATTTTCTGAGAAGATATATTTTTACAATAATCATTAGGAAGGAAGGCTTAGGATTAGCTTAGAATGCGGAGATAATAATAATAGTCCATGGAAATTATTAGTACTATTATTATTGCTATCATACTTAAATAGATTAAATAAAATGGAAATATTTCTGCTATTTAATATTATTCAGGGAAAAAAGAAGCAGGAGTATACCCTTTTAATGGTTCACTGTTGCAAAGAGAGAGAGAGAGAGTGAATCATGAGTTGAGATGATAGATCAACCGTGAAAGCGGTCGCGGACAAACACCATTTGCATTTCATCATTTTCATCTTTAACATAAAAAATTCTATTGATGCTTCTTTCACACTACTAACCCAGTTATTTGTTGTCAGTTTTCACTTTTGACGGAATTGGGGCTAAAATGAAATTCGGAAACTCAAACAAAAAAATGGCTTCCATACCGAAAATGCATATAACACATCACGCATTTCAATTCTTTCGCACTTCATTTTCATCATCAGTGTGGAATACGCGTCAACTCTGCAGGTGAGTGGACAGTTACTGGTGTTATGCTGCTATATCATAGTATAATGTAATCACATAACCAAATTAAAGTCATACGATAGATATTCAACAATTCATAATTGAAATTTAATATTGCACTATAGAGCCATTCCATTTCAGATCAGGCAGGGTCTGTCACATGACCATCACCGATTTTTTTGAAAAAATTACAGTAGTTACAACTAAGGGACATATGAAATATCCCAAAAGGATTTTGCAAGAAAAAAAATTTTTCTTCAGTTACAGCCTATTAAAATTCTGCACAAAATCCGCCATTTTGGAAAAAAACGGCAAAACACTCCATTTCAAATGGACACTATTTCAAAAGTATTTAACCTATTCGAATAATTCTTTTTTCTAAAAATAAATAAGGACCCATATATCCTCTAGACATCATTTTTGAAAGTTTAGTTAGATTTTTTGATAAAGAAAAAAATTCATTTTTGCCGCGAAAAAACTGCATTTTTACCGAATTCATGATTTTTTTTCTCCATGAAAAAAAAGTTTTTTTTACTAAACGGAGATGGCAGTCTAAAGCCCTTATATGATAGTTTCATAATATATTTTATTAGAATCCTTGGATGCATACAGCCTCGGAAATAAAATTTGAAATTTTGAAAATTTTCAAAAATTAGCGATTTTTGAAGTGATTTTACTCAAAAAACCCATTTTTTTAAATCTAAAAATTGGCTCATTTGTACCCCATATAATGCTTAACAAGTGGATAGACACCGCATCCAGTATTTTTTCCCATAAAATGTTTTATGATTTTTTGAAAGTGACCTTATCGCCCATGGCATGCATGTAAAATAAAAATTTCTAATAATTTCAGTCACTGAAAATCTGATCATATTAATGGATTAATGCCTAATAGCTACAATGATGGTGCACTTTATCAGCAACAAATAAAATTTTACTGACTTTTAATAATATAGCAATATCAAACCGCTTTTGATGACCCAGTCAATTCGTCTTTTTGTAAGACTCTGTGTGTAGCCTTTAGATAGAAGAGCCTTTGGTGATTATATTAATGACTAATTCAGTGGCTCCCAAAAGCGTTTGTACACCTTGAAATTTTGTAGTAAAACCAAAATAACGCAAAACTGAATTCGAATATGAATTCCAATTTTTTTTTTTTTTTTCACATCATTCCTATGCCATTCTGAATAAAACCCAGCAGTTTTTTTTTTTTTTTTTTTCAAAATATCTGATGACCCAGTCAATTCGCCTTTTTGTATTTCATTATATAAATATATTTTTCTGCTGATCAGCGCCTAATTGTTATGTGAGCTGAGCTCCCATACTTCCTTATTTGTTTTACTTGAATTTTTGTATTTTTGACCGAATTCAGGCCACTTAAGCATTAAAACAAGTTCTGAAGACTATAGGGATCCTGCACTTCTTTTGTTAGAAATTGGATCCCTGGCTATAATAGTCACCTTTAGTGAGATCTGTTTGGTTACCTCAACTTACAACCATGTTCAATTGATTACTTCTCTCATAAAACAGGTGGGCTTTTTAAATTCTTAAACTACAAGTGAGTTTTACGGTTTGAATTTAGTATTAATATTCTTACGTATAAAAGTAATCATAAGAGGTACGATCCAAAAATTATGTGACAACATTCGCCAATGACAACCAAAGCACGAAATTAAAATTAATTGTTTTAAATGCATTGTATTGTTCTTCCCTTCGATGATTTCCCCTGTCGTGTAATTGAGTTGAAGAGAAAGACTATTGAAAGAGAAAAAATATGATTTGTTGCTGCATATGAAAGTAACGGTGAATGCATAGCTTTGGAGACGAAATCAACTAATATTTATTTAAAAAAAAGGAAAGATTTTAACTGTTACTGATAAAGTACATCATTATCATAGCTAGTCATTAATATAATCACCAAAGGCTCTTCTACCTATAAACTACACAAAAAGTCTTACAAAAAGACGAATTGACTGGATCATCCAAAGCAGTTTGTTACTGATATATTATTAAAAGTCAGTAAGATTTTAGTTGTTCCTGATAAAGTGCACCGTTTTTGTAGCTATTAGGCATTAATATAATCAGATTTTCAGTGACTGAAATTATTAGACATTTTTATTTTACATGCATGCCATGGGCGATAAGGTCACTTTCAAAAAATCATAAAACATTTTATGGGAAAAATTACCGGATGCGGTGTCTATCCACTAGTTAAGCATTATATGGGGTACAAATGAGCCAATTTTTAGATTTTTAAAAAATGGGTTTTTTGAGTAAAATCACTTCAAAAATCGCTAATTTTTGAAAATTTTCAAAATTTCAAATTTTATTTACGAGGCTGTATGCACTCAATGATTCTAATAAAATATGTTATGAAACTCTCATATAAGGGCTTTAGACTGCCATCTCCGTTTAGTAAAAAAAAAACTTTTTTTTCATGGAGAAAAAAAATCATAAAATTGGTAAAAATGCAGTTTTTTGGCGGCAAAAATGAATTTTTTTCTTTATCAAAAAACCTAACTAAACTTTCAAAAACGATGTCTAGAGGATATATGGGTCCTTATTTATTTTTATAAAAAAGAATTATTCGAATAGGTTAAATACCGATGGATTTGGAAAATTCCTCAAAAGCAGTTTATTAAAGCCTCACCCTCGAGGGGCTTTAACTAAAGGAAATATCAAAAAAAAAATCACACACAAAAAATTACATTTTTGTCGTTTATTTTTAAAGAATTTAATAGTATGTTCGACTTAAGCTTTACAGGCGATAAAAGCAAAACGTGAAAACTAAATTTACGAAGGTCAATATTGGAAAAACAATCCGTAAAACTAAGTACATTTTGTTTAAAAAGAAGTTTTGTTTAGATTTTATGCAAAATACTTTTATACAACTTTCGAAAAAATGATCTTCTTTTACAAAAAGTGTTTAAAAAAGTTTTCCAGTCTTCGAGAGCGTGCATTCCAAAAACGGAATTTCGAGAGTGCTCCTTTCCCTTTGAACAAGTTACTTAACATTAAACATTAAACTGCCGTCTTGCTTAACAGCACGAATAGAGTCATGTTTTGCACATTTTTTGCTATGAAGAAGATTTGACCGATTCAAGAAATCTTGCTTCGTTAAGTTCGTTAGATGTTTTTCATTACGATGTTAATTGGCACACATTTAACAGCCAGTTCTGAATAACTTTCTTCATGTTTCTCATATTTTTAACTGTAGCGTAAATGTAATTTTTTCTCTGCATGTTTAGCAACAATTTTGACACCACACCTTTTGAAGAATCCATATTTACTCCTTCACAAAATTCACAACCGATATTCTGCAAATTTTCATCTATCTGTACGATTCAAACCACAGTAATGGGAGGCTGAAGAACTCAGGGCTCCATTTCCAAAGCAGAAATCGATAAAATACGAAGAAAAAAAAGCAATTCTGCAGTACTATCGCGTTTCTCTATTTTTATAAAAGTTGAAAAATATGGTAAGAAACCTTCAAAGAAGCATCGAACACATTTCACAACTCAAAGGAAAGTTGAAATTTATGACAGATTGAGAGATATAAGTTTTTAAAAGAGAACTACATCGTTTTGAACGGTTTCGTATGAAGTGAAGGAACGGAGAAAGCTATCTGACAGCAGTTATGAAAATTGACAAGGGTAACAACTGAAGTAACAGACGTAACTGGCAACAGATATTTTTTTAATGATGAAAGAGAAGCAGTTTCTCGAAGATTAATGTCTGCCTTACGATATTTCTCAAATGACAGAAACTTTTTAAAATTGCATGTGGAAACTTATGAGTTTTATATATCTTTTAGCGGTACCTGAACGGCTTTGCCCGTAGTAGAAAGTTAAAAGATCATTTGGTTCGCCTGTACATTTACAAATAATGGATGATGAATTTCTCGCCAATATGCTATGATAATTTGCTCGTGCATGTTACGGTTATTTGCTCGTCCATGTTATGGTAATTTGTTCGTCCATGTTATGGTAATTCGCTCGGTGCAGAGGAATTAAATCCACCAATAGTGGTAAAAATAAAATCATAGAAAAAGAACAAAATCAAGTTTTCTAAAAATCGCTTCGATGTACTCCCCCCCCCCCATGCTACGAACTAATTTTGTGCCAAATTTCATGAAAATCAGTCGAACGGTATGGGCGTTATGCGTGTAACAGAGATCCAGATATCAGAGATCCAGAGATACTTTTAGCTTTATTATTAGTAAAGAAAGATAGTGTTGATGACATGTTCTGACTATGAGAAACATTTTTAAATAGTTGACATTTCTTTTTACTAAATTAATGTAAGTGGCTACTTATGGTTCAGCAAACCAGTAATTGACAATGTCTTATGTTATCAATATCAAGTTTACAATCAATATTCTAGGAACAATATCAACAGATTCTATAAATAGATTAATTCAAGAGAAAAAAAATATCCCACCACATTTTCTTCAAGCACGAGGTTTTATCTACAGTGTGTTTTATTTTGTTAATGCTTCTCAGAGAGCAGTAGTGAAGTTTCTTTAAATTTAAGTTTCTGAATGGTTCCTTTATTAAGAAACTAAAATTGCTGTTTTTTTTAAAGTTTTATTGGTACTTACTCATTCCTCGGCTTTCTTTCTATTATAAAGTTATTGTTCTGTACCTCAGAGAGAAAGGAACGTAAGTCACATTATGATAATTTTCGAGTAGAGAGGAAACACTTTTTTTTCTAGCTCATGCAAAGGATGGGACGCGCACTCCTTTGCAACCCTGGTAAAAAATTGAAATGGATTTTTTTTTTTTTTTTTTTTTTTTTTTTTTTTTTTTTTTTTTTTTTTAAGAAATACAATACAATGCACTAATAAATAGAAAATCGCAATTTTCGAACTTGCGTCCTTCTGGCTCTGAGGTACAGAGTTTTGAAATTAAGATGAATATCTTAGATCCGTTTAAGCTAATGTGCTAATATGCCCATAGCTAGTCAATTAAAAGTAAATGTTTTAGTTATGGATACATTAGACCATAATTAGTTTTTACCCATTCTTATTGATATCCCCCATATACTGATTTACCCATCTTACTGATAAAATAGGAATTAATACGACACGAAAGTTGAAATACATAGAAGATAATTTTTTGGGAAATAAAGACACCGAATTTTCTTCATTCGTTTGAAAACTCACTCGGTTTTATTTTATTTTTTTTTTTTAGAATCCATTCTAAATGATACGTAAAAAATAAATAAACGAGCAAATACAGTGAAAGAACCTTTTTTTAAACCATGCAGTTAATATATTTATTTAAATAAAAAAAACTTTCAGTCCATTTTAAAGGAAAAAAAGAAGAAACAATAAAAGTAACATCAAAACAAAAGCATTATACATAAAAAAAAATTGCTCGTTCGGCCCTTTCTTCCAGGTAAAAATAAAGCACCTCGGATTTTATTTTTCCGCCGTTGCTGATTATCTCGTAACTCCAATCCTTACCTCGGAACAAATAGCATTCAGCAGTCAACATTAAATTTGATCCCAAATTTACCTAGTATGTAATGAGTAGTAATATTTTCATCGGTGCATTCTTTTTGAATAGTTTAATTGACATTCCTCAGTGAAATTAGCAAGAAATAATATGTTGTAGAGACTCCGTAAATTTTTGACATTTATTTACTAACTAGACTTTTCTCGTACTAAATAGCATGTATAGCAAAAGTTTTATTTAACGTTGCAATTAACCTCCTTAATGTTTTGTGACCACATGCGTTTTTTCCAACATGAACAGACATTATGAGGCAAAAAGAAGAAAATTGATGTCATTGCAAAGATTAAAAGAGATTGTACTAGTAGCTCTGGTGGGTCCTGCTATACAGCATGATTTAGAAAAAAATATTCAATGAAAGTCTACCTAATACCGGAACTTTAAATGCGTTTTACTTGAAACTTTATAAAGTCCACATACATCCCATTGCTTCTCACTGCCTGATACATAGATAGGAAATAAATAGATAAACAGATACATATATTGAACGTTTGAGGAGTAAAATGGAGAATACCCCCCCCCCCTTTTGTGCAATTACTATTTGCTTATTATCCCCATCTGACCAAAGATAATGTTGCTCTGATTTTTCTAATTACCGTTACAACGGCTGTTTTTAATATTTATATTCGCAACTCCAGAGCTCGAATACGCTATCTTGCGGTGATTAATAATACTAAAGAAAAAGGTTAAACATTCCATTCCACGTGTTTTCTTTGGGGTAAATTAAAGGCTTCAGACAGTTTATGGTGTAATGTAATTTCAGAAGAATAGAAAAGAAAGCTTCCCTCAAACAAGATGAAAAATTACTGCCATTCACTAAGCGTCAAAGCAAGTTATAAGTTACGGCATGCGTTTGTTTTACCTTTTTCATCCGCCATTAGACAGGGACTGCAGCGCCCCCTATAGTTTATTAGAGTTGCAAATAGCGAGCGAAATTTTCGCTCTCACAGTTAAATTTCTGCGGTTTGATTTTATTCAAATTTTTTCAGGGCTTAAATCAAGCACACTTTACATTAAAAAAGGGAGAGGGGTGTTTTTTGTGCAAAATTAAGTTTTTTTTAGAAAAAAAACACTATATTGATCAACTTAAAACAGTAAAATTTCATCCAATTACAAATTTTCGGATTACCTATTTCCATCATTTAAGATTGATGAGAAATGAAAATGCGTAAATACGTTGAAATAATCTTTAAGATAAGCGTACTACTGGATATTGACCGTAAATGCTTTTTCTTTATTACCGCATCCTAATCACCTAATAGATATGCTTCGTATTAATTATTCTTGAAAATCATCAGTCATAGCATGACGGGTGCAATTCATTTGTAAAAGCAAGAAGCCCAACGAATAGGGTCCTTTCGCAATTCTTGATAGCGAAAAATTTATTTTGAATTCAAGACGCCCAAATTCAAGTGAATACTGGATGCTGGATATTTTTTAATTCAATGGTATGCAACTACACCAAAGCAAACTTTTTTATATAATAACTGTAAGAATGACAACAATAAATCAAAGCAAAGTTAGCAACAAAAGGAACTTCAGTACGAAAAACGGAAAAAAATACAAAATTTACAAAAAGATAAAAACATTTTTTGCTGTTACTTTTTATTTTCTTTATTTTGCATAACTATTGTTTTCTTCATCTTTTTGTTTCTTGCGACCTTCCTGCTGCCAAACTCATTCTTAATACCACTCTTCCTCGGCCGCGCCCATCACACCTGCTTAAATGAAGCCCTTTCTTTAAATTATTATGAAAAACCGGTTCTTGCTGATGAAAAAGAGTTCTTAAAAGCCTTAAAAAGAGAGATTATATCATAGAAATAGCGCAAATGTTTGTGAAGATTGCTTTAGTTGTTCAAAACGCTAAGACTTTTGTACTTTTTCCTCTTAATGAGTTTTTTTAATGCTCTTCTTTGGTAACCTTAACTTCGTGGTTATTTTATCGTTAAAAATGTCAAACAAAATGAAAAACATGTATTGAAATACAAATAGAGATATATTTTCAACCAGTGTACATTTTTTATGCTACTGAGAACTTGTTAACCAATTGGGTGTCTGTTGTACAACTACAGTGTCTAGAATGTTCCCAAAATTATGTGACAGTAATTCATAGTTTCCAGTTATTCTTCATGCTACAAAGATAGCGTAAAATTCTATCCAAAACCTTTTGGATGTACATGTGTGTTTTAAACGCACGAAAAAAGGAAACTAAATGCAAAAAAAAAAAAAAAAAAAATAGGGGGGAAATATCTCAAATATAGTTTTGAAAATAGATCTGATGTTAGGTATCTGTCATGCTGTCAATAAAATTATTGCGTCCCAACAAGTTTTACATCACTTTTAAGCCCAGAAAAATCTGTCCAAAATAATATTGTTTTTATAACTTGTATGGTGATTAAAGAGATATTGTTCATTGTTTCAATATCAAAACTAAGACAAGAGGTCTGATGTTAAAACAACAATTCATCATGTTCATAAGGTAATGATTTTCCTGAAACATTTTATGTATCAACGAGGCGTATAGACACAAAAACGAAAAAAACGCTCCTTTTTTTATCGTATTAAAAAAAAACTTAGAATATTTCGTTACATTCCAGAAGATATCAAACCATTATTGTTATAATATTACATTCTTCGCTGAATTAATTGATGTTTAGTATATATTTCCTGAATTTAATTTTAAATCCCACTGGCACTTCGAAGTGGCATCGGGTGAAACTTTAGTCTATCTTTGTCATATTTAGAGTCCTAAGAAACAATGAATCCTGGGTCGAATTAACCATATCTCAAATATCGCCCCCACCACAAAACAGCCCCAACAGGGATTCAAAAAGACACATGAGAAATACTTTTTTCAGTTCTGTTCATTTCTAAAGGGCTCGGCAAAAACCTTTAAATCTACCACTGAATGAATCATGTCATTATCAGAACAAAAAACTAAAATACAAATTAATTCATTAATCAAAAGTTTCTGTAACAACAACAATAAAAATAATAATAATCAGTTATTATTATTATTAGTTATTATTAATATCACCATCATCATCAAATCATCATCATTACCATTATCATTATCATTGTTGTTGTAATTATTATTATTAATAATATTATTATTATGAAAGTTTTCAAAACCGACATCAATGCTTATGGTATTTTTTCTAATATGAGCTTACTGTACAACTGATGAAGAAAAATATTAGCAGATGATACTGCTAAGTAGTTTTGTACAGGAATTCCCCTTCTGCACATTCAAGAAAAGTGCTACTGTGAAAAAATTGTCCATATGCTAACTAAAGTTTTCGGTGCAAGAAAATAAAATATTCTGATGAATCACTATACGTGAGCCACAAAAGAAAAGCAAAACACATTCCTTATAATGGAAACGAAATTTAAATAACAAGACGGAAAATTTGAAACTGCAAAAGGGGAAAAGAAAAAGGCCATTCTCGGGTTTTCAAATCTTCCAAGTTCAGCTGCGAATAATAACAAAGAAACGGGAAGCTCGGCGTACATCACAGGGATAAACATCTTTCCGCATTCACATCAGGGAAGCAGAAGTTTTATTATTGGGGGGAAAAATTTAGAATTGCTGCAGTTTGCTTCAAAACTATTTTTCTAAGCCTAATTTTACTTTTTCCGGTTTGCCATCAATTTCTGGTGGTAAATTGCGAGTTGAAACGCATTTCCATACTAAAATTAGAACTATTAATTATTCTTCTAGTTTGATATTACATTTACTATGAAGAAAAGTATTCGCATTTGTATCAACAAGTCTCGAAAAAATCTGGCTTTTATGCTTAATTTTATTTTTTCCATTGCAATTTTAAGAACATTTTCCAGAGCAAAATTATTATAAGATGAACGACTAAATTACCAAGTTATCATAACGTGAAATGTAACATGGGCAAGCTAATGGCGAGAAATTCACCATACATTATTTGTAAATACACAGGCGAACCAAAAGACCTTTTAATTTTCAACTACGGGCAAAGCCGTGCGGGTACCACTAGCAGAAAATAAGGCAGAAGAGAGTGGCTCATATTAAGACCACTGAGAAAAGATAAAACGGAGGGAGTGAAGACTTTCTATCTTGAACCAAAGACCCCCAACTCACGTGATAGATTTTAAAGCAAAGCATTGGAAGAAATCAGGTTTCTTTCGCTAGTTACACGCAAAACGTGCGAACCATTCGTCGTTGTTAAGTCACATGATTTGGAGTCTTAGCCTCAGCTTTTGCTAACCCTGTGATTGAAATTGCTCCCTTCATTTACTAATTCCTGCTCTAAGATTAAGGCCTCATAGAAAAAATTCTTAACTGCACTAACTTCTTACTTTTAGCATGAAGCTTTTCTAGGGAACCCCACGAGTAATGGAACAATAAAAAAATTATTAAATAGTTACGGTTAAAGAGCATGGTAAAGCATGTTTTTGGAAGTATAAATTATTTGCTCTAATTTCCCCGTTACCGAGATATAAGGTATTATACACTCTGATAAAATTTTCAAAATAGTCGCTAAATTTAAGTACTTGGTGACAAATCAAAGGTACCACAGGACTTCACAGTCTGTATTGTGTATTCACAACGAAAGGGCACTTCGCCCCGCATTCTGCAACACCGAGTTAAATATTGCGCGGGGGTGATCGGTAAACACATCCCCCTGCTCAAAAATGATACAACCAGACAACCTTAACTTTGGCGTGAATTTTAATTTGCAAAAAGAAAAAAGTCTTAGTGTCCTTTACGTCACTTGCTTCATTTGTCTGCTGTTCTTCCGTTATTCATACAATTTAAAAGCTGCTTCTTTTTATGGAAAAATGCTATAATCCGAATATGTCTTCTGTCGAAAACTGCAAAATAGAACCATCGGATACCCCGTGACGAAGGCGGAGCCAAGTGCCTTCTCGTGGAAAACGGGCAATGCCTGCCTGCTATCAATCTGCAAAGCGTGTGAAAAAAGACTTGCATTTCTAACCAAAACTCGCCAAATTTGGCAACTTTTCTACACTTTAGACTATAAGGCCTTATATTTTGATAACGAGAGACGAGGGCAACTAATTTATTCGTCCCAAAACATGTTTTACTATGCTCTTTTTATTGCTACTTATTTAGATATTTTTCATTATTACACTGTCTATGGCTTCCCAGTTAAAATTAGGATTAGGTTAGAATTCCCTGATTAGGATTCTGGTTAGATAGGCATATAGCACGAGACAGGTCGTAGATTCATTCTGGAGACCAATTACTGCCTCGAACGACATATGTCAGCTCCATCCATCTCCATCTCAATTTAGACGGAGTTCAGGAGGAGTAGCGGAAGTTTCCTGGATTTCTGCACCCATGTCTATTAGCGACAGACCACAGGTCCTTAGGAACTATAGATTAAGGGGTACGATCTCCGCGTGTGCCCAGTGTGTATTTTGTGGCGATTCTGAACACTTTGTTTTATCTACTAGAATACGATCTCGTTTACTTAATTTAAATTCACACACGAATTTGTGATAGTACAGCATTCAAACATTTGTAAGTATAGTTGTACTGCTCAAACATATTTATATGAGAAAACATTATTCAAGAGTTTACAGCCCTGACAACAAAATTTTTGGATGCCAATAAATGTGTTTATATAATGATAACTTTCTTTAGGCCACATGAATGAAAATTTGTTTTTCAAAATTTCATGACGTTTACGTAACACATTACGAGATTTTTGGAGGTGAGGAGGGAAAAGCATGTAATCTACAACGTAGGAACGCCAACATATTATACAACCCAAATTCAAAATAATATAATACTTTTCACTTTAGAAAAAAAAATTAATCTAACAAAATAATAAGAGCAAAACAGGTTTTTTTAAAGAGCGTGCCATCTTTCTTAGACTTTAGAGTGTTCATAACATTTCATACATACTTAATTAAAAGTAATCTCAAACAGAAAAACACAAAAGTTGATGGTGATGACGGTTTACATTGGGTCAACAAATTAGCTTAACAAAATTAAAAAGGAAAAAGAAACATTTTCAAAACGGACAGTATCAATACTTTGTCGCGTCACTTTTTGCTAGAATCACAACTCTAATTCTTGTAGACATGGATTCCTCCAGCTTTTTACATTTATCTCTACTATTACAGTTAAATTTCCTTTTCAATATAGCAATGAGTTCAGTTTTGGCGGTGTTAACTTAGTCGGGAGCATTTTTTACCTTTAGACGTGACTATGCCACAAATTCTGGATCTAAGAGACATCGGAAGAGTTGCTTGGCCAGTTTAATTTTTTAAAAAAATTTCTTCTTCTGTTTCCGTATACGAGTTGATTTGAAGATGTGACACTACGATGAATCTTGCTGAAAGATAAATGTGCCACTCCATGCGCAACTGCTGGGCCTCAGAAAAGTGTATCATGCAGTAATTCAGTTTATCTTGATAAACGGCGTAATGTACAACCAGAGACGTGTGCAGAGCTTCAGTAATAGGGGGTACCAATATACCAGTATACCTGGTCATTTAGATAACCACCGAAAGAGGGCGCAGGGCCGTCGCGACGTCAAAAATTTTGAAAAGGTGTATGAAATTGGTGGCATCTGATTTTGTTTTAAGCATTTTAAATATAGAAAGATAATTTAGTTTCTGGATTAAAATGAAGTTAGGGAGTCAAAACTAAATTTGAGTACATATTAGGAATATAAACCTAATCGTAAACATAATATTCACTCAAAAATGAGTGGGTCCGAGAATTTTTAGAAATTGTAGTTTTAAAAATGCATTTTAGACTTTTTTGGTTATTGTAAGGAAAAAAGGTTCAGGAACACTTCCCCCATCCATTTATCAAAACTTTTAAAAGTGCAATTATTATCTCCAGTTATGTTGGGAATCTCTATCCCAGAATTTGCTTGAAATTGTAGTCCCAACTATGCAATTTCAGACGATCTTTGATGATGTAGGGAAGAGAGATTCGGAGGCTCTCCCTCGGAAAGTTTTTGAAATTTAGCTATAAAACGCGATTAAAATTAACTACTGAAACGAAGATTTTAGAGCATCTTTGTTAATGTTAGTGGTTAGGAAAGTTCGCGCAACTTTCCTCGGTATTTTCCGGAATTGAAAATCCAGAAATGCAATTATAGATAATCTTCAATGATGTTATCAATTTTTCATATTAAGGAGTTCGGGTGATCTCTCCCGGAAATGTTTTCGACATTGAAGCCCTTAAATCGTAATTTTAGACGATCTTTGATGATATTAAGTTGAAGGGTGGTTCGGGTATCCCAAAAAACTTTACAAATTAAAGTCCTAAAAACGAAAGTTTAGACAATCATTAATGATGGATAGGGTGCGTTTCTCGCGGATTTAGGTTGGGCTTTTTTCGGGGATTTTAGTGGTAGCGCTCTCTTTGAAGTTTTTCGGAATTGACTTCCAAAATATGTAATTGTAGGCCATCTCTTATTACAATAGGGGAAAGGATGGGGCTTGGGACTCTCCGCCGGACTTCTTTCTAACTCTAAGTTTCGAAAACCCTTCTTCTATACGAACCTATGGTAACGTAAAATGGAAGGATACATTTCAGGGACTTCTCTCCCTTTCCTACCTTTGCTATGTCCCTATCTTTTTTTTTTTTTTTTTCAATTATTGATATAAATATTGTGGAAACCCTTTCCTGAGTTTTTCTTCTCCAAAACTATTTGAGTGCTTTCGTTTGAAATAATCAAATTTTCTATTTCTAGCCTGATATTTTTATTTGTTTGAAATACGTAGGTCATTCTACAAAAAACGCGTTTTTTAGATCCAAGGTATTAGTTTCAAAAATATTTATTTTTAAGCACTTTTTTATGAGATTTAGAAAAGTATAACAAATTTTGAAAATGATTAATACAAATTAATGATGTTACAAAAAATTTTAAAATTTTTTTTCACTGAACACATACATTTCTTCCCATGTACGTTTTCATTTATTTACTCAATACAAAAAAAAATAACAGATTTAATGGTGAAATTTAAATCATTTGATGTTTTTTGAATAGGTTGAAAGAATCATATTGTAAAATAAAAAATATATTGCATTCATAATCTTTTGAATCACTGTCACAGTATTTCTTGTATCCTCCGTTCAGGATTTAATTCAGTAATAGAATTTCCTATGGACGGCGGTACTGGCAGCTCATTACAGAGGTTTAGAATTACAAGTTAGCTCTTTTCAACTCTGGGTCTTCATAGTGAAGCTAAAGAACTTAGTGTGAAAGAATTTTAGCCATATTCTCCTTGAAGTCAAATAGGTCCTTAACTTTGTGTATCATCCGGAAAAATTGTTTGTGTACAAAAAATTTTATAGTTAAAATTTAATTTAAAGTAAATTCTAAATAACATGCTGCGTTAACTCTAAATCAACACAATGATCATAGCAAAACATAAGTATTTGTATCCTCCGTTTCTGCATCCTCCGTTACAGTATAGATGTAATGGAGGATATACAATCAGAAATGGAGCATACAACTTCTTTCAAAATCCATTTTAAGAAAGATGTGTACATTTTAATCAGTTCAAATCATGTTCCTCATACAAGATGCAATGTTTATTAAAATGAAACGTTTAAAAATAACATTTAAAATATATTTTTACCATCCGTTACCTTCCGTTCACATCCAAAATTTTAACTACAAAAGAAAGTTACAAAATAACCAATAAAGAATGTGACTAAATATGAGAGAGTAAAAAGGTGACTAAGGAACAATACAAAGTAACTTTTAAAAAAATTGGAGATTTTTTTTTTTTTTTTTCATGAATGCCCACTTCAAAAACCTACGTTTTTTGTATAATGACCCACGTGCGTTTGCGGTCTCAGTAAAAATTCTTTTAACATTTTTGACTGATGTGGTAAATTTTTGTTATACAGGAGTGACTCTCGCTAAGAGCCCAACCCGAAAAGGAGCCGTAATTTGCCAGGATTATTTCGAAGAAATAACATGAGTTTAAAGTTAATTACTTTAATTAGTTTTTCAAAGAAAACTAGTTACAATATAGCTAGAAGCATAAAAGATGCAATCCGTAATGCCCCCTCAAAAGAAGAAAAAAAAAAGAACTTTTGCGTGCATGGCGCATTTCTTGGGCCTTATTAATGCTTCTATATTGCAGTGGCGTATCTGGGAGGGGTGAGGGACGACTAATTCCTCTTTTTCGAAAAAAAGACGGCATTTTAACTCTAATTGGGAAAAGAAACATTTTGAAACATTGCTTAAATAAGATACAATATGTATTGCAAATTAAAAGAGGAGCAAACTCCTCCCAGAAATATTACAAGAGATCGACTTAACCTGCGTTTTTAAAATGACAATTTCAAAAATATTTCTGGGGGTTGTCTCCCCTTCTCTCGCCAAGAACATTCAAGATAGTATTAAATTTCGGCTTCAATTTCAATACGTTCCGAGTGAGAGTCCTCAAAAACGCTTCGTCTAACATTATAGAAGGTATATTTAAGGAAAAAAAAACATATTTGGTGCTTCAATTTCGAAATGTTTCCACAGAAGACCTTGAATCTCTCTTCCCTCTAAAGATCACCTGAAATAGTTTAAAACTGTCTTTTTCGAACTATAATTTCAAAAAAACTCAGGGGGTGGAGAACCCTCCGTAGTCCCCTCTCTCTAAAATAATCGAAGATGATCTACAACTGCGTTTTTAGAAATTCAACTGCAAATTTTGCCGGGGGAAGGAACAGGAACCTCTCATTCCCCAAGACCTACTTTATCAAACAACGTCTCAAACTGCGTTTTTACAATTACAATTTCGAGATTTTTCTAAGGGAGAAATCTCCAGGTCCCCTTGCTTCTACGTGAATATTTTACTTACAAATGTTTCATAATAAATTGCTACGTGTTATTTTCATTAATGAATTTCCATGCAACAGTGTGGGGGGAGGGCGCCATCCTTAGAGTTCACCGGGGAACTATAGACTCCATAGGTACACCACTGAGCAGCTTAAATTTTCACACGAGCATCTTTATTTTTCTTTCATGAAAAACATAATATTCCTTAATATTTTTACTAAGTGTTAAAAATTTCAAATGAACTTCATTCGCGTAAAAAGGGGGTAGCAATTAATTTGAAGGGTGTCAAAAAGAGTTCAAATTTAGAACATAAATTGATTTTGCGAAACATAGCCGTGCAGCATCGTTTTATGAAAGCATTTTTTTTAAATCATAACATAAATGAAATGCGTATACAAGAGGAAGAAATGATAAAAGCTGAGTGTGTGATGTGGAAGCTAAAGCTGGTTTGTAGTAAACCCTCTAGTTTGTAGAAGTTGTCTGCCTTGCCCGTCAGTCACAGCCACTTCATTCTCATTTCAGCTGCTTGCACATTACAACAAAACATTATGGCGCTCCGGACTTGTAATCTCGTCTTTTTTTTTTTTTTCTTTTTTTTTTTTTTTTTTTTTTTGAGCTAATGGGGGTACCGCGAGCGCGGCACCCTTGGTAAACCCCGTGCACACGCCTCTGCATACAGCTTCTTTTAAAAACATAATTTCCCACTCCCAGCAGCTCTCATGCATCTCCATACCATGACAGATGTCTCAAATTTGGCAGAGCGTCTCATACAAGATTTTTCAAACGCTTCACTTATGAGAAATCACACCCGAACACCTCTTTCGAGAAATAAAGATTCATGATTTAATAACCTTTCCCAGTCTTGTTGCCCCTAAACGAGCTTCTCTTTGCTCCAGGAGAGTAGTGCACGCCTCTGTTTCACGTCATCCTTGGTTTTACTTTGAGAACCCGCTATAAAAACTTGAATTAATGCAGTCGCACAAATATGGCTTGGACACGATAACAACAGATTCTTCCCAACACTTACTGATGTCAGAGGTATTTTTTAAACGATTGTTTTGGACGATTCACATGATTTTGTATTCATCTCTGGTAGTTGTTACTAGCTTTCGATCATATTTACTCCAGTTACGTTTCAGTTCTCCTATATTCCCTTAAAACTTTCAAAACCTTAGATTGTAAGATTGTAAAACATTGACTTTATCCGAGATAAATTGTTTTTTTTTTCTTTTTTTTAACTTTAAACAATGATACACAATACGCAACTTTGTGGTTCCAGAAGTATTACGTTGACTCCCCATTTTGAGCAAATGAACAACGTAATATTTTCCAAGAGCCAAGCTTTATACTTGTTGCAATTTATTGGTTAACAGGTGTGCAAATATTTTCGCTGCTTTTCAAATTAACATTGAATGAATTAAGTATTCTATTTTTTGGCTCATTTTTTGTAAACGACACTTAAATTGTTAAATAATATTTGCGAAGTTGTTGAAATTATTTTGCCCATTCCTGAATAACATTCTTCAACCTTTTTAATTTGCATGTATTCATTTCACAGAAATCATTGACAAGTTTTGTTCAAAAAGTTCTGATATCCTACTGAATTTGGGTTGCATACACACATTACGGACATATTGTCAATCGGCAGACGGAAAATATTTCTTTCCAGGTAAGAACAACAAACACGTCTTTATGACTCCGGCGCTTTTATCATCTATGAATATAAATGAAGAAATATAACGACTTCCCTACCTCTTTCCACAAAGAATAGAAATTGCTTTGCATCCCTAATAGAGCATTAGCTTTTTATTATTACACCGAAAGCAATAAAATTCTTATTTCGGAATCAAATGAGTTTTGACACTCCGAATTTTTCCTCAAATGCATCCAATCCGAGAAATTTTAAGAAAGTTCTCATTTCCACACGAAAGTGGAATTTTGAAGCTTTTCCGGGAAAAATCATATTAATGCCGGAGTGAGCTGCAGTCACAAATACTTTCACCGTGACAGCTGCTTTATGTTGAAATCTTAAAGCTTATTTTGCGTTGAAACTTATGCAGAATTTCTCTTATTTTTTCCCTATTTTGCTCCTTATTTTTCAAGGTTGATCTTCTCAGTGTTGTCAATTTAGCATTTTTGAAATCTAGATTTAGTATTAATATTTGAAATTTAGCAGGAAACATTTGGATTTAGCAATTGGTAGGAAAATTGGTGTTAAATCAAAATTAGTTAGCATTTTTATGTATTTATTTTAATTTGATCCGTGAATAACAAAATTTGAATTTTTGGGTCTTGAATTCAAATTATATTTTTTGCAATCACGAATTGTGATAGGACCCTACTTGTTGGGCTTCCTGTTTCTACAAACGGAATGGAATGGTAATAATCAAGGATTTGCACCCGTCATATTATGTTTAGTGATTATCTGAATGGATAATACAAGGCACATCCCTAAAAAAGGAAATGGTGATTAGGATGAGGTAATAAAGATAAAGATCTTATGCCCAAAATTCAACAGTACGCTTATCATCAAGACTATTTACAGCTATTGATGTTATGCATTTTTATTTCTTATCAATCTTAAATTCTCAGAATTAGTAATCTGGAAACGTTGCATTTAGATGAAATTTTTCTAAGTTCACCTATACAGATGTTTTTTCCTAAAAAATCATAATTTTACAAAAAAAAAAAAAAAAAAAAAAACTTTTTTTTTTAATTGTTCCGTCTGCTTGAGTTAAACCCTGAAGAAAACATGAATAAAACCAAACGACGAAACTTTCGCTCTCTAAATAAATATTAAAAACAACCGTTGTCTATGTAATCTGAAAAATCAGAACAACATCAACTTTGGTCAAGTGAAGGTAATAAACAATTTGTGATTGCCGAAAAAAAAATTGCTAATGCGAGAACTTCTTCAAATGTATTGCCATCAATCAGAATACGAGTAATCAATCTTGTACAATCACGAAAAGATAGGAGGAATTGATGAATCGAAAAAAAAATTATGTTTCAATTTTTACTTTTATCTGAAAAAGGACACAAAACCTGTTAGTCCACCTGTACAGGATGCTACTTAACCGTATACGTACCATTAAAATTTTGAAACACAAACCTATTCTCTGTACAAAATACTAGAAGAATCGGAAAGTAATGTCGTTTTTTTCGAACACGTAAACTTTAAAATATATATATTTTTTTTAATCAACGATGTATTACTCTCGTTACCAACAGCCTTTTACCATCTAGTATGCAAATTTTCAGTCCCGGATTGATAAAAATTAATTGGTTTTCAGAGCAAAATATCTGGAAATGGCATCTTGAATGGAAGCCGTTTTCAAGTTTTCGTCTCTTAGAAAGTGTTTTAGCAATCAGAAGAAAGGAAAAAAAGGTGGTGGTAACTTGAGGCAAGAATACTTACATTATTATCGTTCGAAAAGGAGCGATCATGAAACACGATTTTTCAAGAACAAATTGCTCAAGGCGAACCCTTAAAACGTTAATGAACTCTGGTGAACTTCTTCCCCCACCATACTCATCTCCTGACACTGTACCATATGATTTCCCGTTTTTCCAATCTATATGAGACAAAAACACTCGAAAATATTTTCCGATGTCCCAGATGCTATCTCCAGATCTTTTGCTCCAAAACCGATTAATATCTATCTATCCGGGATTTAAAATGTGTGCACTACACGGCAAAAGATTGTTGATATCGAGTATAATTACATCGTTCAATAAAAATAAAAACTTAGAAAAAAACTACTTAAAAACTTTGAAAATCTCACAAAATCCTGAGATTCACTTTTTTTTTTTGAATTCATTGTTAAAATTTACTTTTCTTGGCAGCGCTGATTTTCAAAATTTCCTTTTCCAAAGCCCCTCCCCCCCCCCTAATACTTTTTTAAATAAAGAAAACTTATTATTCTGACAGTCTTTTTCATTTAGATCAGTAAACAAATTACCAGCTGTCATTTTTATTAAGGTCATAAACAAATTACCAACTAACGCTCAACACAACTACCATACTTTGTTAAATAGACTGCAGCTGCTATGAATTTCAGAGCAACTGCTTTCAGAGCCTGTTTAGAATTAAAATACTACAATGCAGTGTAGTGAAGTATCCCATTCCACGTCTATTGTCCCCGAATAAGACGGCTGGAGCCATTTAAACCATTTGGTCATCTTTTGTCACCACTTGAGTTCTACGATCTGTTGTTAAGAAGTTAGAGGTTAACTATTCTCCAACAAGGCAGTTTGTAAATTGAGCGCGGCTAACCCTATTCAGGAAGTCCTGATTTGAGCTTGTACAATATGTAAACTTCCTTTTATTTGAGCTCTCGAAACCGATTTCACTTCGGACATTATATTTAATCACATTTGAGAATATTTCAGTTGTTTGATTGAGTACTCTCAAGCGAGGAGAATAAATACAATGGAAAAGCAAACTAAAATTGTAGGCGTTTCTTTTGGCAAAACTTCTCTAATAATGAGAAAATGTCTCAAAAATAAGTGCAACCTCTGATAAAAAAAAAGCAGTTTTTCTTTTTTATTTTCTTTAATTTCTTAAACAAAAATGAAATAAGCTGGTGGGGGGAAAAAACGTTGAAACAAGCATCAAGAAAATTTGTCTCATAATTCTAATACTGTTTTTATACAGAATGTTGCACAGCAAGATTGACCTCCTCTCTTCTATTACAACAAATGCAATTGAAGAGACTAATAATAAAAAAAATACATACATCCAACATATTCAGCCCCTGGCATTCACTTGAGTTTTGATTCAAATTGTGTTTTTCGCAATCACGAATTACGATTGGATCCTACTCGTTGGGTTTCTTGTTTTTACAAATGGATTGGAATGGAAATGAAAAAGATATTTGTATCCAAAATATTATGACTGGTGATTTTCTAGATATGGTAATACGAGATATATCCATGGTAATTGAGATGCGGTAATAAAGATATGGTTATTATGATCACTCTGCAACCGTAAACTTATCATAAAGTTTATATTTACAGCATTTACCGTGTGATGGTGTTTTTATTCCTTATCAATTTTAAAATACGGAGATTAGTAATCTGGAAATAATATATTGAAATGAAGTTTTGTTATTTGAGCTAGTCTATGTTTGTGTTTTTTCTGGAATAACGTGATTTAACACAAAGAAAAATCCGTTTTTAATGTAAAATCTGCTTGAGTTAAGGCGTCAAAAA
This sequence comes from Uloborus diversus, assembly GCF_026930045.1. Lineage (NCBI taxonomy): Eukaryota > Metazoa > Arthropoda > Arachnida > Araneae > Uloboridae > Uloborus > Uloborus diversus. The sequence goes on from NC_072731.1 coordinate 104,590,866, forward strand.
ATAAACAAATAAATAAGGAACGAAAACCGCAGACGATTCGTAACAATGACGACAAAAATTAGTTTCTCTTAATAAATGCTTAAAACAATGAGCTAGATTGATTCTCGTCATTATGGTTAATCTGAAAAATCAAAGAATCGTCAATTAGTCAAGTGGTGTTAGAAAGAAATTCAGAATTGCCCCAAAAAAAGTATTCAATACACATTTAACTAGGCCTGTGGTGAAAATATCAAAGATTAATAGACATCTCTTCTCTAAGTTTTATTATATCTTCTTTGAATTCCTAAACAAATTTACAACTCCTTTTTTTTTTCTCTAACAATTAAATAATGATGAATTCAAGCCTTTTAGAACATGTTTGAAGTTAATGGGTTTACAATTTTTTATTAAAACTTATTCGTTAGTTTCTGAATTAACATTTCAAATCTTCAATATTTTCTTTTATCACGAATATTTTCTCTTGATGCACATATTACAATTCTAACTCCGTATTAGTCTTTTTCCTGGGATTCTACAACTTTTCTTATATGTAACATAAGTAACAGGTATACATTTTATACATTTTGAAAGGAGTTAAGCATCAAGACTTTATACAGTTATCCGTAAATTAAATGTTTCAAATTTGAAAAGTATTTCACGCAAATAGAAAGCTGAAATCGTGAACAAAAATTTAAATGCATCGAAGGAGTAAAGAAAAGGTGGAAAATTGAGCCCTCAGAACTATTTCAGTACAGAATGTGGAATTTTATAACATTCTTGGATTTAATAAAAGTTTCCATTCTCCTTCCTATGAATGGTAAAGTATTTTTATCCTCTGTTAGAGTATGGAAGCTTCCGAATTCTTTGTTTTCATTTGCAGCAGAAAACCGTAGTAGAGAACCAAGGAGGCGAGGAATTTTTGCAATTCCTTTGTTCGAAATTCAGAATGTATCCCGTAGGCGATTCGAATTCTGTTTCTATTTTATGAGCGACGTTGTTTCTCTTGGTTTATTTTACGATTACTTTGAGGTTCATATTGAATAAATCTACCCCTTGCTTTTTCCTTTTTTGTTTTTGAAACAAAATTAACATTGGTATGAGCAAAGAGAAAGTTAGGTAAAAATTTTCTGCAAAAACTTTGTTTTCAATACTACATAATTACAGGAGCAGAAAGATCGGATACTCGCACGATAAAAAGTAAAATAAAATGGTAAATAAAACTAACAGAGAATTGACTTTTGTTTTAAAATAAATTGCATCAGTAGTTAAAACATAGCAAAATATTTTTTTTTTTGAAAAACCAATTTCCCTGACAATTTAAAAATTAATTGAGGCATTGCAAAGGGATGTACAAAAACAAAGGAATGTAAGTGCCAAAATTAAAAACTCGGAGATAATCAGTACAAATAGTAAGAGAATTTCTCCTCTGTTTCAGGACAAGAGATGGTACCAGTAGCTCTGGTGGGTGGTGATATACCGAATGATTGAGATAATAATTTAAGATGAATATTTTAAAAGCTCAATAATTAGAAGTGTTTACCTTTTCTGCAATGGTTCTATTAGACAATCTCTCAAGTTCAAAAATACAAAGTAACATTATAAAATTCTAATAATGATGTAGCAGCAGCCAATGAAATCGTTGAAACTTTAAAACGTAGAAAATTCTGACTGAGTTTCATTATCGATGTTTAAAATTTCAAACAAAGGCTGAAATAGACCAAATTTGCAATAAATTAAAAAAGATCACAGTAGTACCGCTGTTATACTAATTTATTGTAAATTATTCTCACATTTATTCAACAAAATCACGGAAAGTTAGTCAAATGCCCCCCCCCCCCCTTTAGTGGAGAATATTTTGAATCTTGAGATTTTGGAAGAACTAATCTTGAAATTATACTAACTTGGTAAAAAAGCTACAAATTCATAAGCCACCTTAAGTACTTCCTGTTTAATAATTATAGCTAAATGCTTCATGTTATTTGTTTTCACTTTAAGCATAACCCAACCGAACCCTAAGCCTACCCTATGAGTTATGAAAAATAGAAAAATATATTTGTTAACAATAATTCTTAAGTTCATACTTTTGTGTGTGTGTGTGTGTGTGTGAAAAATCACATAGATCGCCAGCAAATAATCTTAAACTTTTTTTACATTTTCATAGTGTTGGAAAAATTGAAAGTGGTACACATAGCTTTTTTTCTCCTGATAGTGACTCTTCCCAAAAATGTTGACCACACCAGCTTTAAATAGTGTAGATACAGGTTAAATTTTAAAAGTTGAATCATTTTTTATTTATTTTTGAGCATTCACGAATTGCTTATTATCCTCATTTGACCAAAGTTGATGTTGCTCTGATTTTTCAGATTACTATGACAACGGTTGTTTTACTATTTATTTATTGAACGAAATGTTCGTCGTCACAGTCACAAATTGTCTGTGGTTTGACTTTATTTATATTTTTTTATTTATTATTTAATCCTATGAAAGTAACAATTGCCTTACGGTAGCTATAATAAGCAACGGTATTTTTGCATTGTATGTTTTCTAAAAATCTTGCAAAGACTGCTCAAGTACAGTTCCGTGACTTGTAGTGGCTTCTTCTGGCTTATTAATCATTTGTAATTGTATTTTGGATTATAGAAACGATACTAAATTTTTAGCTCGATCAGAAGCAAAATTAACATTAAAATCCCCGGTTAAAATTAAAGGAATTGTATAATAATCTTCATTAACCAAAGAAGAACCTTCTTGTGTACAATTTAAAAGCTGTTTATAAATAAATTGAATAATACTTGAAAAAAATTTTGTTTGGAGACATATATATGTTGGCAATAATAATTTGTTGCTTTGCTTCATTGAGACATTCCACTATACACATTTCACCAATATTGTTTTGTGTAGCCGTATTAAAGCTTGTATCATTATTAACATGTAATCCTATATTTGGGGTGACAATATTTATGCGATAAATATCATTCTGATAAACAGCTACGCCTCCTGTTTTTATATTTTGACGCTTTAATTGCACAATACGCTTAAAAGATTAAATAATTTTAGTATCATCACTTTCAAGCCATGTTTCAAATAATAATATTTCGTTTGTCAGAAAAACACTCAAACTTACGAAACATTTTAGATTTTACTCTGTGATGAACAAATTAAATGTTTATTTATTATTTTTGTTTTCTCGGCCGTCCCCAACCCCCGCGTTGCGGAGTCTGCGGTGATGAAGTTCGTTTTATGTACACCTTATCACAGTTCAAAACCCTAAATGAAGCGAGATATTTTTAGTATAACTAATCGCAAAAATGTTTTTGTTTTGAAAATAAATTTAAAGATTAAATGCTGTTTTAAAATGTTAATTGTAAATGTTATCCCTATAAACAAACCACAAGGTTAAGCTTAAATCTGAAACGATAAAATTGGCGTATTATTACGATCAGGCTAGGCTCTATATTTTGCCCCCCCCCCCCCTGCAATCACCAGGGACCCTAATCGCACACTTTATTGGATCCCCCCTCCTAAATAACTAATTTTCAACCGACTTCAAAAAAAGGAGGTTATGGTTCCGTATTGCGACTTTTTATGTGTGTTTTCGAATTATTCCAACACTACTGGACCGATTTGAAAAAAAAAATTTGTTTGGAAGGGTATACTTCCCAGATGATCCCATTGTAATTTGGTCTGGATCTGATAAGGAGTCCCGGAGAAATCCAAGAAACTTTAAATTTCATACGTCATGGTCACGTGGTGTTGCTGTGATCGGTGTATTTTCACACCTAAGGTTTTGGCTTTCTCTTGAACGATATTTTATTCTCGCGGCACATGGATGATTAATTTTCTCAACGCTGCGCCGCATGGTAATTTTTTATTATAGGTGTTATTAATGTATTTAACTGTATTTAATGTAATTACTGCGTAGCAAAGTGGTAAATTAAATATATTTTGCTACTTTAATAGTTGAATCAATTACCTTAACATTTTATTTACTAATAAATAAATTTATTTAGGCACTGAAATATAAAGTTCTTTATTTAATATTCCAATTTTTAAATATATTTAGTGTTCAATTGAGGGAGAATTAAATACAGAACACCCCTTTCCACGATTTAATTTATATTCTTTAATAATATACATTATAACTGTGTATGATTTCTGAAATTTGACCAATATTCTAGATTTACTATTTCACGATGCCGCCAGTTCAATTTGAAATTAGAGTTATATTAATTAGCAGGCTTCAAAAAAAAAGAGGAGGTTCTGAACTCGTCGGATTTTGTTTTTCTTTGTACAATGTTCCATTAATACTCGAAGACACCTGTACCCGGGGGTGTGCACAGGGAGGGGGGAGGGACACCTGTTGGTCCGGGCCCGATCCTGGAGGGGGCAGAATATTTTTCTAACTAACGGTGAAATATAGGGTTAAATAATATGGAGTGGTGCGCGGAAAAGACATTTGTGATGGGCTTCAAAATTTGTGTGCACGCCCCTGCCTGTACTGATAAGGAAAAGTCTTTTTTTGTTTGAAACAGCATAGTTCCTCGGTGGTCTAATGTTAATAAAGTTCAGGTTTGATGAAATTGAGAGAACTCTTAAAATATCATACTCACATTTAAATCGATTTGTACTTTATTAACTTTGTATATCGTCTCACTTAGTGAACCGGTTTTTATGATTTTTTTTTTTTTTTTTTGTTTAGTGGAGGTTTTATTTAGGGGTCGTCTAACTTAAGTTCCAAATCTTTGATTTACCCTATTTGTTCTTTAGGGAAAAGTTAAGGGTAAAACAATAAATTTCATGCAATTTCCCTCACAAACGATTAAATATAAAACCCATTTATAAAAAAGGTTTATACTTTATTTACCTATAGTTAAAGAAAGTACTAAAAGTATTTATTATTAAGAGTAATGATAATGAAAATTTTGAATTAAGGATTCTCTGAAGCAAACGTAAAATTCATTCTAGTGGAATTTTTAATCTTCATCTATAGTGGGGCCATGTGAAGAAACATGCGACTTTTATCACGAGTTACATGACACTAATTGATTGCGAAACATAAATTACAATTTACAATATTACAATTCTAAAATTTACAATTTTACAAATTTAAACTTAAAGCTATTTCATTTTTTTTAGTGACTCGTGCATTTGCTTTCGGAAAGCAAACTTTGACAAAGTTGAACAAATGATGAAGACAATTTTTTTTTATATACAGTTACGCATTTGAAAAAGCTTTTCTTTACAGTCGTCGGAAGTCTCCGAGACGCTCGCTGTGTTATTTACACCACTAAAAAGCAAAAAATAAATTACTTTTAAATAAAAAAAACGCCTTCAAAAAAAAGGCAGGAACTAAAAAGTAAAAAATAATTGATTACACTTACATTCTATTTCCTACCCAAACACAGAAATGATTTATTTTTACAATTCCAGTACAAAAATCAACTAAGCTAAACACCCAATTATAAAATAAACACTGATTTAAATTACTATGGTTATTAAAAATTAAGAGATCGTATATAATTAGTTAGGTATTTAAAATAATTCATCGTATAGTAAATTAAATCTGTGTTTATTTTATAATTCGCTGTTTAGTTTAGTTGATTTTTGTACTGGAACTGTAAAATAAATTTCATTTATGTGTTTGGGTAGCAAATAGAATGTAAGTGTAATCAGTTATTTTTTGCTTTTTAGTTCCTGGGTATTTTTTGAAGGCGGTTTTTTTTTATATTTAAAAGTAATTTATTTAACGAGTGATTGTTTTAAAGTTAAAGTCAGTTTAAATTTTATTCTGTGGTGCACATAAATGTTTATTTATTATTTTTTGTATTCTCGGCCGTCTCCAACTCCCTTGTTGCGGAGTCTGCGGGGATGAAGTTCGTTTAAAATATGTACATTTTATCACAGTTCAAAACCCTAAAGGAAGCGAGATATTTTTAGTATAACTAATCGTAAAAATGTTTTTGTTTTGAAAATAAATTTAAAGATTCTAATGCTGTTTTGAATATATATTGTTTACAATGTTATTGATATTATATTGTATTACACTCACCTTTCGTTAGGAGATTGCGTTATGTTGCGACAATCATTCATCTTCTGTTAGTTTCATTACTTTTTCTACTATCACTTATCGCTTAAAACTGACCCAAAGACTAAAGAAACAGAATTTCCCCGCGAGTGCGCGCTTCTGTCGTATGCGCGAACGAAAGGAATGCCAGACGAGAGTTGCGCCGTTACGCGTTATGTCACAAATCAGTTTACCCTCCCATAAGAAGTTATCACATCAAAAAAAAAAAAAAAAACAACTGGCTACGAATAATCTCAATAATTGCATTTTAATTGCAGAAAGGACAAAATAAAATTTTTATTGTTTCCTAGATTCTATTATCCTGACAAGATAAAGTGATTACGTTGTTACAACACTTTTATTTGGTATTAAAATTATTTCGTGTTATGAATAAAATCAAGAGTGTTTTCAGTTCAGAAATTTGAATAATTGTACATCATTTTAACATTTAACGATAAAGCAATAATTACCTTGTGTGCGTTTTGTCAATCTTAACCTATCTATTTTTTGTTTCAAGCTTTAATATATAAAAAATGATAATATGGATGGAAAAAAAAAGTCTTTTGAATATTTTTTTGCCTTGTTTCTCACAGTGTGTAAATTCTTCGACTGTATTTCCTTTTTCCGTAGCCGTAACTGAGTTCAAATCTTCTCCTGTATGGTATCTTATTTTTCAAAGTTGATCCTGAAGTGTCACGGGAAACCAGCAGAGATTTCACTCTGTCCATTTCAAGATTTCTAAAATAGAATGATAATGCAAATAAAAGAAGAATTTTTATCTGCATTTTCATTCATCTTGCTTTTAGTATAACGATACTAATGTATGTCAGCAAAATGTAATACATAAAAGTAAGGTATACATCACAGGCTTGTAATTCAGAACTTCCCAGTGGGAGGGGGGGCAAAAGATGTACACTCAATGCAAATTTATTCGAAAAACAGCAAAACAAATAAATAAATAAATAAATACACCAAGAATTTTAAATGTGCGTAAATTTGTAATTATTGCGTTGTTTGGGTCAGAATCTGTGTTGATTTACATTAATTTAGTTTATTGTTAACGCTTTTTGCTTATTATAACAAGTTTCGTGGTGTTACCTCAAGTGAGGCATTTAACCTGATGGAGTGGAGTGAATTGCCTGACTGTCAAAGTAATATGCTCCAAAACTGCAATTTTGGTTTTCTGCAATAAAAAATGTAACTCGTAGTTTTTGTTCATGATAGATCACAGCATATCTGTATCTGCATTAAAAGTGGAGTAGGTGTAATCTTTCGTTTTTCGTTAACTTTTTTTGTTTAGGTGGGACGTGATACCCCGACTTCCTCTAGAACATTATAAACTATGTCATGTAAGCTAGGCAACAACACACATATCGTTATTACATAAACGATTTTCATGGTGTTGTATGTTCTAAAAAGGGAAAAATATTTATCAAATCTCTTTTGAGTTAATGTAAGCACACAAAGAAATAAGGAATACTTTGAAAAGTCTTTCGTATAACTAATAAACAAACTGTTTTTGCGGTTTGTGCTTAGTCAAAACTTTTGATACTTCCTGATAACCAATATCTGGCATAAATTTGAATCTGCAAAAATTAAAATCGATATTTAAAAAATACTCCACTAATAAAGTTTTACTTAGAATTTATAATCAGTTCATCCAAATTTTTTTACTACTTTTCAAAAGTATTTACCGAAAGGTGGGGGGGATAATAACAAATAGTCTTCTAGAGAAACAAAATAAATGAATACATTTCTGAATACATTTTTCTGACATTCGTTTTTAGTTTGTGCCATTTTTATGCGTCAACTTTGATGATTGCTGCAAAGAAAAACGTTTTTCTTTCAACTCGTGTGAAATTGGATTTCTATTCCCGCTGTACAAGCCCTTTTTTTTCTTTATTTTAAATGACACTGAAAGTTTGAAACACTCTTTAAAAATAAATCATTTCACCTCTTAACAAAGCAGTCATTGATGCACAGATTCAAAAAGAAATTTGAAATAGCTTACTTTTATTCAACTTGCATTTCTTTCTGACTTTTCAAAAGTTAGGCGTCAAAAAGGACTTTTATGTTGTTTCTATTACTGTAAATTATTTGAATAATTTGAAAAGGCATATTGTTTGTTACTATCCTTTGAACTACAGATTTTTCTTAAAGCAAAAGAATCTTTAAACAGCTATAAACTGAAAGCTGGTTAAGGTCCCCCCCCCATAAATTAAGAGATGATTTATATATAAATGTCTATTACGACTTATCTTTCTTATTGTTTTATTAATAAAGTTATTTTTATTCGCACACACACACAAAAAAAAACAGCACACCTTGGAGCGATTGGCGCCAAAATTGAACCGAAGTTTATTGACAAATAGGTTCACATTTATTCCAAATTTCATCCAGAACATAGCATTACTTCTTGAGATATGACACTCCCAATGAAAAAGAAAGAACGTTTGATTGCACTATTCCCTTTTCAGCTATTGACGCCAAAATAGAATCAACTCTTGTTCCTTTTGAGGGCTACTTGTCGATAAATTTTAGTTTGATTCTGGTCATTATTTCTTGACATATACTAGTCACAAGTGACTACAAAAAACGTTCGATAGCTCTGCCCCCGTTTACGCTATTGAGACACTAGAATTGAATCAGCACCTGTACCTATTAAGGGCAATATATCGACCAAATTTTGTTTGATTTCACCAGTTACTTCTTGGGGAATAGCAGGCACGCATAACTCAAGAAACGCTCCATTACTCCACCCCGTTGGAAGAATTCGCCCCAAAAACTAATGAGCACAAGTTCACTTAGGGGCACATACAGTAGCTCCCAAAAGTGTTCGTACACTTTGAAATTTTTTAGCAAAACCAAAATAACGCGAAACTGAATTCGAATATGAAGTCCAATACTTTTTCACATCATTCCTATGTCATTCTAAATAAAACCCTGTAGTTTTTACAAAATATTGACGGATCTTCTTTTTGAAATGGGTCAAAAAACGAAGAGACAGAGAAATAATACGGCACAAAAGTCATCGTACACTCAAATATTTTCGAACAAAATCATGATTAAAACTCTCATGTGTCGTTTTTTTTTATTATTTTGTATTATGTAGACCCTTAAAAGTCATTTGGCTTGTTTTTTTTTTTTTTTTTTTTTTTTAATTCCTTAATACTGTGCTCATTACTTTAAAATGGCTGGTATTCGTAAAAAAAAAAAAACACCATTCGAAATTTGAATTTTTCCTCAAAGTAGAGTTACAATTTTTTTTAAATGTCTCTAAATTAGTTAATTTATTTCATTCTATAGTAAAGTGCTTGATGAAATGCTTTAAATATAAAAATTGGACCAAAAACAAGGTAAGAAAAGGTCAACCGGCAAAGTTGACAAAGCGTGATCGAAGATTTACAGTTAAAACATTTAGGAAAAATACACATTTGAGTGCTGTAAAAGTTTCTGCAGAGTTAAATAAAAATTTTTGCATCTAATTTTCACCTAAAATTGTTCGCCAAGTTCTCTGTTTAGCTGGATTAAATGAGACCTCTTCCCGCAGAAATTTTCTTGGCCGTGCAAAAAACAGAAAGCTTACGATTTTCGTCATAAAATCAATCATAAATAAGCTCAAAACGTTTTGAAATTACGTCTTATTTACAGATGAAGAAAAATTTAACATTTTTGGTTAAATTGTTGTATAATTGTAAATACAAGAAAATATTGTATCAGGACTTGGTAGTTTTGAATTATTTTATGAAATAATGAATTATGCTGTTCATTTAAATATTTTAAAAACCAATTTTAAACTCTTAGCCAAAAATTTGGTTATCAGAAACATTTTTGTTTTTTATCAAGATAACGATAAGAAGCACACGGTTTTCAACGTTTGCGTCTAGTGCCTCAAAAATTGCCTTGAAGTTTAGAAAATGCCCCTTCAATCTCCAGATTTGAACTTAATGTAACATATTTAAAGCTATTTGGAGGCTAGATTACGAAAATATGATTTTGAAACGAAAATAGAGCTAGAAACAGTAAGACTCGAAGTGTGGTTGAACACTTACTCAGAAATTACGTAAAAAAAGGAAAGAAAAGAGAATGAAATTTATTCTCGGACATTTAAAAGGTGTTGTCGATACTGCATGATATTCTACTAAATAGTAACTTGATACAAAGTTAGATTATTCAGTAATATATAGACATTTTGTAAAGTGTACAAAAACTTTTGTGAGATAAAATTTCCGGCACTTTTTGATTTTTGAGTTTTAAAAAACTAAGTTTTAGTATATATTTTTTTTTATTTTCCTGTAGTTTTGTTGAAAATTTATTATAGATCTTGTAATTAAATACATTTTTCGAAATATTAATTCTAACCAATGGATAGGGTTCTATTTCATTGAAAGTCGTAGGTGTGCGAACACTTTTGGGAGCTAGTTTATGTGTACCAAATTTCGATCGATTTCATGTGGCTGTAAAGCGGGGCCCGTCGCAGGGAATTTTTAAGGGTATCCTTTGAGATGAACTGAACGACATGAAATATTTTACTTGCACTTTTTGGACCTCTTCGAGAGGCACAAACACCTCAGTATAATAAGGACTCCATTTTCGGCGGGAGACCCTCGCAGTGCGACTGTTGCGATATGATAAATCCGTTACTGATGAATCAAGTTTTTTTTTTTTTTTTTTTTTTCCCATGAACACTTTTGGTACTACCGTCGAATGTGGTGAGTTTTTGGCAGTAGGGTGAGATTGGGCCATGTGATATTGTACCAATACCAGTATATTAGATTAAGTTACGTGTATACTAAAACAGAGTACAATGCATCATAAACTTCCCACTTGTTATAAAAATCGCATCCTACCTCTTATACTCGCATAGCTATAACACATTATGTTCGGCACACTCACTCCTGCAGTTAAACTCAACCCCATTTCACAGTAATTTTAACTGCTCTTTTTTCTCGATTAGTTCTTATTAACTTTCTTTCGTAAGCTTAATTTACCACCTTGAATTGTAAATGCAAGAATTTAATTCCAGTAATGTTCTACCATATTTTTTTTCTTATAAATGCGGCGCACGTCAGAGAGCACATAACCTAACTTTGCCCCCGAACCTTGAGGTCCTTTTGGTTAAGTGGTTAAAGCACTGGGTTAGCATCATAAAGGTCCGTGGTTCAAATCCCAACCCGGACAATCATCACACCCACGTCATGGTGATCCATACGCCACATAATGGTGCCAGTAAAAAGCATCGACACTATTCAACGAAATTTAAGCAATAAATTCATCATCAAGAAATTTGTCTTTTATATTTTGGACTGCGGTTCATGAAACGTACTTTTTAATAAAAACTTAATTGACTGTTCTAAATACTCAAGTGATATTTATTAAATATCTTTTCTTAGGCTTAACCTACCACCTTGGATTGTAACTACAAGAATTTAATCCTAAGTGTGTTCTTGCAAACTCTTTTCTAATCTAAGACCAGAAAAAAAAGTGTCAGCACTCTAACCGCTGCCTAATTGCTTTCAACGAACTTAGATCGATAAATTCCTCTGCCCAAAATTTTTCTTTTATAATTTGAACTGCTTTTCATTAAATGTCTTCATACTTTCCAGATTGACTGTCATCCCCAAATATGAAGAAGTTAATCGTTTTGTGGTGCTCTTTGTCTTCTACAATGGCTTTTCTTATTCCATCGGTGAGTATTTAAATTCAAATGCTCGGATAGAAAGTGGGATCATACTTTCATTTGTTCATATATGTGCACAATGAATCGAAATTAGTATGCAAAAAACGTTTATGTATTAGGTCATCTGCAGAAGGTCATAATACAAGCTAATTCGAGCAGTTTTAGCAGTAAATAAATGAAAAATAGATGAAGCTGTTGTACGATCTTTAAATTTAGAAAAAGAGAAGAAAAGCTGTTTTTTTTAAATGCCGGATCATGTATCCAGAAGTATAGACATGTAAAGCACTTTACTGACTGTATGTATCAAATACCGACTGTTTAAGCATGTAAAAGTAGTAAAAACTAAAGAAAAACGTACTTTATGCACAAAAGAGGGGTTGGACTGGCGGTCATCAACTTTTTAATTTCTCATGATATTCAATTATAAAGTAAGATAGCATTAAGTCGCCATGAAAAACCTAATTTCGAGCATTCCAAATCACCAGCTTAAATAAAGAATAATTACATTAGTATAAACAAAAGCCGTTTGCGATCTTTAGCAGCTTAAAATTTAAACAATGGGCACTCAAATGAGCAGATTTGCAAAAACCTTAAGGCAATGATTCCCTTCCTTTTTTTCGACACAGCGCACCATTGAAAGTTTAAAAACTGGGAGGCATACTAAATACAAGACAAATTTTCAAGAGTTTCACTCGCTTAATCGGTTAAGCACCAATCAAATATTTTGTGAAAATAGAACATGATAATAACTTTGAAAGGAATACACTACAACACCAAAATAATTGTTATACGCATGTAATGCAAATGACAGAGGTGTGGAACAAATCACACTAATGTGATCAGTGGTTTTTATATTAGACAAAAAGTGTCTGTCAAGGTTTTTAGATCGGGTACTTTAATAATGGCAGGTTATCAAGATTTAAGTGAGTTTGAACTTTGTGTTATTGTTCGAGCGTGAAAGTCGGGCCATAGTATCTTCGAGGTTTTGATTGAATTTGAAATTCATTTTACGACCATTCCTTGGGATCTGGTAAAACATATAAGGAATCTGGTAAAACATAGAACTGGTTTGAAACAGAAAGCAGATATCACGATAGCCGGAGAAAGCTTGACCGAAGACCGACTTGGGAACCATCGTTGATTGAACGACACAAAGTTTATACCTCGCCTGAGCCCGTCTCAACACCACCATTAGACTGTTGCCGATTGGAAACACGTTGCCTGGTTTGACGAGTCTCATTTTCAGTTGGATTGGGAAGAGGGGCGTGCACAAGTTTGGAGGAAACCTTATGAATCCATTGACCCTTCATGTCATCAAGGGACTGTTGAAGTCGATGGATGCTCTGTCATGTCACTACGATGTCAGTTGAAGTGATGTTGGACCCCTGATACGTCTTGATAATTATTTGATAGGTAACAAACATATAGATATCTACATGAAATACACCGCCAGCTCAGTCAATTCCAGCCGAGGACTGCAGTTTCGTGCTTATTAGCACTCATCAGCCCGGCATAGGAATAACCGAGCTGGAAGCGGAAAACCTCTTAAGGAAGCCAAACAAACTGGTAGCTAACATAGAATTAGCAATGACCAGACGAGTGACCGAAACAATGGTTCGGTTCAACTCGAATTTTGCAGGCAAGGCAGGAATATTCAGTAAGTTACCGCCCTATAGCCAGGGCTAAGACAGAAATGCATGAAATACACCGCCAGTTCAGTCAGTTCCAGCCGAGGACTGCAGTTTCGTGCTTATTAGCACTCTCTTGGCTTCCTTAAGAGGTTTTCCGCCTCCAGCTCGGTTAGTCCTATGCCGGGCTGATGAGTGCTAATAAGCACGAAACTGCAGTCCTCGGCTGGAACTGACTGAGCTGGCGGTGTATTTCATGTATTTCTGCCTTAGCCCTGGCTATAGGGTGGTAACTTACTGAATATATAGATATCTAATTCGATCATCTACACCCATTCATGTCCATTGCGCATTCCGAAGGACATGGACGATTCCAGCAGTACAATGCTTCACCATACGCGTCAGGAATTGACACAGACAGGCAGCAGGAACACTGTTATGACTTTAAACACTTCAATTGACCACTTAAATTAGACTTAAACAGAACTAAACATTATTGAGCATATATGCGATGCCTTTCTACGTGCTGTTCAGGTGAGATCAGAGCTTAACTCGTACGACTAGTGATTTGTGGATTTCCTTGGAGGATTTGTGGTGCAAATTACCTCCAGACATTAGTCGCATCATTGTCACGCCATGTTAGAGCATTTCTGCGCACTTGCGGAGATGAAACACGATTTTTAGAAGGTACACCAGTTATTTTTGGTGCTTCAGTGTATATATCTGATGAAATCCGTTTTAACTAAGATGCCTACACAATTTAATAAATACACCATTGACCGCCATCACAATATGGGTGGATTGGATATGAGAGAATAAATATAAAAGTTGCTACCCTCCTTCGGATCCCCAATCCTCCTTCGGATTGCTTCCCAAATTTCTTTTAGAACAATTTAAAGAATTCTTCAAATTATTTTACTTTTTGCCAAAAAATCCGCAATAGGGTTAACCTGTATTTCTAGTTTTCCAACGGGTATAAATAATAAGCTGACTAAAGTACAGCGAAACTTTAGAAATCTAAACACTGGAGATCCGAAATTGCGAACAATCCGATTAGCTTGTGAAGTACAAACCTAAAATTAGATTTCAAAAAAGGAAACATTCAATAACTGCGTTCAAAAGCTAAGTTAGTTTTTTAATACTAGCTACTTTTGCTAAATGTTTTGCATAGTACTGCCGTGTGCAGGTAAAGGGCAGTAACTGCAAATTTTTCATTTTTCAATTTTTTGCATTTATGTCATCTATTGTACGTTACCTTTATTGTACAAGCTCGCTTATTTGGTTTCTGCTGAAAAAAAGGCGCGAAAAAGACGTCTAATTTCAACAATTCCCTATTGTTAGTATTGAATCCAAAACGCGTTTCTTCAACTATCCCGAAAACTCATTTCTGCAGTTACTGCCGTTTACCTGCACACGGTAGAGTACTGCTCTGTGTTTTTTTACGTAAAACTGAATTTGATAATCTTTCGTTAACGCAACGAACTAAATCAGTTTGATGACGCAATGTTTCACCTCTTATGCATAGATGACGCATTCAGTCGGGCAAAAAATTTTTATTACTAACTTAAAATAATAACTTACAGATTACTATTAAACTAATAAGAAGAGTTTAAATAGGCTACCTGGAAAATCTGAAATTTTCGGAATATGAGCATGGCTCAGTCCCAATTAGTTCGTTGAGATTCCGCTCTACTACTAACTTACTGACGTAACTTATGCACGGGTATTCGCACAGTCGGAACACTTGAAGAATCTTACGGAACACTTAAGCCTTTGAGGCACAGAACACAAAAGTATTAAGCTCAGCACATTTGAAGCCACTGTGCTAAAAATAATAATAATAATTTGAATGGTGAAAATTAAAACTATGTTTTTCACAGTCACGAATTGCAACAGAACCCTTTTCGTTGGGTTTCTTGTTTCTACAAATGGCTCCTACCGCAATCATAATTGTGAAAAACATAATTAGAATTTTCTCAATTTAAATTCATGCCAGGTTCCCGAGGCTGGAGGATGTGTGCTGGATGATATGCGTTGGATGCAGGATGTTGTGTGCTAGGTACTGGATGTTGTGTCTTGCATGCTGGATATTGTGTGCCATATGCTGGATGTTGTGTGTTGGATAATGGATGTTGTGGGCTGAACTATCGTTTAGATATTTGGGGCATTCGGTTAATTTGAGGTAGTAAAATCCTCAATTGGTAGATAAAGCTGACATTTGCCAAAATTAAGGAAGGCGACACGCGTAGCAAAAGTATCCGAAATTTCCATCATCAATATTGAAAATGATATTCATCTGTTCATCAGTAAATATTTTTCAACGTCGCTGAAAATGGACAGAACATTGACTATGGTCAAATGAAAAACATTGAGCTATTCGTGATTGCTCAATAAAAGGCTCTTTTTAGACTCAGACGAAGCCACTAGGTTTTAAAGGGTTTTTTAAGTGCTGCGACATAGAGTTTGATAATCACTACGATGAAACAATTCTTTTGGCGTTCATCAAACATCTTTTTCCAAACTTTTGAGAAACTTCTTTAAACTTTCAGGATAATATCCATGCAAAACTTCTCCAAAATTAAACAAACTTGAAATAATATAAGTCATAAAAGATATCAAAACGAAGTTGTTTTAGTTAAAAAGATACGATTGTTCCAAAATATGTTGCAATGAAATCAACTAGAATAAAACAAAGCGCTGCGAGACATTAAAATATATCACGTAAACAAAGCGAAACATCCAGAATACAATTCAGCTTAAAAGCATTACTATTGTAGTATTTATCAATTGTTCATAATTCCTACACACTTTTGCAAAGGTTTCGGCTTACTGTTGTTTATGTCAGACGACACAAATCATATACATACAATCCCAAGCGATTCTGAGCAACGAATTTCCTGAACACAAATTTCTTTGTAAGCTTTTCACATGTGTCTTTTCTATTACAACTCATGAAATATGGATTTACATTCATAAAGTGAAAAAAAGAACACATTTTTGTCAAATGTGAAAATGCACTTTGAAAATTGACTGCCTTAAATTGAAGTAGGCACTTATTCAAATTCAGCAAAAGTATAAAAGAGATATCCCCGTTTATGAAGTATTTTTGCATTACTTGTGCTCATTTATTTCTCAAAAAGTGTGTGAGTAACAATCAGTTTCTCAAATAAAATAATGGAACTTTTGAAACTTCTGATATAAAATAATGAAAACTCAACAACCATATCAAAGAATGAGAAAATTGAAGTTACTTTTTTTTGTGTGTGTGTGTATGTGTGTGAAATTTCTCATACAATAGTTGAATGTTATAAGTACAATATAAAGTACAATTCAAAATACGAAATAGTAAGAAATATGATATATAAAGAGTATTGGAAAATGATTTTTATTTGATGTTCAAATATTTGAAGCAATCCCCAAACATTCCAAAGAGTTTTATATTGCGTGTGTAGTATAAAAAATGCATCGTAGTAAATGTACGTTGCAACGAAAATTACATAGGTTACAAAGAGAGAAAAACAGTTTTTCAACGAGAATAAATACATTTACTTGACAGAACTGATTTTATTCAAGAAGCAGACATTTGGTAGCTATAGCATGAGGTTGCTTACCAGCCGCCAACATAAAACAGATTTTGTCTTATTGTCACATGATAATCAGCAGCAGCTTCGAATTTCATTGGAAGTAGAAGGTTATTTGTCACTTTTTTTGGGCAGGTATGCCATTATTGGAGAAATCAAGTTTAATTACACCAATAATGAATTGCCACCCCAAAATGAATAACTTTCATGAAGGCTCCGAAACGGAATATTATCGCTACTGTTATGCAGCTTTGAAGTTTTGAAATATTTAATGCAGCAGTCCGGCTGCATTAAATATTTCAAAACTCAAAATGCAATAAGGATCCATTTTAAGAATCAAAATTTTCGTTCATGTTTTAAACATAATATGGAAACATATCTAAATTTTTGTTTCACTCTGCTGACCCCCCCCCCCCCACCACTGTTCATATACTGTTAAAGTCATCATTTTCCCCCACAATATTGTGAATTTGACTTAGAGGACATTTAGTTTCACCAGGATAGAGAACGACTCACCCTTCAGGATCAATGGCTGTTCTTGAAGGCTGCCGAACTGACAATGGCTTCTCGGGGCGCCTTACCTCAATAAAGAGTGTTTTGGAATGCCTATCCCTCTCCGTCCATTTTGGTCCTCAAAATATTTTTCGTAACACAAATGTACAAGGAACCTAAGACCTGAACTTCAACATCCCGACCAAAACTGCCCATATACCAGCTGTTTTGCCAGTAGGAGATATGAGAAGCAACACAAATAGGCTTATTCAGCGCATAAAAAAAAGGTATATGACCTACTTAATGTCACGGGTGCTCACGAGGGGGTTCCATAGCACAGGCTACGCCATTGAAGTTTTTAGGGGGATTAATTTGGGAGGATTTTTGATTTCATTTTTGGATGCTCTCGTTCTGGGAAGTATTTCGTAAAGCATTTGAGGTAGTGAGAAGCAAAGGGATGCATGTGGCAAAATTAAAAATCTGGAGATAACCAGTACAGATGGTAGGTGAACCTCGCCTGTGTCTTGGGGCAAGAGATTGTACTAGTATCCCTGGTAGGTGCTGCTGTACAGCATGATCTAGAAACCAATTTCAATGAAAGCCTACCTAGGATCTGATATTTAAACGCGTTTTTCTCGAAACTTAAAATAGTCCACTTGCATCCCTTTGCTTCTCACTGCTTCATTTGAGAGGGGGTAAGCAATAGCACTTGGGAGTTGGGTACCCCTGCTACAATACTAAAACAAAGCTTTGGATATGCACCAACTGTATTTAAAAAATAAAGCGCGTTATGTTTCATAAAATGGGTTTTTTTCTGTTTTTCAATTTAAAAAAAATATATGTTGCAATATCCTGTATACTGTATTTCTTCCAAGACTTTTTTTGCCATGTGTGTCTTTCTGGTTCAGTCTGCACAAAGTTGGTCATTTTCAAATCTCATTATTTTTATTTTCAGCTGCAACTTCCATTTACCAAGCAAAAGGAAACCTTTTCAAACGTCTGTGTGTATTCAACTGACCCTTCAAAATTTCCAGTAATTTTTGTTTTTTCTTTTGTTTTCAATATTGTGTCATATATAAATAAGCACTTATCGCTAATTATGTATTGTTCTTTTCAGCCAAAATGTTTTCTTTGTCCCAACAGTGCATTTGATAACATTGTAAGTATATTTCATAATTTTTGCTCACGATAATTAATTTCAATATTTGTTAATTTAATTTCAATCCCAGATTTACAGTATGTGAAGGAAAGATGATTTCCATAAGAAGGCATTTTAAAAGTCCCTATCGCTTATTATATTACTGTATTGTTACATCTTTATTGCAAATTCATGCCCAGCGATTAGTTTATGTATGTATGCAGAGAAATTTTCAACGCCTCTACAAAGGAATTTCACTCTATGAAAATCGAAAATACGCCTCAAAAGTCAAGTGTATTTTCACGCTTTGTATTTTTAATAAAAAATTAGCACCGTGAAAAATTGAAAAGGAAATAGAAATTTTTGAATCCGAATGTTTCGTTAATTTTTAATGCAAAATATCGAACATTGAAAACGTCTAAATTCAAAATATTGTTCATCTCTGCTTTCCTTAGCATCTTCTATTTCAGACTTAGAAAGTTTTTTACGGACTCTCATTATTTTTTTATACTTCGCTCCTCTCCGACGAATTTCCCTCCTCTAAAAATGTCAAGGAGTATTTCCACACCTTGATAAAAATAAAAAATAAAAAAAAAACGTAGCAACATATCTCTATGTATGAAAATATGTACAGATAATACCAACTTCTAACTGTCTTCAAACTGTGGCACTTGCAAGCATTTTGAAATAATACTTACGAAAGCATAAAAAGTATGGATAAAATACAAGTATTGTGTATTATAATGATTGTTGCTCAAAATTGATTACAGGTATACTAGAAATTACACCCCAAATAAAATTTCCGATCTATATACTGTAAAATACTTATTTATAAAGAAAAAATTTAGTTTTCTACAATGTGTTAAAAAATCCTGAAAAGCAATGAGAAAATGCAGAAAAGAGTATACGAATGGCATAAGGAAAACGGAACCTCTTTTCACTGAAAAAATTCATGTTATTGTGGATGAACAACATCCGATTAGTTTGGCTTTTGTCGGATGTCTTGTCATACATGTTCTCATTTCTTTGGAATTTGAAAGAGGTTTATTGTGTTCTCAGAATTGCAATTTGTGCATTTTTGGGACTTTTTAACACGTGTTTTGAATTATGACCAGAAAAATGAAGTTTTCTATCAATTTCTAAAGTTTTATTTTCTTTTCAGCTGCGTGCTTGCGTCGATGCAGTAAGTACTCACAGTTACTTGTCATTATAATGTCTCAAAATTATATCTTCAAAGTTAAGTTTCTGAAGTTTCATTCATATTTTTCGCTCAGTTCTTAATTATTTTGACCACTACCTTCATTGTTCATCATTTTTGTAAAATAAATAGGACATTAAATTATTAAAATTATTTAATGTTGACATTGAAAGGGTAAAAACCTTTATGTGAATTGATGGCTTTGTTTAATTATTGCGTAAACCTTGTAATATGGGTGTCAACAAAAGAATTAAGATATCAAAAAAGACGAAGCTCAAGATTTTATTTAAAAATAAGTCTGCATTAGGGAGTTGCTTACTTAGTTGGACAAAACCACAGAAAATACAATAAAAATGATGATCTAGACCGCTTTGAAACACAAAAAAGCATATATCTTCCTGCATTATGTTTTAAATCTTTTCTTTTTAACGCATCAATGAAATTTGGTTAGAACTGACGTATTTTTATAAAAATTTAGAATAAATTTTTATGACACAAGCATAAAAATTAAATTGAAACATGTTTCGAGGTTACATGTAACCTCTTTTCCAATGCAAAAAGATTTGAGCTTCAGGAATGTCAGCGATTTGAATGATGCCACTCTCAGTGACGTATACTGAGATGCGCAACTTATCTGTCATTATGATCGACTTTATATGACAGTAAGATGTCGAAATCTTACATTTATCAGCAAGAGGAGAAACAAAAAGGAAATATTTTCGCAATATGATTATACTGTAACACATGAAACAATAACACGAAATCCATTACACATATGAAAAAAATCAATCAGGGATAAAATTGAGCATTTTCAGTTGGAAATATGGTAGAGTATTTGTTACCAAAGAAACAATCTTCAGTGCGCATCAAGATTTTGGTTAGTTGTTTTTAGACAAAAAAAAAAAAAAAAAACTCGCTTATTCACCAATTCAGCAAAAATATTGTACAATAACGAATAACTCACGTAAGTTGATTGAAGTTTATCCGAGTATTTTTTTATTATTTTAGTTAGTGATTTTTAGACAAAAACCTCGCTTATTTACCAATTTAGCAAAAATGTTGCACAGTAACGAATAACTTACGTAAATTGACTGAAACCTATCCGAGTAATTTTTATTATTTTAGTTAAGGTAAACTCTCAAGTAGTGGCCAGTGCTTAGTAATGCTTGGTAGGGCCAGTGCTTGGTAGTGACCACTTTGTGGCTTATATTTGAAAAAATAGGATTCCAGTTTTCCCAATAGATTCAAACGTGCATGAGGTAACAGCTCTTGCACGTTTAGTGCACTTTTAATCCAATGGGACACCTGGAATCCTATTTTTTCTAATTTAAACCTTGAAGTTACCACTACTGATGCACTGGCCACTACTGGTGTGTTTACCTTAGTTGTTTTTAGATTTAAAAAAAAAACTCGCTTATTTACCAATTCAGCAAAGTTGTTGTACAATAACGAATGACTCAAACAAATTGACTGAAATCTATCCGAGTAAATTTCATTATTTTAGTTGTTTTTAGACAAAAAAAAAACTCGATTCTTTATCAATTCATCAAGAATATTGTACAAAAACGAACAACTTACGTAAATTTATTGAAATCTTAATTATTATTTTAGTTAGTTGTTTTTAGACCAAAAAAAAAACCTTTCGCTTATTTACCAATTTAGAAAAAAAATTTGTACAATAACGAATAACTCACGTAAATCAACTGAAATATATCCGAGAAATTTTATTCTGGTACTATTTATGTAAGGAATAGAAAAACATCTTCCATTATTGATGATCAATACGCTGCAAATGAATAATATATCATTGATAAGGCAGTGTAGAAGGTCGCCCGGAGTTATAAGTTCGTCAATTTTCCTTAGAACTAAATTTTTCGTACCGACTAATATGTCATCTTGACGCGTCTGAAAATATCACAAAACAATCCCTCTTAAAAACAGCATTTATTATCTCTACAAAACAGTAGGGGATTTAAGTCTCGCTTTAAGGCAAGATTAATTGTGTAGTGTAATTTATGTTTGGAAAAGGGATTCAGCTTCGCAGCTTCAATTGGACGGAAGCTAAATAAGCTAGTCTTCTTGAAGCTTAAAAATTACTGTTTACAGTGTCTCTCTTAGAAAGTACCTTTCAGCTTGATCGAATACCCATCAAATGTATCTAAAATAATACAGATCAATACAGCCGTGGGTAAGTAAATGGTAGTATCAGCAGAAATGAGTTTTCAAGATATTTGAAGAAACGTATTTTTGGATTCAATGCTAACAAAAGAGAAAAGTTGGAATTACACGGTTTTTTCGCGCTTTTTGTTCTGCGGAATCCAAATAAGCAAACTTCTTTACTAATAATAAAGCTGAAAGTCTCTGTCCGGATCTCTGTCTGTCAGGATCTCTCTCTGTCCGGATCTCTGTCTGTCAGGATCTCTGTGACGCGAAGATAGCGCCTAGACTGTTCGGCCGATTTTCATGAAATTTGGTGCAAAGTTAATTTGTAGCATAGGGGTGTGCACCTCGAAGCGATTTTTCAAAAATTCGATGTGGTTCTTTTTCTATTCCAATTTTAAGAACAAAATTATCATAAGATGGACGAGTAAATTACGAAATTATCATAACGTGGAACTGTAACATGGGCACAGGCTAATTGGCGAGAAATTCACCATACATTATTTGTAAATATACAGGCGAACCAAAAGGCCTATTAATTTTTCTATTACGGGCAAAGCCGTGCGGGTACCACTAGTGTGCAATAAAACTAACGTATAATAATGATAAAAATGTTTTTAAAAAATAAGAAGTGAAAATTTGCAGTTACTGCCCTCGGCAGAATAAACTGAGTAAATTAAACTGTACATCCAGGCATATTGTCTAGTTGGTGAAAAATACCTATTAGTGGGTCGAATAACAATCAAAGTTATATGCTTGTGTCTAGGTTATGGTTATTACACGGCATACGAAAGCATTTTAAAAATCTATTAAGCAATGAAAAAGTATTTCCATCCCACAAACATCTATATTTATCTAAAATCAAGCAGAGACGCGAAGAAAAGGGCAGGGGCACAAAATTCCAGCACATCGAAGCTAGAGATCGCGCATACTCGCGGTAAAGGGAAATACATTTTATTTTCCAGTGTGACGTAAAATGTAGCATCAGAAATTAACAAAAATTTTGAGGGCAAAAGTTAACAAAACCGCTTTGGTGAAATTTTCATGTGACGTAACATTCTGCCGTGGGCAAGTAAAGGGTAACATTTTTAATTTTTTCTCATTTTTGTCATCTATTGTACATTAGCTTTAGTGTACGAGCTTGCTTATTTGTTTTCCGCTGAAAAAACAAGCGTGAAAAAAACGTATCGTTAAAACATTTTCCTTTTGTTAGTATTGTATCCAAAACACGATTTTTCAAATATCTCGAAAACTCATTTCTGCAGATTCTGCAGTTTACCTGCCCACGGCAGCATTGTTCTTAAATATTGCTGATGCTAAAAAGCTCTCTCTCATTTTATACTGTTGGAAAATGAGTGTACAGGGTTTGTCCCAAAAGTAATGGGCACCAGTTTTTTTGCCACGCGAATATTCTACGCGCGTCTGCGCTACTGGTTGGAAATGGTGGAGGTGACTCGAAGCTTTAAAGAGAAGCCTGGTTCAGTCGCCTACGAACTCTCGAATCGGTGGGAGGTTGTTTCTAGTCAATCACCGCGCAGAGAACTCGTCGTGGTCTTATGAATGTTGTTTAGGGTTTCCAGATGCTATCATTTCAGATCCCTTTTCACCCTTGGAAACAAGAAGAAGTCTACCAGGGCTATAGGGGATCTGTGGCACCGTTAAAGCACCAATCCTGGTAAGGTAAGAGATATCGAAGGCGGTCGGTCAAGACTTTTGGCACAAGATTCGCACAAACGTCACGTCATGGCCAAGTCTTCTGTAACAATTCGATGAACATCTGTTTTCGGCAAATTTAATTGTTATGACATCAAACGAACACTGATTTGGCGACCTTTGTTCAGCAAATCTCCCACACCAGTGACATTATCGTCCGTTCGCGATGATGATGAATGACCAGAAGGAACCTCATCGGCCACTTCCTCCCGGGCTTCCTTAAACGACTTGTGCCACTTTTTGACCTGCGAATACAACAAGCAATCATCCTCGAAGGTCTGAGTGAACATATCAAACGTTTTCATCTCCGTCTTTTGGAGTTTGACGCAAAATTTTATAGCATAGCTTTGCTCCAAAGTTTTCTCCATCCTATACACCACGACGAGGCTGTGCGCCGAGGTTCACTAAAAACGACTTGGCATCGCTCCGAGAGTTCGCGGGGGGGGGGGGCATCTCTGGAAAGCTTCGAGTCCCCTCCACTATTTCCAACCGGTCGCGTAGGTGTGCGTGGTATATTCGCGTGGCAAAAAAAATGAGGCTCATCACTTTTGGGACAAAACCTGTCTCTTTTTATCTACTTACTGCATTTATTATCTCAACAAAACAGTAGGGGATTTTAGTCTCTCTTTGTGGCAAGATTAATTGTGTAGTGTAATTTATATCTGGAAAAGATCTATGTATGTCATTCTAACTTTTTCCGAGCACGCTTTCCACTTTTTGTCTATCTGCTATTGGCAGTCTTGAAAGCACTCGACTGAGGAATTGACAGTGAATAAATGCAAAAAAGCCAGTCGAGTACTTATACGCATTTTGAAATATAAGTTTTACTGAAAAATATCAAGATTTTGCATTCTTGACTTTAACCTTATCCAGTTGGTTAAGCTTGAAAATCTACGTCATAAATCAGGATAAATTTATTGGAAAATTTGAATGGAATAAAACTCTCATGGTATTACTCTCTTGATAGATAAACTCTTGATAACTAGAGAAATGAAGCACGTAGTTTCGTTTTTATTTACATAATTAAATAAGAATTCGAGATGATTTTAATGGAAGAAAATACTTACTTAATAGAAAATTGAGTATTTTTTAACATCCTTTAAGTACAAGCACCTGCCAATTATACGGATTCTTCGAAAACAAGGATGTTCAACTAGCGAAGGATTTAATTAAAAAAACTTTGACAACCCGTATCTTCAGTAATACTTTTTTTTATGTTAGACACTATTTTTTTGTGTGTATGAACGCAAAACGTTATTCATAATTCTTTAGGAATGTCCCAATGAAGTAATAAGTACAATGAATTACAGTCTTTTTAATGAAAAAACACGAATTTTGCGCTTGACCAAACGTGAAGTCAATTTATTTTATGGCAATAAATAATTATTTAAAAGAACGTAAATAGACTTTTATTGAAAACTTGTTTTTTGGAAAACTGAAGATCGTGTGTACTAGATTTATGTATTTGAAGCATTCTACATTTTTCGTGCTCCGTGTAATTTATAATTTATTAATGAACGCCCTTACTATTTCTCTTGCAATCCTTGAAAAGATTGAATTGCACCAGATAATTTTATTTCATACCAAATTAAAAGATTGTTAATTCTAACGAACATAATAAACATGCTTGATGTATCAGTTAGTCAGAATGGATAAAATGTAAAGGATGTTATTTTAAGGGGATTTTTTTTTAAAACTCGTTACAGAAAAGTGAATATGGTGCTCGAAAGGACCATTTTTAAAAAAAGTTTTCCCAATATTTGAGTACTTGTAAAAGCTTCTTGAAGAAAAAAATGTAAAAAAGATATCTTTAAGATTACATTACAAAAAGAAATCTAATGGCATCAGGCTTGGTCTTCAAGCGGACCATTTCATAATATTAAGGGGCTTTTTTTCTAATCTAAATAGACGCTTCAAGCATGTCGTAAAAATGTTAAAACATTTTTTGAGTGCTGTTAGATCTTTCTGCAATAAAAATTTTAAAAAATTCACAAGAGATGTTTTCTGAGTAAAAAGCAGCATAACAGATATTAAAAAGCCATATTAATATTCATGAGTCTTGCTAGGATCCAGTATGTTGCTGTTTTGAGCCGTCAAGCATTTTTTATTGTTTTCGGTTAAGAGGCTGGTGAAAAGCTTACTTTAAGTTTATTGGTTTCACAATACTTTTTTTACGAAAAACTTCAATTCTATATAAATCCAGGCGGGTTTGCTTCATGAAATTTTGTTGAAAATTACAATTGACACACCGGATGTGGTAAAACGAGTTTTTTGATTTTATCAAATTGAGATATTTTTTTTAGTAATTGGAACAACTTTTAATAGGGCCTCCAGAGAAATTTAAATCTGTTTTAGTTGAAAGAATAACGCTAGAAATTACATTTTCACCTTGAAAAATAGAGAATTGCCAGAGCTTTTAAACATATTTTTGGTTTTTTATTTCGAGAAAAGTTATGAATAAGGAACGGGAACTTTTGCAGACTTTACATTGAAGAATGTACTGGTTGATTGGGTGATTGAATTTACAAATTTTTGAAATTTGAAGGCATATATTTTTCACTCAAAATTATTTTCTCTTAAAATAAGTCTCTTTCCATTCTTTGAATTTTTAATACTTGCCGTATGCGTTATTATTGAAGGTTGTACTAATATCAACCACATTTCTCTGCAACCAAATTTTGTTTATGGAGAACTAAAAAGATTTCTCTACGTTTCAGTACAGACGTGATAAGAAAATATGCTTATCACGTCTGTACTTTAACTTTAACTTTAACAGACAGTTTAAAATTTCTTTCTAATGTTTTTGGTCGGAAAGTCGAAATTTCGCCCAGATTTAACTAAGCTATATGAAACTTTTTTTTATTGATTCGCAATAATTAATTATGAATACCAACTTAACTCTTTTCTAGAAATCGTATTGATAATTTCATTCTCTCTGCTTGCAGGCAACTATCCCTTATAATGTAACATACGTTCAAGCAACGTGTTTGGATCAGAACTGTGCAGTAAGTTTCGTCTTTTTCCCTTTTTTTTTTTTTTTTACATTATCTTGTTTATTATTATTATTATTATTTATTTATTTATTTTTAAATCAGAACTTTCGTAACTTCCTCCTTCATTCAAAGAAGAATGAAATTTGCGCAAAAAAAAGTCTTACCGGTACATTGTCGCTTTCCAATGAAAATAAAATCGAGATGATAGGATAATTATTTCAGGTGGAAAGATCAACTTTTGGATCCTAAAAATTACATTTTTCGAACAAAAAAAGAACTATTTGTCGAATGTTTTAGAAAACGGTTTATAAGCCTTCCCAGCACTAACCAACAGACTGAAAATTGCAACGAAATCGGGCGTTAGTTTTCGAGTTAACCCCGGACAGGGACAAACAAGAGTGTATTTCAATTTCGAAAACTTTCCGGGGCAGGTTCCAAATGCCATTATTTCCCGTTAAATTGTTTTTAATGGCCTAAAATTGCATTTCCAACGCTTCAATTTCTAAGTTTGGACTAGGGGCGTAAATATATGTTAATCCGGCCCTGAATACAATGCAACGCAAACGACTCAGTATAAAAAATGCGTAACAAATATTCATTAACCTCAATAGATTGAACACGGATAGTTACAAAAATGTTGTTAGAGCAATGTAATTTCCTGCTTTAAATTTGTTATATCCAAAGCTTATTCTTTTACTCTGCAGATAAATTATCCCCAAGCCAAAAACACTGTAATTGATGTCAGGGTGAAAAGACAAGCAGTCGACGTCATTTCTGAAGAACAACAACCAACTACAACTGTAGCCCAGCTTCCAGAAGAAAATACTTCTTCGAACGTCTCTGTCCATGAGGAACACGAGAAGAAGCATTCACTCCAAAACTCCCACGTAGTTTACTGGAATAATGACACATCACAAGGGGAGAATAAGAATCATGAATTTGAATCTCCGAGCAGCCCAGCTGAAGAAATAACAGTTGATGACAACGGCAACGAATACGTCAACGTAACAGTGGCTCACGAAGTGGTCATAATTAATGGTCGCGAGTACAAGATCACCCACCATGAGATTGTGTTTGCCGTTGCAGACGAGGATATCAAAAGTAATTGAGGGAATTTATTGTGAATTAATCCGTGTTCTAAAATTCTAAGTTGTTACTTTGTAAAAAGTATTTGGTAATAAACTTTTGTATAAAATATTGCTGTTTCATTCCGATGCACATACAAGGTTTTATGTGAAAAAAGATCAAATAAGCTTTGTGCTACAATATGATTAAATTGAAAAAACAACGTAAATTAAAGCACAAATTGACACAAAAATACAGCATATAGCTATTTCAAGGCTACAATGCAGCCTCTTCATCAGAGCAAATAACTCAGCACACAAGCAGAAAATCGTGGGAGAACTGAATGTTAACCACGTGGACAACGGTATTTATAGGGTCTTTTTAAAAAATAATGAGATTGAGCTGTTTTCTAAGTTTTTTCGCAGATATTAATACTCACACCTAAAATTCGTTAAAATAAGACCCTTGGCCTTGCACACACTTATCCCAGCATGTTTTCTAAGCTTTGAAGATTGCTTTGTAGTCTGCTTCCAGAATGTCCTTTAATAGTCTTCGCTTTCACGACATCCAGAGTTCCATGGTGATGCCTTTTTAGTAAGGTTTTTATCTTCAAGAATAGAAAGAAGTCTGCTGGTGCTAAATAGTGACCGTGGATGTGCTGGGGAAGCGTAGAGATACCGTTATATTGAGCAGGAAGTCTTGGAGGATGAAGCAGGTTTTTCTAGCAGTTCTCAAGTCTTTAGCGATGATGCTGTGAACTGTCATTTCATCAAGTCCAACTTCATCTGAAATTATTCTCACACTTAACCGACGACGGTCCGAATTTAGCACAACACGCATACGATCCACATTTGCGTCTGTTCAGCTAATTGACGGACACCCTGCTTCAGATTCATCCTCAACGCTCTCTTGGCCATCTTTGAAACACTCGTGCCACGAAAACACATGCGTCTTTGACAGACAATTAGTTCGAACACTTGCTTACACATCTTTAAAGTCTCTGAGGTTGATTTACCAAGTTCCACACAAAACTTAATCGCGTAACGCTGCTCAAATGTTCTCTGCAAACGACGATGCTTCCCGGACAAGGACTCCCAGGCGGCTGCGGATCAGAGTGAGTCCCATCAGTAACCCTCACCACCGACCTAACCGAATTTTTCGTGACCCATTGGGAGGTACAGTCGCATCAGGAAAAAAATGAGTCTCATTACTTATTATGCAGACCCTGTATACCAAACAGGTCAACCAATAGGAATTCACGATAGGAGATGACAGCTGCACGTGACCCCCCCCCCCCCCCCAAGCCTTGAAATAGCTATATGCTGTATTTTTGTGTCAATTTGTGCTTTAATTTACGCTGTTTTTTCAATTTAACCAAGGTTTTATGTGTTTAATTTTATTGTTTATATATTGTTCCAGCTTAAACACTGAATTTGCATTGTTACGCTGAGATATACTGCACATTGAACTATACTACATTTATAAAACACTTATGGAGAATATATGTTTCGTTTCTATTTGCACAATAATATCTCCGGTCTGTTTTTTATTTTGTAGTATATGAACTAAGGGAGAAATGTATTGTTTTTATTTCTTTTTTATTCGAACTGTTTAGCTCACAGAAAAAGTTAAAAACTTAATAAAGGCAGAAAAGAAAAATTTATTTACTTCTAGCTAACCTTGTTCTTAAATAAAAACATAGAGGGCTTGTATCACTTTAAGTAATTAAATGTTGCTAATAACAAACGAGCTGATGTGTGCATCACATGCCTTCCTATTACTCCAATTTCATGATAATAGTGCCTTGGGGTAAGCAAGGAAACACTTTAAATATTTTCACACCTAGTTTGTTGCGAACCGAAGCAAAAAAAAGAGTTTTACACAGATTAATTTTCACAGTATTGGCAATTTTAATATCGTTCAATAGTTAACTCTCTAAATAATGCCAATATTGGTCAAATTGAAACCAGATTTTTTTTAAAAAAACCCGACAAATTTGCCTCCAAATTGGAGACCAAAAGCCTGGCGATTCATCGCCAAGTGTTTGTCAAATTATAGCACCACTTCACTTTGCATTAAAATTAACAACGATATCCCCCCAAAAAAAGTGTAAAAGACCCCTTTTGGAGCGTCCGAATGCAACCAAAAGGGGAGGTGCATGACTAGATCCCACTAGGAGTCTACATACCAAATTTTGACTCTCTACGACATACCTTTTTCGAATAACAATAACTCAACATCGATACCAAGCTTGATTTCAGGTAGATATTTTTAAAAGAGACATGGAGCTGTTGCCTTTTATTACTATTATCAACCCTCAAAGTAACTAATAAACCGTTTTTGGAATGTGCAATTCTTTTTTTGTTTCTTCCATAAATGTCATGTATTTAAACATCTGTCAACAATCGAACGTTATGTTCCGTTTTGAGCTCAGAAGTTTTGATGTTTTAGTCATGCGCAATTCACCACACTGGCCATAAGGGCATAAGGGAAGGGAATGGATTTCACCTTACAAAACCAATCGCAAGAAGAAATAAAAATCACTCGCATAGATACTGAAATTAGAATATTTTTATTTTTATAGTACTTCTACTTTGAGAATGTGTGTATAGGAATCAAATAAAATTCAATAATTTCCAGTAACGGGAAAAAAATTATGAATTTTGTAATTAAATTAATTATTCTACGTCTTGTTTGTCCTAGTATACAACAGCACTGGTTATTTAGAATCAGCATTTTTTAAAAAATTTAACTTCAAATACATAATGCATGAACAAATTGTATTATTAACTGAAAATCTTTATGTCGTAAGAAAATGCAAGCTGGCCATTTGTTTAGAACCATTTGAAAAACATTTTATCAGAATTCTACACGAGTATCTTCACGATCTAATTCAATGCTACAAAAAGAATAACATGGGATTTAACGTTTTCGAAACCGGACGTAAAATTTAATAAAACAAGCTTCTATCTTATGCCTTTGGGAAGTCATTACATTAGAACTTGAATTCTAGTTCCGTTAACATAAGCGAATAAGAAAACACTTTTTCGAAAGAAATATACTTTCTCAAAACCGGACACATTTGTAAAAAGATTATACATCGTAGCCTCAGATCAAGAGTAAGCTAACTGAGCCTCAGAATAACAGTAAGATATCCTACTATTGCTCTGAGACGACGATATACTGTCTTTCTCACAGTTTGCCTTAAATCTTTTCTACCATAACGAAAAAGAAGCTAATTTTCACGTTTCATCAGGCTAAAAAGGAAAACCCGGGTAATCAAACTCTAGTTTACCCTCGCGTATTTGCGACTCAACAAGCATTACCACCGTTCAAAATGAGATCATTAGGATGAAATATAGTTCTTTAGAGGGGAAGAATTGTAAGAGAGATTAGATGTTGTTCAAAAATATATAGTATTATTTCTCTTTTTTAATTTAATTTAATTTATTTATTTTTATTTTTTAATTTAGAACTTTTCTACCCTTGTAAATAATGAAGGGTGAATGAAATTGCATTGTGCAGCAGTAATATTT
The DNA here is from genome assembly GCF_026930045.1 of Uloborus diversus. Lineage (NCBI taxonomy): Eukaryota > Metazoa > Arthropoda > Arachnida > Araneae > Uloboridae > Uloborus > Uloborus diversus. Next base: position 104,622,093 of record NC_072731.1, read on the forward strand.
TTGAATATTTCAATAAAATATGTAACGTAATCAAACAAATAAACTAATAAGGTGGTCTAATTTGACCTATAATTAAAACCAACCGTGTTTTCTATGTCGTAGATTAGCAAAAACTCAGTTGTTCATGATTTTGTAGTCGTCAGAAAGCCTAACTGATGTTAAAGCGTTATCAGCAAGCAGTTTGTTATCAACAGAAAAGAGTAGCAACCGTTATTAAAAAATAGTCTTGTCAAAATTTCGTGTTCTATTTTGGAGTATTTTTACTTCCTTTTACAACGAGCTGATGTGTGCATCACATGACTTTCTTTTACTCCAATTTAATGTCATTTCCCAAATTACTGACAATTTTAATGTGATTCAATAGTTTACTCTCTAAATATCACAAACAGTGGCCAAATTGAAACAGATTTAAAAAAAAAAAATCGGCAATTCGTCGCCAATTTGGCGACAAAACTTGGCGACCAAAAGACAGGCGATATATTGCCAAGTGTCCGCCAAATTATAACACCACTTGAGTTAACATCGAAATTAACAATGATTTCCCCCCAAAAAGGGGCAAAAGAAACCCTTTAGAAACATCTGAATGCAACCAAAAGAAGAGGTGCACAAGTAGACCCCACTAGGAGTCTACGTACCAAATTTCAACTTTCTAAGGCTTACCGTTCTTGAGTTATGCGACATACATACGCACATACATACGTACATACAGACTTCACGAGAAAATTCGTTGTAATTAACTCGGGAATCATCATTATGGATATTTCGCGTGTCTATACGTTCTTAGGCACTTATCCACGTGTGGTCGAGTCGAAAAAAAAACTCAATATTCATTCGGGGGTGAGTAAAATGAAAGTTAAGGTCGATTTTTGAGTGAAAATTTTTTCGCCAATACGATACTTCCTTTTTACTTCCTTTTACAAACGAACTGCTGTGTGCCTCATATGACTTCCTTTTATTCCAATTTAATGTCATTTTCCCATTATTGGCAATTTTAATGTGATTCAAATAGTTTACTCTCTAAATATCAACCAACAGTGGCCAAATTGAAACCAGATTTTTTTTTAAAAATCGCCGAATTTGTCGCCAAGTTGGCGGCAAAACTTGGCGACCAAAAGACTGGCAATTTATCGCCGTGTCCGCCAAATTCTAACACCACTTGAGTTTACATCGAAATTAACAATGATTTCCCTCCAAAAAGGGGCAAAAGACCCCTTTAGAAACACCCGAATGCAACCAAAAGGGGAGGTGCACAACTAGACTCCACTAGGAGTTTACGTACCAAATTTCAACTTTCTAGGACATACCGTTCTTGAGTAATGCGACATACATACGCACATACATACGTACATACAGACGTCACGAGAAAACTTGTCGTAACTAACTTGGTAATCATCAAAATGGATCTTTCACGTGTCTATACGTTCTTAGGCACTTTTCCACGTGATATCGCGTCGAAAAAAAAACTTAACATTCATTCGTAGTTGAGCAAAACGGAAATTAAGGTCGATTTTTGAGTGAATTTTTTTTCGCGAATACAATACTTCCTTTTTTGTAAAAGGAAGTAAAAAAGAAGTATTGTATTCGCGAAATAATTTTCACTCTGAAATCGACCTTAATTTCCATTTTACTCACCCCCGTATGAATATTGAGTTTTTTTTTTTTTTTTTTGTTCGACTCGAGCAAACGTGGATAAGTGCCTAAGAACGTATAGACACGCGAAATATCAATTTTGACGATTCCCGAGTCGGGTATTTCTAAAGGGGTCTTTTGCCCCTTTTTGGGGGGGGGGGGAGAAATCATTGTTAATTTTGATGTGAACTCAAGTGGTGTTATAATTTGGCAGATACGGCAATATATCGCCAGTATTTCTGTCGCCAAGTTTTATTGCGACAAATTTGGCGATTTTTCTTTTTTTTTAAATCTGGTTTCAATTTGGCCACTGTTGGTGATATTTAGAGAGTAAACTATTGAATCACATTAAAATTGCCAGTAATGGGGAATTGACATTAAATTGGAGTAAAAAGAAGTCATGTGATGCACACATCAGTTCGTTTTCTTGATGGTTTACTGTGCCTTCCTAGCATAAAAAAGCTATTAATTGTTCTAAAAAGACTAATTTATACAGTTGACGAATTCAGAAAGAAATTTTTTTATATTTCGCTCAATATTTAGTGTGAATCAACAATATAAAGAAATTGCCTGAAATTTATACAAAGCTGTAACTTTTGAAAACATGGAGTAATCAACTATAAAGCATAGTAATTAGAAGAAAAAAAACATTTCAAAAGAACCCTTTTAAAAGCCCAAAATTTGACTGTAGTCCTTGTTTACAACTTTTTTAACTGTTTCAGAAACTGTTATCTCTCTCTACCCCCGCCGCATCCGAGCTGGATTACACTGTAGAGTTTTCAAATATTCATCATCGAGTTAAGAAAGTGTTCTGATACTGCATTGGTGTTAAATATTGAATAAATACCTTTATGTTTGAAAAGTAAAATAAGATATCGCAACGTTTTTTGGCACAAAACTTACATATTACTCCAGATCCGTGTTTCGGAGTTTCAATGAACCTCTTTTTCAATGCAACTAAGTGTGAGCTTCAGGATGAAGTCGTCCGAGAAAAGGCGGGTTCGCCTTTCCTCGGAAAAGCTCACACCTCGGAAAAGCTCCCTCCTAAAGCTCACACTTCGTGGCATTGAAAAAACGATTCGCTGAAGCTCCGAAACGCGTGTCTGCAGCAATTTGCAAACTTTGGAAGATAAAATGCTGTTATACCTTTTTTTACATTGTTGTTGCTTGTGATTTAAAAAAAAAAAAAACTCTTGTTCAATAGGTGTATGAGCAAAAACTGAAAGGGGTGACATTTTTAAATATCATTCAGAGTTAGTCATCTTTCTTTCTCCAAGAAAACGTCAAAATAACGAATCAACCATCCACATAAAATAATATTTTATTCCCTTCCACGAATGATAGATGATGTTAGGTAAAACATAAACCAGACCAACTCAAAGTTTTTCGGAAACCATTTTTTACGTTTGATCTTTGGCGAAGTGAAACTTCGATGACGTCAAGTCTTCAGTTTTCTCAAAGATTTCGAAAAAAAGCTCGAAAATTCATGAGATAGAATATTTTCCCCCCTAGAAAGATTCACTGCTATTTGAAATGTCAATCCCTTACGCTTTCTATCAAAACATAAAGCGTCTTCAATGCATTTAGTACAAGTTTCATAAATTTCTGCTTACAAAATCAAAATTTATTTCTATTTAAACGTATAAAAGAAAATGCAATGAAAAACTTTAATTTTTTTCCAGTACAGAAAACGTTTTGAGTTTTTTTTTTTTTTTTTAGTTTTAATTACAAAATGATGTAATTATGCTGTTTTAGAATATGTTTATCTTATTTACTGGAACAAAAGATGCTCTTAAACGCGTTGTAATGAATGAAATGCACTTTTTCAAATGAATAAATAAAATAAAATAAACGTAAGAATCCTTTTTATCTATGTTTTTAGGTCATTTTTAAAAGTAAACTGACGTTTGGCACTCCCCTACGAAAATTCGTTTCTACGAAATAAATTTATTTATAAATAAATTATTTTTTTTTATGAAATTTCGTTTCTACGAAAAGCGTTTTTTGACTCTTTGACGTCACGAACACCTTCTCTCCATTTCAACGTCATGTAAATCAGTTTATTAGAAGCGGTCTTCCCTTTCATCAAAAACGTCGCTTGAATTCCAGTTTTCAAAAAAAAAAAGAAAAAAAAATTAAAAACAGCTTGTTTGATAGTTACCTTTCCGCCAACACAAACAGTTTTTTTTTCTTTAATTTCTACAATATTGAGGTAGGTTTTTCAAATGCGTACATCATTTCAAGTTGGAATTAAGGAAGAGATGCTTTAACCTCAGTGGAAGTGTACCAACGGAATGGGAAGATTGGGCGCCGAGCATATTGGGTGCAGTAATCTTTGGGTGCCGAAAAAATTTGTTTGCTTCCGCCGTATTGGATTTCGGCTTTTCTCGCCTGCTTTTGCTTGACGCTGTTTGATTATTTCTTGTCCTACTTTAGCTATTATGATTAAATAAAGTATTAAAATTAATTGTTACAATGTTCATATATCGATATGGTTGATGTCTGTTTGTATTCCAGATCTTAGAATGCAATAACTAAGGGTGCCATCCCTGCAAGGGTGATTGCATCCCCCCCCCCTTGGCAAAGTTTTACTGGGTATAAATTACTGGAATATTTAATTGATCAAATAGCCAATGGTCGCTCTCTATTGCAGATTTTAGTCTGCTTCGCAACAAAAAACGCGACAACCTAATGGAGAAACTTAACTAAAATTATTTTTCAAGAAATTCTCTACACATTTTAAAACTATATAATCCTTACCTTAACTCCCCCCACACTTACATAGGTACCCTTCTTTTAGCTCTTATTATTACAATAGATCTGAACCATTTATTTATTGAGATGGCCGATGGTTGTCTTTATTGCAGATCTTAGATAGCAGAAACATTTGTTGAGGATGGCCACCCCTCCCCCTTTCCAAATCGGAAAATATTTGTTTAAAATTTCGAAAAAGAAAGTTAAAAAAAATTGGTTAGTTGAAAGTTGTAGCAATATTTGGAGGCGGCTTGAGAATTTAATTTGAGATAATTTAATTTGAGATACATAGTTACATCTTATGCAGAGGAGGGGGGAGAGGCAATCCCTCCTCCTCTCCCCTGCATCAGATGTAACACACTGATTTAATCAACTGATATGTTTGCTATAATGAACTAAAGAATACAGGTAACTTATGCTTAACAAGAAGTCAAGGAATTCCATTATTCTGTGGGGGAAAATAGTTACTGAAATACAAGGGTTATATCAGTTTCTCTTTAAGAAGCTTTTTGGGCCCCGGAGGAGGGGGGGGGGGCAATCGCACTTGCAGGGATGGCACCCTTAGTTATTGCATTCTAAGATCTGGAATACAGACAGACACCGGCCATCTCGATAAATGAACATTGCAGTAATTTAATTTAATACTTTATCTAATCATAATAGCTAAAGTAGGACTAAAAATAATCAAACAGCGTCAAGCAAAAGCAGGCGAGAAATGCCGAAATCCAATACGGCGGAAGCAAACAAATTTTTTCGTCACGCAAAGATCTCTGCACTCAATGTTCCTGGCGCCCAAAGTTTCCGGAGCCCAATATGCTCGGCGCCCAAAGTTCTCGGCGCCCGGTCGACGGCGCCAAATCTGCTCTGCGCCCAATCTTCCTAGACCGGTGTACCAAGGGAAAAGAAAACGACTTATACACCGAAAAATGCGATGCTTCTTTTCACGCATTTAAGATTTATTTCATATTATTTTTATAATGGTTATATTTAAATATATTGTAACGGATTCGGTGCAACTTCCACTTTCTTGAAATGAAAACACAGTTCTTGATAAAAACACAGGAAATTTATTTACACTATGTACAGGAAAGATCGGCAACAACTGCTAAATTATTCATCAGCAATAAAGCAATTATCACACAACACCGTAAACTCAACGTTTACACACGTATTTACTTCCAAATACGAAAACAACACAGCGAAATGCCTCGCTATAAACAGAGCTAATACACACTCACAGTTCGAAATCTGAATCGAAACTCTCCGTTTATCCATCGCTAACGGCTTTTATAAACATCCAAGAATTTTCTACAACATTCTTTCTGCTTCGAGAAATGCGTAGACCGTTATCAAATTTTATCGATGAAAATAAAAAGAATAGGGGGTTGTATACTTTAGCCATATGTTAAGGGGTTGTATATTCATTACGGGAAATTATTTACAGGTTACGTTACTACAATAATTACTATTTACAGGATTTGTAACATTGCCCCCTTCCTAAGGACTGCACGTCCCGGGCAGTACAATCCCCAGAAAGGGTGCCAAACTCCTATCACATGTTCACAAATACACACATTAAATAATAACTAACAGATACAGAAAAGACAATAATAACAAGAAATATTACTAAACATTAAAAGCAAAAATTATCTACAACTTTTATGTTATCAACCATGGTTGTTTACGTAATACTCATGAACTATGGCCATAGTATGGGGTTAACCGATCATAATGTACAACCCTAGGTTTTGCATTAGGTGATTTTTGGATCCTCACTACGACGTCATTCAGTCGGTTAAGGACTTTGTAGGGTCCATCCCAATGCGACTGCAATTTGGGTGAAAGACCTTTCCGTCGGATGGGATTCCATAACCAAACCTTGTCGCCTTCGTTGAATTCATGTCCAGTAGACCTTGTGTCGTATCGGGTCTTCATCTTCTCCGCCGCGATGTTGATTCGCTCTCGTGCGAAGTTATGAACGTCTTCCAACCGGGACTGGAGATCCTGGATGTACTCCTCAGGCGATGAAGGCGCATCCGGAGGACGACCGAAGACGAGATCACAAGGTAGCCGAAGCTCTCGTCCGAAGAGCATCTGAGATGGGGCATATCCGGTAGTCTCGTGGACAGCACTGCGGTAGGCCAGCAGGAACAAAGGTAGCTTCTTGTCCCAATCCTGTTGATTTCTGGATACCATAAGTGAGAGATTATTCAGGATTGTGCGGTTAAATCTCTCCACCATGCCGTCCGATTGTGGGTGTAGTGGTGTTGTCCTAGTTTTCTCAATTCCGAAAATTTGACATAGGCCCTTAAACACAGCAGAGATGAAATTCCTCCCTTGATCGGAATGAATCTGCAAAGGTGTTCCGTATCTCGAGATCCAATGTTGGACTAGAGTCTCTGCTACGGTAGTAGCCTCTTGATCTGGAATGGGATATGCTTCCGGCCATTTGGTGAAGTAGTCGATGGAAACAAGAATGTATTTGTTCCCATCAGCAGTTCTTGGTAGAGGACCCAGGATGTCGATCCCAATTCGTTCGAAAGGAGCTCCAACGTTGTACAGATGTAGCTTCCCTCTGCTTCTCTTCTTCGGTCCTTTACGAGCAGCACAGGCGTCACAAGAATGGCACCACTTCTCCACGTCATCCTTCGCCTTGCTCCAGAAGAAGCGCTCCCGAACTTTATTGAGAGTTTTCAAGACACCAAAATGTCCTCCAGTCGCACTACTATGTATTTCTTTCAGAACATCTGAAATCCTGGATCGAGGAAGTAGTAACTGCCACCTAGATGTCTTGCCGTCGTCAGATTCCCATTTCCGGTGTAGCACGCCGTTCCGTAAATGGAGTGAGTTCCATAAAGCCCAGTATCTTTTTGTTGCAGGACTGAAGATGGAAACGTCCTGCCAGCTAGGGCGTCGACTGTCACTTTCCATGAACTCTAAAATTGGTTTTATGTCGGGGTCTTCAAGTTGATCTTTTCGAACTTGGTCATCACTCCATGGATCAGGTTCTGATGATGTTGGAGTCACTGTCACCTGATAGGCGGTAGGGCTAGTCGTTCCATACTGTTTCTCGATTCGGGAACAATAGTGGCAGTCCTCAGGACAGGGTCTCCTTGATAAAGCGTCAGCATTACCGTGAGATAACCCTTTTCGATGCTTGATCTCCATGTCATATTCCTGGAGTCGCTGTATCCATCTGGCTATCTGGCCTTCTGGATTCTTGAAGTTCAAAAGCCAAGTTAACGAGGCATGATCTGTCCGAAGCAGAAATTTTCGGCCGTAGAGGTAATGATGGAAGTGTTCTACAGCTTTCACTATGGCCAGTAACTCCTTTCTGGTGACGCAGTAATTTCGCTCCGACTTTGATAAGCATTTGCTCCAGTAAGCGATGACATGTTCATTTCCGTCAATTTCTTGGGATAAAACAGCTCCAATTCCCTCGTTGCTCGCATCAGTGTCCAGGATGAAGGATTTTTCAGGCTGAGGATAGGCGAGGATAGGCGTTGATGTTAAAGCCTCCTTCAGTCGTAGAAATGCATCTTCGCATTCTTTGGACCATTCAAACTTTTGCTTGCTCTCCGTCAGCTTATGCAAAGGTCGTGCAATGTTGGAAAAACCCTTCACAAACTTCCTGTAGTACGTGCAGAGCCCCAGGAAACTTCGCAACTGATGGATGTTTTCGGGACGACTCCAACTCCTGACCGCAGATACCTTCTCTGGATCGGTTTGTACACCCTCAGAAGAGATGATGTGACCAAGATAGTTCACTTCCCGGCGGAACAAATTACATTTGGACGGACTTAACTTCAGATTGGCTTCCTTAAGCTTTTGCAGCACCTTCCTAAGATTTGCCAGATGTTCTTCGAAACTGCGTCCCACGATGATGATATCGTCTAAGTAGACCAGACAGGATTCGTAGGAAAGTCCTCTTAACACTGTCTCCATAAGACGATAGAACGTAGCTGGTGCATTGCAGAGGCCGAAGGGCATCACTTTAAACTGCCATAAGCCTTGTCCAGTTGTAAACGCTGTCTTCTCTCGGTCATCAGGGTGTATCTCAACCTGCCAGTAGCCGCTCTTCAAGTCCAGGGTCGAAAACCACTTGTGTCCGGAAAGAGTGTCTAAGGTGTCGTCTATCCGTGGAAGAGGGTAACTGTCTTTCTTGGTGATTTCATTCAGTCGTCGGTAATCGACACAAAATCTGGTGGAGCCATCTTTCTTTCGGACCAAGACGATGGGAGAGGCCCAAGGACTGGATGACGGTTCGATTACATCATTCTCCTTCATCTCTTTCGGGAGGGTCTCAACCTCTTCCTTCTTGGCGAACGGTAGTCGTCTTGGATGCTGTTTAATAGGGGGGTGTTCTCCAGTGTAGATCCTATGCTGCGTTAAATTCGTCCGGCCCACATCCTCCGATGTAGATGAAAACAGATGCTTGAAGTCGTCCACCAATTGTTCCGCAGCAGTTCTTTGATCCTTCGATAAGGGTGCACTCCCAATTAACTTCGATGTCAAGGACTCAGAAGACACAGTCTCGGGGGAATTGATTCTTCTAATGATGCAGTTTACGGGAGTACAAGTTGCTAACACTTCGCCTTTCCGGATATTCCTTGGCCTTTCACTCACGTTGGCGACTCTCACAGGAATTACATCCTTGGAAAGGTCCACAAGCGTAGATGCCACCAGCACTCCTTTTGGGTTATTGCTTAAGTTGGGGTATTCAATGAGTCCAAATCTAAAACTATTGCTTTCTTCAATGGAGCCGGGTATTAATGATTCTGACCTTGAGGGAATTGATAAATCTGTTTGGGCAATTATTTGATGAGCGGATTTTACATCACTTTCTGCGGGAAAGACTGCTATGTCTTCTCTCGTCGAGTGCAGCTCGTTAGTCTTGAAGTCGAGGTTGAAGTCATACTTCTTTAAAAAGTCCAATCCGAGAATGAAGGAGTCTATGATAGCAGCAACGAATGCGGTATGATGGTAAATGGCATTTCCAAACACAATTTCTAAGTTCACTTTACCTTCAATCTCGATCTTGTCACCTGTCACAGTTTGGAGGGTAACGCAGGGCGGCGTCCACAGAATGTTGAGTCCAAATTGACGAGCCACATCTGTTCTAATGATCGTAACATTGGCTCCAGTGTCAATAATCAGTTCGCAGGGAAACCCGTTTACATATGCGTAAACAAACAGTCCATTACTGCCGCCACTCGTCGATGAAATCTGGAAAACTTTAAGATGGGGCTCATTCCAATTTGGCGACCTCCGCCCCGCGAGATTGCCATGGCTTAGTTTTCCTGGACCTGCGAGGGAGAGGTGCTCTTCCCTCTGGTTTCTTGACGAGCTTCACAGTTTCTTCGTAAGTGACCCTCGCCACAACATTTCCAGCACTTAAGTGATTGTCCATTATGGTCCTTGGGAGCCGAAGTCCTTTTGAGGATTCCTGCAATTTCTTTTATTTGCTTTTCCAGTTCAGCAAAACGTGACGAAACCGGATCAGGCTCATCAGTTTTCACGCCGCGGATTGAATGGCGATCCTTGCGGGTTGCTTGCTGGGCGGCCTCCAACTTCATCGCATACACAACAGCAGAACTCAGGTCTTTGACATCCGCCATCCGTAGAGCTTTCTGGATTTCTGGATCTCGAACCCCGTCGATGTAGTAGTTGAGTGCCAGGTTGTCTCGAACATCCGCAGGACAGTCACAAAAAGCAAGATGAGACAATCTCTCGACGTCCGCCGCTAGCTCTTGCAGGGTTTCCCCGGTTTTCTGGAAACGGGACTTCAACTGGAGTCGGCTGAAATCTTTCTGGCACTTCTCACCGAAGCGAAGCTCCAACGCAGATGTGAGGGCGGCGAAATCCAGGCGCTGGCTGTCCGGAAGGGTCTGGAGAATGTCCGCTGCGTCACCTCTCAGGGATGCTGCAAGATGACAGGCCTTGGTAGCAGAGTCCCATCCGTTCGCTTCCGCCACTATCATGAATTGAGTTTTGTAAACCTGCCACGAAGTTTTCCCATCAAATGTGGCAAGTTTAATGGACGGTCGAGCAACTGATGTGGGAGCGCCAAACTGTACAGAGCTGCTTTCCGCGGTCGCCAATCTCCTTTCCACGTCCTTAAAGATCTCTTCTTTAAGTAGATGAAATCTTCTATCTTCATCTTCAAATTTATTTTCTACAGCATTGAATCGGCTTTCAACGGTATCAAATTTTTCTTCAATAGCATCAACTCGATGCTCTATGTCATTAAATTTATTTTCCATCACAGTCTTTACCGAAATAAGGTCGTTTTTAATTTCTTCTAGGTTAGACGTTAAGTCCTTTTTCAGCACCGTTAAATCGCTTTTTAACTGGTCTTGATTTGCCAACATACTTGCAGTCAGATCACTTTTTAATTGTTCTTGATTAGCCGCCATATCATTTTTTAATTGTTCTTGATTTGCAGTAAAACTTGCAGTCAAATCACTTTTTAATTGGTCTTGATTAGCCGCCAATTCATTTTTAACAGAGTTGATTGCATCAAGAAGTTGTTTTAATTGTTCATCCATTGCGCGAGTAATCACCATAAAATTAAAGTCCAAATTCAAAAAAAAAGTCTTTATGAAAAAATGTCCGAAGTCACACTTACTCCAAGAAAGTCCAGAAGAAGCCCCACGTTGGGCGCCAAATTGTAACGGATTCGGTGCAACTTCCACTTTCTTGAAATGAAAACACAGTTCTTGATAAAAACACAGGAAATTTATTTACACTATGTACAGGAAAGATCGGCAACAACTGCTAAATTATTCATCAGCAATAAAGCAATTATCACACAACCCCGTAAACTCAACGTTTACACACGTATTTACTTCCAAATACGAAAACAACACAGCGAAATGCCTCGCTATAAACAGAGCTAATACACACTCACAGTTCGAAATCTGAATCGAAACTCTCCGTTTATCCATCGCTAACGGCTTTTATAAACATCCTAGAATTTTCTACAACATTCTTTCTGCTTCGAGAAATGCGTAGACCGTTATCAAATTTTATCGATGAAAATAAAAAGAATAGGGGGTTGTATACTTTAGCCATATGTTAAGGGGTTGTATATTCATTACGGGAAATTATTTACAGGTTACGTTACTACAATAATTACTATTTACAGGATTTGTAACAATATGACTATTAGGAACAGAAGTCACGTTAGATAGCGCAGTAAAACCGTGGCAGTCTCTTCCGAATTTACAATTTTACATTTTTTGAGCACCTGGTATTCATTTTCTTAAAATAAATTCCGTTCGCAAGAAAAACTCCAACAAAACCTCTCGCTTTCTTTATTTTCAAATTACGCTTTCCAATGTGGTCGTTTCCAAAACTTTAAAAGTATTTTTTCCTGAAAGAGCATGCTTAAAAATGGATAAAAATTAAAATAAATGCTTTGTATAATAATTTCAAATAACTTGACAAAGTTTAATATATTTTTTAAAATTATTTTTATCGATGCGAGGATTCAATTTCAATTTTTACGCTCTACATATGATATCACAAGTGATAAAATGCCATTCACTGATGTCATTCACTGAGCGCAATATTTAATTCACTTCTTTACTCACATGTACTGACAGCGATATGGTTGATAGCAAGCATAGAGCGCTGTATTTAATTCGCTTCTGAATTATCATAAGCTAAAAACGCGGTAGAAAGCAAGCGGAAGCATTTAGCGCGCCGACAGTCAAAGGTCATCGCCTGTGACGTCATAAAGACCACGCCTTGTTTGAAAAAATCGGACATTTAAAAAAATTAATTAAAAATTAAACGTTTTGAAAATAAAAAAGGTCTTCGCTCCATGTTTTTTTTTTTTTTTTTTTTTTTTGGCTTATTCTATCAACTTTAATGTCTCAAAGTAGTACTTTTGACTGATGGAAACAACCCCATTGTCGGTAATTCATTGGTCACCATATTTTCAGCGAAAATAATATCGCCTTATACACCGGAAGATACGTTGCTTCGTTATCAAGCATTAAATCGATTCGTTACCATTAGAAACAAAACTCACGTGAGATAGTGCATTCAAACAATCTACAAGTAATCTTTCAAATCAATTCAATTACTACAACCGAAACTTCTGTTGATTATTGTAAATGCGTTCTCGATCACGCCAAAATACTGGCACAGTATAGCCTACTAAGGCTCTTGCGCTAAAAAAAAAAAAAATATCAGCCAAAAGAAGCACAATTTAAATGGACTTGTAAATACTGTGGACGAGAAATTTTTTGTAAAGAACCGATCTCCGACGCGTACTGGTATCGGAATGTAACAGCGTAATTTTTTTAGCATTTCATTACTTTTTGTAGATATTTGCTGCAGTTTATTAAGAAAGGAAAAAAACGTTGTTAATATCCTTCACTAAAATAATTACAACTTATTTTACTCTGCCATTAGCTAAATTTTAATTAAACCCTGATAAAGTAGAAACCTCTCAAAGGAGGATTCGATGTTGTCACAAGAGAGATTCGATGTTTATGATGAGAACGCTTAGCGATTCAATTAGAAACTTCAAAGGTTTAGTCATTCAACGGTTGCAAGAATTTATTGACTCTTAAAATATTCGCTGGTTGCAATTTCAAACCAAAGTTCATTGAATAAAGTACATTTCAGTTCTCGCTTAGCATATTTATGACGATTGCTTTGAATAGAAGACCAATCCAACTTGTTTTTTTTTTTTTTTTTTTTTTTTTTTTTTAAGTTTTTCTCCCTATTTTTATTATTGTTCCTCAAATTTCTAGAGTGATTTTACATTGTTCCAACAGTTATTCGTTCTTGCTACAGTTTGCCGGTTATGCTTTTTTTACACCTTAAAAAGATGTAAGAACTAGTGAAGTTTTAAATTTATTTTCGTTGCAGTTTAGTCTAAAATAGCTATTTCAGGATTAATCCAATAGAGCAGGACTGGATTCACACCTAACGGAGCCCTAAGCTATTTCAGGTATGAAGCCCCTTATGTAGTGCTTTCTGTCGGTGGCCATTTTTAAGTGGGTTTTATTATTATTATTATTATTATTATTATTATTATTATTATTATTATTATTATTATTATTATTATTATTATTATTATTATTATTATTTCACTATGTTTGTCTCCCCCCCCCCCTGTGATATATAAAGCTGTGCTTTGCTTTTCTGTTTCTTTGTTTTTTAATGTGTTGCTTGCATCTTTTTTTAAATGACCTTAAAATGAGAAACGGTATCAAGAGAGTGATGCAATGCTCCCCTTTAAGTATGAGTATGTCATAGAATACTTCCAATTTTAGTGGGTCCGAGGGTTGAACAACCAATATAAAAATTTGCATTTGGAAGCTTTATAAGGGGTAGTTGGAACCAGGGCAGTCCGAAGAGCTGACGGTGCCCGAGGCGAAAGTTCCCTGACACCCCCCTCCCCCCTTCCACCTTACACACAGAAAAATCAAGTTAGTTATAACATCAGGGCATCATACGCGTAAACGCGTCATACTTGCATTTTTATTAACCGACTTCAATGTTATGATTTCGTCATGCGGCTTTTTATGTATGTTTTCGGATTATTTCGGACTACTGGACCGATTTGAAAAATTCTTTTTTTTGTTTGGAAGGGTACACTTCCCAGATGGTCCCATTATAATTTGGTCTCGATCTGATATGGGGTCCCGGAGGAATCCAAGAAATTTTGAAATTCACACGTTGTGAATACGTAATCCAGCTAACATCAGCGGGCTGAATACGTCACAGGTCACGTGGTTTTTCCGTGACCGGTGTATTTTCACAGCAAAAGTTTTGCCTTCGTCAAAACGGGAATTCTCGCGGCATATGAATGATTAATTTTCGCCGCCTGTTAATTTTTACTTAGAGGTGTTACCAATGTTTTACTGAGTAGCAAAGCAGTAAATTAAATATATTTTGATACTTTAATAGCTCAATCAATTACCTTAATATTATTTTTAACTAAAATAACTTAAGTTATTTACTTCTTCTTTTTTTTTTTTTTTTTTTTTTTTATGATTCAGTTTGTAAACATATTTAGTGTTCCATCCAAGGGGAATTGCATACAGAACACGCCTCTCCCGATGATTTAACTTATATTCTTTAATAATATGTTGTAACTGGTGTCTGTTTTTTCAAGTTTAACCTGCATTCTAGATTTACTATTTCACAATGCGGTCAGTTTAATTTGAAATTGGGGTTATACTAATTAGCAGGCTTCAAAAAAAGGAGGAGGTTCTGATCTCGTCGGATTAGTTTTTTTTCTTTGTACAATGTCTCATAAATACTTGAAGACACCTGTACCCAGGGGTGTGCACAGGGAGGGGGAGGGACACCTGTTGGCCCGGGCCCGAGCCTGGAGAAAGCCCAATATTTTTATAACTAGGGGTAAAATATAGGGGTAAACAATATGGAGAGGGGCCAGGAAAAGTCATTTTTGACGAGCCCCAAAATGTTTGTGCACGTCCCTGCCTGTACCGATTAGGAAAATTCTTTTTTTTTTAAAACGTTATACTTCCCCGGCGGTCTAATGGTAATCAAGTTTGGGTTTGATGAAATTGAGGAACTCTTCAAATATCATACTGAGATTTAAAGAGATTTGTACTTGATTAACTTTGTATATCGTCTCACTTAGTAAACCGTTTTTTTTTTTTTTAGTGGATAAGGGTCTAACTTTACTCTATGGTTAAGAATCTTTGATATCCCTATTTGTTCTTTAGAGAAAAGTTATGGGTAAAAAGCAATGAATTTCATGTAATTTTCCTCACGAATGATTAAATATAAAACCAATTGTTTAAAAAAAAAAGTGCCATAAAACAAAAGTATGTATTTTTTTTACCTATAGTTAAGGAAAGTACTAAAAAAGATTATTATTAAGAGTAATGATAGTGAAAAGTTTGAATTAAGGATTCTCTGAAGCAAACATAAAATGCATTCTAGCGGATTTTTTTCTCTTCATCTATAATGGGGGCATTTGAAGAACGATGCGACTTTTATCACGAGTTACATGACAAGTATTCTTGTGATACATAAACTACAATTTTACAATTTACAATTTTACAACTTATAATTTACAATTTAACGACTTATTTACAGTTCGAGCAATTTACAGTTTATTTGTATTTTGGGAAACCGTAAACATTTAATTGGTTCTAACTAAATACTGAATCCAGTCTACTTTTCATCAGAAATGAGATGTATAAATTGTTTCATTTCTGCCAATGCTCGTTCATCGTGAGGTCTTGTTAAAAGTTTAAAGGGTTCTAAATCAGATCGAGCTCCTACTTCAAGTCTTGACTCTGCTGAGAGCTATGTATAATACTCGTCCTTTCGCTAAGTTCTGTTTTCCTAAATCTATGACACTTTATCGAGGGTTGTGTCCAACGTAGTGTTGTGAAACATAATTTACAATTTACAATTTTACAATTTTAAACTAAAAGTGATTTCTGTTGTTTTTAGTGACTCGTGCATTTGCTTTCGGAAAGCAAACTTTGATAAAGTCGAACTAATAATGAAGACAAAATTTTTTTGTACATAGTTGCACATTTGAAAAACCCTTTCTTCACAGTCGTCGGAAGTCTCCGAGACGCTGTGGTCTATTTCTTTTTCTATCGTGCTCATCTTAGTTGTTTTCAAACTCATATGCTCGACATTTTCTTACTCGATATGCGCGTAAAGGCCTCAACGTCATGTACCAAATACTCTATTCTACGAACTTATTTTATATTTACACCTCTAAAAAGCAAAAAATAAATTACTTTTAAATTAAAAACAACCGCCTTCAAAAAAACACCAAGGAACTAAAAAGCAAAAAATAACCGATTACACTTACATACTATTTCCTACCCAAAACTAGAAATGAAATTTATTTTGCAATTCCAGTACAAAAATCAAGTAAAATAAACGAATAATTATAAAATAAACACTGATTCAATATTTGTGAAACATTAATGCCCAAAAACTTTACGAAAAATGGAAATGTTAAAAATACAAATCTTTATCCAGTAAGATCCCACTAGATAAAGAGCAAACAAATAAAACTGAATTAGTCACTCGTATTGATCAAACTTAGAACACGAATAAATAATTTGTTGATTATAAAAAAACAAATGTTTTTGTCGAAGTAATTTACATCAAAATTAAATTTCGATCTGGACTCATCCAATTATTCTTTTCGAGAGGTTTTTTGTTTGACTTGTATCGTCTTAATACTAGCTTTCATATATGTTAAAAACAGATCAGGGACAGTCCCTGAGCTCCATCCTTTACCCTAACGTCAATAAACATACTCTATAATCGCTTTTTTAAGGCTTCAATTTCTAGAAATTTCTACCGAGTCCCTATAACTTTTTTTACCGTAGCATCTGCAAAGAAAGTCTAAAATTGCGTTTTCAAAATTAAAAATTTTAAAATTTTGATCGGACCCCCTTTAATATCAGATCAAAAATTTCTTTTCTTTTCTTTTTTTTTTAGTTCAACATGCCCCACTAAAACTTTTTTCTGGTTACGTCACTGCACGCAGGGGAAGAATTAAAAGAAATTTGGTGGGAACTAAGCAAAGGAGAAGTGCCTTTTATTTGATTCTAAACGGTTATATTTTCAGAATTTGTATCTGCTGCAATGACACAAAAGAAACGAATGTTTTGGAGTTTTTTTTTTTTTTTTTTTAATTCAACATGCCCCCCTAAAACTTTTTTCTGGTTACGTCACTGCACGCAGGAGAAGAATTAAAAGAAATTTGGTGGGAACTAAGCAAAGGAGAAGTGCCTTTTATTTTATTCTAAACAGTTATATTCTCAGAATTTGTATCTGCTACAATGACACAAAAGAAACGATAGTTTTCTAGACTGTTTTCGTGCACTAGGAAACAGTTGAGAACCGTTGCAATGATCCTCTATTTTGTGTATGTGACTGCATCTACGTATTTTCCTGCGTATTATCCGAGGAGGCTTATAATCCGCAGATCCTAAAATTGGCCTGAAGAAAAAAAAAAAGCTTCGTATAATCCGTGGATAAACGATGTAAAAAAAAAGTTTGGATTTAACATATTTATTTAGCAACTAAACTAAAAATACGAAAAAGTAATTACTTTGAAGTTATAATCAAAATTAATCAGAAATATAGTCAAAAAAGTAATGATTTCTTTTTGAAATCATGATTATAGGACGCTAATTACTAGAAGAGCAAAGAGTCAAGACAAAGGAGTAAACGGTATAATCTTGTGCAAATGAAGGCTTCCTCCTTCACCGTAATGTTGTTTATTTTGCATGGCCTGAGTCTAAGAAGAGAAACGTTCAAGCAATGTAAAATAAGCAACACACAGGCAGTGAAAAAACATTCAAGCTATGTAAAATAAACTACATTCAACCAGCCTACGGTCTCTATCGGTGAATCCTACTGTAAATAATGAGGTTCAATGTGTTGGTGTTGAGAAAAAAATCACAGATAATCCGCTGCAGCGTATAATAAGCACCTCATTAACTTTGCACTTTTTTAAACAGATAATCCGCGGAATATACGCAGGAAAATACTATGTTACATAAAATGAGGAGCGCCTTGCGGTACCTCCTCATTTCGTCATTTCATGGCGCCCGGGTCGATTGGAACTACAAAAATATCAGGAAAAAACAGGCAAACAAATTTTTTTTCAGTTGCATATTTTTTTCCAAATTAAGATAATACGTAGTAAAATTTGTCTTGGGGTCGACAAATCAATGACAGTAGTCAAAAGAGAAAAAGAACGAAGGAGGAGAAAAGATAATGTATTGTTACAATTACTCACATCGGTTTTTGGTACAATTAGTTTTTAATCACCCCTCCAACCCACCGACAAATAGAACAATGGATTAAATATAAAATAAATCAGTAGTAAAATATGCATTAAAAGAAATTTGAGCAGATTTAGAAAAGTATGCCACAAAAGAAAAACGGATAATTCATAATCTACACACTTCATAAGAAATAAAATTGAAGCACACTTTGCTTAGGAGTTTCAAAGACTTATCTAATTATTTTCAAGGACTCTAGAACACTTAAAACTATTTAAAGCTCTTTATCTGCACATCCCAATCTCTGACATTTTAGTACTTGATTGCATCACTGTATTGTTCAAACTTTGTAAGGAACAGTTATTTTAAGTTGAAAAGAAATAATTAACTACAGATTTCTCATTACAACAAATTGTTTTCAATTACAAGTAGTGCAGAAAATGAATTAAGAACAGAGAGGAAGTGTAACTTGTTTTTTTTTTTTTTCATGCTAATATGATTGACAATGTGCAGTAATGCACATAGTAGAAGTAAGATAAAAGCAAGCAATACGAAAGAAGTGTCGGAATATTGCATACGGAAATTTTTATTCGGAATATTTATTTAAAAATATCAAAATATGAAACATGTGAGTCACAAAAATTCATCTCAAGTCATATGAGACAGTAAGAAGCAAAGGGAAGCAAGTGGACTATTTTAAGTTTCAAGTCAAACGCGTTTAAAGATCAGATTCTAGATAGGCTTTCATTGAAATTTTTTTCTAAATCATTCTGCACAGTAGCACCTACCAGGGTTACTAGTATAATCTCTTGCCCCAAGACAGAGGAGAGGTTCACCTACCATTTTTAACGGTTATCTCTAAATTTTTAATTTTGCCGCTTGCATCTCTTTGCTTCTAACTACCTCATATGAAGGAATATGAGACCCTCAGCTTTGGTAATAAAAGCAGACAGGTGGCGTCAGGGACTCGTCCGGAGCAATTTTCGGAAATTGGAAGTTCTAAAAACGCAGTTTTAGAGGATCTTCGTTGAAATTAGTGGGGCTCTCCCTCCATAGGAAGATTTTCAAAGTAGAAGTCTTTAAAACGCGATTGTAAGCTATTTTGGCAACGTTAAAGAAAGAGATTGGGTTCAATATGACTCTCGCGTAGCAATCTTTTAAAATAGAAGCTCCAAAATACTATTTTAGACGGTATCCAGAGATGTTTTGAACTCCTAAAATAATTTTAGAAAGTTTAAAGGGGGAATTTGGCGACGCCCCCCGGACTTTTTTTTCAAATTGAAGGCTTATAAATGTGTTTGTTGGCCGCCTTTTAGTAGCCCTTGGGCAAAAAGGAGTTCAGGGACGCTCTTAGGCCAGTTTTTAGAAATCGAAGTTCCAAAAACGCAATTTTAGACGATTTTCGGGCTATATGGGGATTTGTCCCGGAATTTTTCCTAAATTGCAGTCATGAAAACGCGATTGCAGGACATCGATGGTAACTTCAGAAGAAGGGGTGGGGCTTAAGTACTCAACCGCAGCAAATTTTCAAAACTGAAGTTCCAAAAATGTAATTTCAGGCTACGATTGGTGCCATTAAGGAAAGGATTGTGTTCAAGAACTGCTTCTCTGGGCCCTCCTTGACTGCGGCCCTATTTTTATTTATTTTCGATAAAAATTTTGTGTGGGAAAACTTCCTTAAGTTTTCTTTTTTTTTTCCCCCAAGAACATTAAAAAGTTATATTTCTTGTTAATAATATTTTAGATTTCCGTATTTATTTCTTTTGTTAATGAAATGCAATAAATTTCTAGTTAAAGTTTTGTTTTACTTTGATTTTTACCCTTGAGCTTTTTACTACTAGTATAACGGTGTGACTCTTCATTACAATCCTTTAAATACATCTCTTTCTCTTTCATCTTTTATTCTGTAAGAAAAATATTTCTGCGGCCCATGTATTTTTCTCTACTTTGCTGTAAAATTCGGCATAAGATTTTCGTTAAAAAAATAAGAATAAATGTATCAGAGGCCTTAGCTATTAAATATATTTATCCATTCATGTTTTTAAACATGACTTGCCATCGGTTTCTACAACGAACTGAATGCTATTTCGTTGCTTAAGTGTATGAAACCTATATTTCAGCCATCGGCCATTTGAAACAGAAAATAATCGGCCATCGTCCCGTCTTTGAACCATCGGTCAACAATCTGCATCGGCAAATCGGCCAAATTTTGCCATCGGTCGAGCCCTTGTTAATTACAAGTGAATTATTAATTAACTTGTAGTATAAAAGACTACACACTTTTGATTTTATTCTTGTTAAAAATTCTCTGGCAATTTTTGAAGAAATCCACATACTGAGACAATTTACATTTTTCCTTCAAATAAAGCAGAAAGATTTCTCATAGTTGAAAGCAAAATAAAAGGAAAAAAAAAAACCAAGATCCCTGAATTTTTAAATTATTCCGAGAAAATCTCCAAATTAAAAATTTACTTCTTTGAAGTCATATCCTTTGAAAACGGTCTTTTATGCAATAACCATTGACCTCACCAAGCAGAAGTCACTTTATCAAATGAAATAAATTATCATGAAAATAAACCTTAACAAATTTATATGGTCCGTCGCTTTTCATGTTGCGTAACAAAACAATAACTAGTCAAATCAACCAAAAACATGCCTTTCGCAAACTCATCCTTTTTCTCTCAGCGGTATAGATGAAAGCATTAGTTATGATATGAATAACACATAACTAAATTGCATATAAATAGCGCTGTATTTCTATTATACGTTTCCCTTCATGAAGAAACAAAATTAATGGAATTCGCATTACGAAATAACTTATATACTAACATTAACTCGTCAATACAGAGATCTTTTACTCATTACAAAGCTTCATTTGATGCTAAAGTATACATAAGTACACCGCATGACACTAAAACTGAGGCATATAGCAAAATATGAAAATTATTTACCTGTTGACCACAAGTAATTTTTTTAATTAACCCTTGATCGAATATAGTTAACTGATTATTTTAACAATATCACTATCTCAAAACTAATGAACTAAAAAAAGCATTTTTCTTAAAAAAAAAAAAACATATCGCACCCTGGCAAGGAAAGTGACATAACTCATATATATATATATATATAGCATTGGAGAAAATCAAGGCTTTACGCAATAGTAGTTACAAGTGATTTAGCCTCAAGTATTACAATACGTGCAAAAATGTATGATGTGATGTTTACTGGTTAGCTTTCGCTGTCTTAATTAATAAAACATTCTATAAGTTCGAAACTTTTTCGTGTAAATTATGAAATTTTAATGTCCTGTCGTTGTTGATTGTATCGATTTTACACCACCATGCATCAGTTATGTAAGCTAATTTTTTTTCGAGTTTTATGGCAAGGAAGAGCATTAAATTTGAATTGCTAATCAAAAGTTAGTACGTATTTTCAAAATTTTGAGTTGCGCCACTTTCCCTTCCGGGATACGATATGTAAACATAATGAAAATCGTCAAATTCAAGTCATAAAATTGGCAAAAGACACTAACTGAGGGCTTTTGCCGAAAGCTGGAAAGGAACGTGGCAAAAAAAGAAGTTGTTCTTCGCAAAATAATCAATCAATGCATCAAAAAATTTCAACACTTACTTGAGTTAAGCAGAGCTCGATACAAAATAATGATGAAAGTCAGAAATCTTTCTTTTATCTTAAGATTTGATAATACACTTTTGATAGTTCCTGGAAAATTAGGCATTCAGATGCAGATAGCTCAACTTCATGACCCATTCAATTGTCTTATTTGGCAAAAATTATGCATCGCCGAAAGATCTTACCACGGCAAGACGAAACGTGGCGATTTAAGTATAACCGAAATTTATGACTGTAAAAGCGCTGTGTTATGCGCACTTTTGCCAGATTCTAATAAAGTTGCAGAAACATTTATATCTTTAGTATTGTTTCAAAATGCTATTTGCGAGAAATAACATCGCAATGGAAACAATGACTACTTTATTCGATAGTAGAAAAAGAAAAGGTTTTTCTTCCGGAATATGGCTCGTGTATACAAGAATTCACATAACAGAGATTTTTTTTTTTTTTTTTTCAATTTATACACATCCCGATATCTTTCGGCTTTTCCACCATAATTATCAGGCTGTGTACTCCGAACCTATCATTTTAGGAGCCGCAAAATTACAAGTAATTTTTCCTAACATTTCTGTGGGATATTTTTTTCCTCGGAGACATTTATGTTTATTTTTTCAAACCATAATAATGACCTCAAATGAGATAAGATAGTTCTTTATGACAATTTGATATGTTTTGGTAATGTTTGACATGCAGGGAAAGGCTTTATTGTGACAAGACTAAACTCGATCGGGTAGCTTAACTGTTTTACTGGTAAGACTGTCATTTCAGGGAATGAAGAAACAATAAAATGGTCAACAATGAATGCTACCTACTATAAAGTTCAGGGTTAATAAACTGAAGTTAGGGTTAAAATTTTAAAAATCAAAATATCACCAAACAGGCAATTGCTTCTTTCAAATGTAGACGAGTAGAAGCAATTTTCACCCGTCATACCTTGTCGGGCGATTTTCTAGTTAATGTTAATAAAATCCCAAAATGTTAATTAAACATGAAAATTTAAAAAAATTACGGGCAGCCTGTGGCCAGCAGGTAAATTTTAAGAGCATTTTTTAATTTAAATTTATTTTTAATTACATGTAGCCATTTAATCCAAGTTTTTCATTCATTATAAAAAATATATAAGGTTATCTAAAAGCACTATTCTAAAGGGTAAAAGTATTGACTCATGAAACAGGATGCAACATTGTATATATGTGCATATTTATTCAAAATAAAAATAATTAAATTTAAAAAATATTACTCAAACCATCAGTTTGTTAAAAAAAAAGTATGTACATATCTTTTTTTTACATTAAATAATGTATATTGTTTTTAATCAACAAATAATCTCTTTCTCTTTATAGTAAACTAGCTGCGTTGCCCGGCTTTGACAGGTCCATTTTGAAAATAAGAAATTGTGTCAAGTGACGTATATTCAACAATCAGGCTTAAATAAATTTAAAAAAATAATAATTTGAATTTTGACATCTTGAATTCAAATTATGTTTTTCGCAATCACGAGTGTGTGTATGTAGGCGTGCGTGTTTGTGTGTGTGGGGGGGGGTATGTGTGTTGTGTGTAAGGGTATGTGTATGTGTGTGTAGGCATGTGTGTTTGTGTCTGTGTGCAGGCATACGTGTGTGAGTAGATGTGTGTATGAATGTGTGTGTATGTGGGGGGGGGGGATGTGTGTGTAGGCATATGTGTCTGTGTGCAGGCATCAATGTGTGGGTAGTTTGTGTTTGTGTGTGTGTGCATGTGTAGGTGTATGTATGTAATTGTGTGTATGTGTTTGTGTATGCGTGTATATGTGTGTGCGTGCGTGTGTGCGTGTAGTTGTGTATATGTATGCCCGTGTGTGTAGGACATGGATGCAACCTGGGGACGGCTTTCGCTATAGGAGCAGCATCGTGAAGAGCCGGTCGACGGTGATGGTGTGGAGGGTAGCGGTGGGAAAATAAAAAGATAGGACATCAAAACAGTCAAGTGAGAACAATAAGCAATCGTGATTGCTCAAAAAAACATCATGCAAAAGTTCCCTCCCAAACAATGACTACAGAATACTTTTCAGCAATTAAATTGAGAAAGATGGATATAAAAACCATGGAAACACAAAATAAAATAAGTTTAAGGAATTCAAATGCGAAAGAAAATGGTTCACAATTTGAATGGAATCGATATTTCTTAAGTTTGATTTAAAAAGACTTGTAACTTTTTTTCCTTTCGAGGCAAAAGCTTATTTTTTTGACCATAGGTCGAGTTAGATCTGGAGTAAAAAGGATCGCTTTTTCCAATGGCGTCAAAAAGAGAGCTGTGGGACAATTCCTTCACTTTTTGTTGATTTATTTAATGAAGAAAGAAGTGCCTAAATTTCAGCTAAGCTTAAAAAAATTCGAGCTAAAAACGCACATAACTCCCGCCGTAACTAAGTTAGAGCATTGAAACAAATTGCGTAGAACGCAGAAAAGTCTACCCTTTCCAACGATATGTAATATGAATATGTGCAAGTAATTTTTCACCCCAATATTTGGGAATTTATGTGAAAATTGAGCCTAAATTGGAATAAAAAAAGAACTACTCGTCGATTTTATTTTTTGAACCGGTCTGCAAAGAAAGATACTGTGAAAATTTCAGCGGAATCGGCCGGGTAGTTCTCGAGTTTTGCTCGTTCACACAAACAGACGCTTTTTAGAGACTTCATTTTATACTATCTGTACTAATATTATAGAGAGGGCGGATTTTTGTGTGTTAAGGTAATATCCGGAACCACTGCACCTATTTGAAAAATTCCTTCACTATATGAAAGGTGCTTTCTTACAGTGGCGTAGCTAGACCCGACTTTCGGAGGGGGTTACTTCTTATATATATATATATACATATGTAATTTTTTTTAGTATTAAAAAAATAAGAGGGAGGGGAATCTTACATACTTTGGAATGGGGTGCCCCAATTCCGATACTTGTGTCAAACAAAACAAAAGCAAAGGTTTTTTTTTTTTTTTTTTAATGTTATGGAAAATTCTTTTTTTTTCTTTTCCCTCCATTTAATTTAAAGTGAAATTTTCTAGCAACGTCTTGTCAAAAGCAGTCTATCCAAATCAGTGGGAAATCACATACCTGATGAGCGTGTTCCGTTCATTTCAGTGTGACTGCTTAATTTAGAGGCTAACACACATCTGCAAAATCTGGCATCCCTGAAAGCTAATAGTTACTTCCATTTCCGCCTGTAAACTGGATGTTTTGACTTTCAATATCATCGGTGGTCAGATTATAAAGACTATTTTTACCAACTTGGTTTGCACTAAAAGTATGAAATAAAATAAAAAAAGACATCTTGAATTATAACCCGCAAAAAATGAAATTGCTTTTCATATCGTTACATTTATATGTTGCTTTTTATGTATTTACATTTATGCTAATTCTAAAGCAGTTACGAAAATTTGAATAAAAAAAGTTAGGGAAGAAATATAGTTGGTAGAAAGTTATTTGGTCAAATGCACACCATCTGTTCTCCTCACAAGTCTTTATTTTTAATTTTATTAGCTGCTTTAGAATTTACAAAAATATCTATTTGAGAGAGCAACAGCAATTTTCGAGTATTATAAACAGAAGTCTTTTTTATTTTCTACTTTTTAATGCGAACCAAGCTAACAGAAATAATCTAGATTCATTTTGTTTTTAAACATTTTATTCATGTAATGCTATGCAGTTTTTCTTTTGAATTAAAATAAAATTACCTTCAGAAGGGTCCGATGGGACTAATGCTGCTTTGCAGACTGTACTTCGTTTTCTTCAGACGACGTTAACTTTCTCTTTTTAGAGCAATCCTTTTCGTCATTTTAATTTTTTTTCTTTGGGTTTAAAAAAGCTTGTTATCGGTTTTGCTCGCTTCATTATGCAACAACTTTCACTTAGAATGTACTACTTTAAACAGACTACACGTTTCCAAAAGAATACGCTGTAAATACTGGCTGAAAAATCAATGTGATTTCAATGGATACTCTGGTTAGCAAAGGTCGTTTTGACTATGATCTATGACACACACGAGACCAGACCAATAAAAACTCTAAGGTCTCGAATTCAGGTTATGCTATCATTTTCGGATTCGAAGCCCAATGATCTTTAAAGCAGCAAACAAAAACATTTTCTTCAGCTCAGAAACAGAGGAATTGTCTTCAAGAGCTGAGAAGGCAGTGGAAAAGAGGGAGAAATGCGTTTCACGAATAGGCTTTCCAGGAAGATTAACCAAAGGACAGTCGTTTCGCGCACTTTCTTGGAAGAAGATTAAAGGGGTGAAATTCACAGGTTTGACACGCAAGATGAACATTTCAAGTTCATGGTTAAAGGTCATTCAAGTTAAAAGCCTGTTATCTGGATTAGTACTGTTCTTTGGTTGCTCTTTTTCTAAAATTGTGACTCCTTAGAAAATCGAAATGATAGGAGTGAAAAGAAAGTATAAGTTTTTTTTCAAGTGATGAAAAAAGGAAAACCGTAGAATACTGGCCAAGTTAGATTTGCAGCAATTGCTAACCGCAAGAGGATAAATAATGAATCAAAAAAAAAAAAAAAAAAATCAGGGACTAAAAAGCAATAAAAGACTTTTTCTTGAAAAAGATATGCTTAAAGTTTCTTTTACTGTCAAAATGATTTCTTAAACTCGCAATAAAGCACTTAATAATGTAATAATAGAATGAATATCTAACAAAACTAATAAAGAGGAATTTTAATCAAAAGCTCATATTGTTTTTAGTATCGATTTCAAATTTTCACCATCAAATTTCTATAAAAAACTTCTTGCCCCTGTATCTCAAAACCTCTTTATCTCGATTTTTTCTTTAATGTGAAATTCGAAATATACAGATTCGACTGTATGCAATATTCCCACTGCGCGGCTCATAAAATTAAACATATTTAACAATTTGCAGACTCTATTACAAAGAAAGGCTGCATATACGTGGATTTAACAAATCAATCTCATTTCTAAAGCGAAATGTCAAGTTTCACTCAATTATCAAAAAATTGTCGCAGCAGAGGGAGGCGTCTTTATGCTTGAGGGTCAACATGGGACAGATTTTCAATGGCATTGTGGGGGGGGGGGAGCAAAGTGAATTTTTGACCTTTGTTACTCAGAAAAAAATCGCTTGGAATTTTTTCTTTTTCTTCTTTTTTTTTTCTTTCTCTCTCTCTTCTTTTTCTCTTTTTTTGAGACTAACGTTTCGGGGGGGGGGGGAGTTGTCCCCAACCCCCCCCCCCTTAGCTACGCCCCTGCTTTCTTACTGAGTGACATAGGCCATAATTCAAAAAAAATCCGATAAAAAGTTCTTTTTTTATTCCAAATTAGGCCCAAATTTCACATAAATTCCCGAATATGGGAGAGAAAAATTACTTGCACATATTAATGTTATATATCGTTGAAAAGGGTAGAATTTTCCGCGTTCTAAACAATTTGTTTCAATGCTCTAACTTAATTGCGGTGGGAGTAATTTGCGTTTTTAGCTCGAACTTTTTTAGACTTTGCTGAAATTTAGACACTACTTTAAACATCAAAATGTTCACAAGATGCAAAAGGACTGAAATTTCAAACGCGAGATACAATATTCCGCGAAGTCCGAATATGCTCAATGTTGTTATGATTTCCAAAATATTTCCTTCGTTAATTATTGAAATTAAACGAAAAATAAGCTAAACTAAGACAGCATTTGTCAAAATAACTTCCAATTGCAGAAAACATCAAAATATTTACAAGATGTAAAAGGATTGAATTTCAAACGCGAGAAGTATTTTTCCGCGAAGTCCGAGTAAGTTCAATGTTGCCATGGTTTCCAAAATAATTCCTTTGTTAATTATTGAAAGTAAACGAAAAATAAGCTAAGCTAAGGTAAGCACATATCAAAATCACTTTGGATTGTAAAAAGCATCAAAATATTAACAAGATGCAAAAGGATTGAAATCTCAAACACGAAAGCAATTTTTCGCGATAAATCATATCGAAGTATCATATATCGTTCAGAAAATTGCACTTAATGAAATATTTTTAAAAGAATTACAAGCACAATTCAATGATTTTTGAAAGAATTCAAGCAATAAAGAAACTTTTTATACTTTTTCAAGGTTTTCAAACATTTGAAAATGACCCCCCCCCCCCCCCCCCCCCAAGAATTTTCAAGGTTTTTCATGGGTGTACGAACCTTGTTTAACACGCGCTACAGTGGCGTGTTTGGATGTACAGCTATTGGGCGGTAATTTACTGAATGTAGCCAGTATTGTTTCGGAGAATGTCCAGGTTCTTATCTCAAAGCAAGGACGGAGCCAGAAAAGTTTTAAGGAGGGGGTGGTGAATTTTTTAGCTGACCTCATACTATTTATCTGATTTATACAGTATAGGGGGATGGGGCTGCCTCAGCATTTTTATCTAAAACAACCAAAACATAGAAGTATAGCCAAGGATGTCCCCGAAATTATTCCTTTCCTTTTTCGTTGAAAGAGGTACCCTAATATTGCGTTTTAGAACTTCAGTTTCGTAATAATTCTGGGTAGGAATGTATTGAAACTCTCTCCTCCTAACATCATGGAAGGTCGTCTTTTTTTTTTTTTTTAAATACTCTTTGCAAGGAAAGAAAATGAAATTTTATAATCATGTTTACGATTTAAAATGAACAATAATCATATTTATGTATGAAAAAAGTTAGTTTCCTGCGATTATTTTTGAAGTGGTCCATTTTTACGATTTTCTGTTATCTGTCACTTTTATTTTGTACTAACATCAATAAAATATGTACAGTGTACAAATTTTTCATTTTTTTCTTCCTCATGTTTCTTTTAAGGTTTACATTGCCTTTCTGTTTAAATAGAGCTCCATTTCACTTGCAATCATACAAAAAATTGGCGAATAGGAAATTCGGCTTTTCCCGCACTTTTTGAACAGTCGGCCGTTTACTTTAATTAAAACTTCCTAATTGACGGGTAAATTACATATAATTGCATCAGAATGTGCCAGTATCTATTTTTTTATAGTTTCGTTAAAACAGTAAGACTGAAATCGGGGTGATAAAAAGTCATTCATAAACGCCACAAGAGCAAAAAAGTCACGACAATTTAACTTTTAAACACGCAAACGGCGCAACGTTCCTTCCAGAAATTAATGTAGTCAGTCAATGAAACGCTCAGGATCTGCTTGCTTTTTTTTTGCTTTTCAAAATTGAAACATGCAGAACATTATCGGTGCGGCATTGTAAAAATAAGAATCAATGCACAATCAGAAGTGCTACTAAAGAAAGAAAATGTAAGGAAAAAGTATAGGAAAATAAGGAGATAGCTCTAAAAAGTGTAGGAAAAATAGGAACTCTTTGGGGTCTGTAGGCATAAAAGGAAGGAAGTCATGTGGTGCACACATCAGCTCATTTTAAATACCAGTCCCACTGTTTTTATGTTGAGGTTAAAAATAAAATAGAAGCTTTTCTAATTTTGCTACTAGACGGCACTACAGGATAGATCATCCTTGCAAGACTGCCATTTGCTATTACAAATTCGAGTTCCACTGCTTCTATGTACAGGTTAAAAGTAAAATAGAAGTTTTTCTAATTTTTATACTGGAAGGTAGTACAGGTTAGATAATCCTTGAAGGACCACCATTTGCTGTTAGTTAAATGGTGAGATATAAGTTTGAATCTTTTTATGTTTTTATACTCAAAACTAAAGGAAAAAATAGAATAAAAATGAAGAATCAGCACATTGTTAAACTGCATTTATTTCCCATGATTTTCACTGTAATTTTAATTAACAAATTATTTTAAATGATAAAAATTAACAAAAATCATACCATAACCAATAGTAAACACTTAAAGACATACTACAAAAACAAAACTTTAGATGGCAGTTGTATATTTTTGGATGGCATTCATTAACTATCACATTTTTAAATCAATCTCATCATGAACAGAGCACAAAAAATAGTTAACAAAATTATGGATGGAAATAACACCAAATATTGCACTTATTGGAAAATTAGACGAACAATTCTATTTATCTACTCATACGTCAGAAAGATTCTCACTGTTACAAGACAAAGGATGAGAGGCAGGCAGAAACTATAAAACCAAACTGTCCCATGCTTTGAGTTTTAACGAGTAGAAAAATGAGAAAATTTCCAGATAGGGTCTAAAAACACTAAGTATTTTTAAAAAATGAATGGTGAATTAAAAAAAAAAAAGTTATACCATCACATTATCTTCAATATTCAATAACAAGTAGCTGTCTAAATAAACTATATACAGGCATGAGAGTATGATATGTTAAGTCAGAAAATAAACGCAAAACTTAAATTTTCAAAATAATAATAATAATAATAACAATAATGATAGTACAAAAGACCTTCTGCACGATGATAAAAGAAAAAATATAAAAACTAAAAATCTATACTACATTTCTGGTATGTGTAAAATTCTTTATAAAAACAAAACTAATGATTAATATTCCTGAAGCATACAACATGTTTGCTAAAATAGTTTTACTACAACATATACACAATAAATCATCATCATTCTTTCAACATATCAGTAACTTCATAAAGAATTCTTTTCACAGCAAAACAGATGGAACTCAAGAGTATAATGCTGGATCTTGTTTAGTATTTTTAAGTTTCAGGTAAGGCAGAGGAAAAGGACTAAGTACTTTTTTTTATTTTAAATGCAGTAAACTCTCATTAATTCGAACCCCATTAAACCGAACTTTGCTTAATAAAGATAGCCTTGTAGTGTAATGGTTACACAGGTTAATCTGGATATCCATGTACATGCAACATAAATAAAAGGTTTCTCTGACAGATTCCCATCTGGTAAGTCACTGTGTGACAGATACAAGGGACCCTCGAGGGTGATGCATAAATAAAAGATGACTCAGTACAATAATATATATTTTTTTTTTGTAGATGGTATTTTGCATTTTTTGAATATTTTTTTGTAATTTTCTTTTATGCAGTTTTACATTTCATTCTCCTAAATTCAAAACACAATTTTTACTGTGTACAGTAGTATGTTTATGTACATTGGTTTTATTTACAGGTAATTTTGTTTAATCTGCATTTTCATTAATTCGGATGACTTGGATCCTCCATTAGTCTGGATTAATGAGGTTCTACTGTGATTATAAATCAGAAGTTCTCCCAAAAATTTAATAACATTCAAACAGAAGTATGAGGAATCATAGCCCTATTTATAGCAAATTATTTAGGAACTACAATAGATCTTGCAAGTTCCACATGTTTCTAAATATTTAAAATAACAAACCTTTTTCCCCACAGAAAGAAGAAAGATCATAACCTTTTTTTAAAATATGTTTTTAATATAAGGGGATACTCTTTCACGAAATTTTTGCCACTTTCTTCTTCTTTTTTTTTTTGGTACAAAAACCTTTCTCATTTAGGAATAACATTTGATAAATACTAGTTCCATCAAAAACAATTTTTTGTTTGATTTTATTGGTTAAGTCTTTACTTTGGTAAAAAGATAATCTATTTAAAAAAAACTAGCCCTCAATTTTTTAGAAGAATTTTATATTGTAGAGAAGGTACAAATAATTCAATTTAATAATCTAATTATTTTACAAGTTTTAGAGTATTTTATCAGCACATTTATGTAGGAATGTTGTTTTATGTTCCACTAAAGAGTATTTTCATATATATGTAACGAATGATACAGTATATGTGTCACAACACTGGAGAAACCGGTGTCACTTCTGAACTCATGTAAATTCATATAATAATGCTTGACCAGCAAATTCACTAAAAGTTTTCCAAAAGAATATTTCAATCAAACAATAATAAATTAGTAATATTACAAATAAAATTCTTAATAAATTGTAATAAATTCTACAGACGTCGTAAAGTATAATTTAGTTACATGGCATTTAGCAACAAAATCAGCATTTTTAACAGCATGTTTTGAAATGATTTATTTTTAATCTAGAAATGTTTAAAATAAACGTCTAGATGCGTTCAAACAAAAGCAATTCAAACCAAAAACTAGAACAACAATAAAAAAGCCCTATTTGTTGAAAACAACAGAAGTAAAAACTGATTCTTTTCACATAAATATAACGTTTTATCTCATCACCTTTGTGAACAACTTTTCATTCAAATGCGGAAAAAAAAATCAGTGAAATAAAATAAAAAGACTACCTACATGAGTTTTAATCGCGACACTGTAACATCTAATGCATTTTATTTTAAATATAACTTCAAAGAAAAACATTTCTTAACTGTGAAATGTTTAAAAAAATGACTGAAGTTTATGCATAAAAAAATAGTGCATCAAAAGCTAATTATTCAGTTTTATATTATCGAAGCAACATTAGATAGCAGAAACAAATTTTATAGTCATCAAGAAATAATGCTGAGACTATGCCCCTTAAAAAAAAAAAAATAAATAAAATAAATGTAGACAATTAACTTTTGCAGTGAAACGTTATGACATTCCAACAAAAAGAGTATTTTATGAATTGGTCTGTCAGAATTTGAATCAATTGTAACAAGGCAACGCAAATGACATACATTTTATTCCAAAGTTGTTGCTTTAGATCAAAACCTTAAATCAATTGGTGAAACAATTTCAAGAAACCGGAAGTCAGCTAAAACATTTAAAAAACATAGTTGCAATTGAAACAATTTTTCAAGATATACTTCAGTAGACATGAAAGGAAAGTTACTGTAGTCCTGATGTGGGAGGAGAAATTAAAGGTGCAGATACTGAAAGGAATCAAAATGTGTAAAACTTTGTACTTTTCTTCACATTTTAATGCTAATTTTTGTTTATAGGTTCTTATTAATTTCCATAAATACAATTTTAAACTGCCGAAAATTTCAATGGCCTTTTCTCAAAATTGTCAAATTATTAACATTTTTAATTCTATGAAATAGTTTTAAAAACAATTGTACATGACAATCATTCACAAACTCAATGCTTAGCAAATTAAAGTAATTGCCTTGATTTTAAAATATTTTATTAGCAAAAATTTTGAATAAAACCTTTTAAAAATCCTTTTTAATCTCAATTTTCAAGAGTATTTCCATAAGCTTGGTCCGCATAAACAAATATGAAATAAAATAAGCAAATACTTTCTTGATTACAACACTCCAAAATTGTAGTTCAGTGTGAGTATCGTAATATTTAGGTTAGTTCTGAAACAGCCAATAAAATTTACATTAAAAATTGAGAAGAAAAAATATAGACGGTATAGTAAAAGTTATTGGTACATAGCTGTATACTGCCTACTTCTGCTCTCAAATTTTTATTGCTTCTCAAATGTAATGATAAGTGATCAAGCATGATTTTTTAAACACACAATACTAAACAAAACATGAACAAAAACTTAGGAACAATAGTTTTCTTAAAGTATATTAAGTCACAATGAAGGAACATAATACAGAAAAAAAATTAACTTATTTCAAACATTGCAAGAGGAACATTATAAATGAACTGCATATTAATTGCTTTTACATTTTACCAGGATTCATACTCGATTTCAGAAATAAAATGAAGGAGCTTTGGAGGAGTTTTGAAGGAGTAAAATGAGATTTTAAAGGAGTACTCATGGGCCATCCTTAAAAGATGTTGCCTTGTCACAATTTCATGAACCCATCTCTCACTCAAGGCATGACATCACTTGCGGATGTGAATCACCCTTTTTACACTATCATAACTGCGATTTACTAAACAATTTTTTTTAACACAATCACTTAATATAGTACATCTACTTACGTATTTTTAAATCTTTAAATAATTAGACAAAATGACTTTTGATGCTGAGAGCATGGTGGAGGGAAAAGCAATAATCATAAAACTTACCATTTAAGCATGTTTTACTTCACTTATAAAATGTCTTAGTCATCTAATAATGTTTTCATCTTTAAACTTTACGACTTATATGATCAATTTGTAAATACCATCTTTATGAAAAAATAAATATACAAAATTACTACATCAAAATTGTCCTTATACCTTTGCCCTTGTGACAATGTTAAATTGTCAAAAAATGACGCTAGTTACAATAGCTTGTAAAGACACCGGAAGTTGAGTACGCTAACATTACCAATGACATGCAGTGCACAATTTGAATCAGCGAGATGCATAGTAGCATTTGCAATGACAAAAACTTTATATATACCTTTTACGTGTTTCTCAAAACAGAAGAGAAAAAAATACGTTACATTTATTTTCATTTGAAAAAATATTTTTGTTTCGAGTAACTCATTAAAATCTACTAAGGAGCTGTTTATAAATGATATCTCACTTTTTCTCAACACTTTTGACCAGCTGCCCCCCCTCCTTTGACACAAACTGTCATATTTCACCTAACCCTCCCTCCCCCTTTCGTCACATGTCATTTTCATAACAATATCCTTATAAAAAATGCGCAATGTCATACTTTTTCTTACTCTCTCCCTCTCCCTTGTCACAAACTCACAATTTCACAAGCCCCCTTGCCCCTCAACGTATGTCATCATTCGTGGAAAGCCACTAACGTGTAATAAATTTTTGGAAACACTTATAGTGTTATTTCACAGTAACAGATTGATTGAGTAAATTGTGAAAGGAAGTCCTGTTAGAAACCCTCCAACAAAACCAGATGCTACTTTTATTCTAGAACATGCTTTGACTTGAGTTTTAGAATAATATTTTCTCTCGAAACTGGGAGCTGTTGTTGGCTAGAAGGTAACTCAGAATTACCTTGTAGTTACGAAGAAAAGCATTAGATACTTTTGGCATATTATACTATTTGGTTTCTCTTTCCCGTTTGCAAGAGCTGCAAACAGTTTTTTTCCGAAATAGCCCTTCCCTTACTTACTACTGGGTGCGGCATAAAGCACCGGACAAAGAATTTTTAATGTAACTTTATAGGAAATAAATTAATTTAAATAACATAACAAATAATAATAAGAGCAGACCTTTACTTCTATATAAATATAAGTGGTCTCAAAGTGGCTGCCTTTTGCAGTGACACTAAGCCCCAAGCAGTAAAGATTGTGTTGAAAAAACTTGTAATAAACATTCAAGAAAAGTTATCAATTCCAAATTTTATTAATATTGACTAGGAAATTTCTTTTTCGTTCAAGTCAAAAGCATGACTTTTGCTTACTTTATTATAGTCAAAATTGTGAATTATTGTATTATACAAGATTTCCCTATGAGTTAGAACTCCCAGCATGTTAAAAAGGGGAAAAAATAAATCTTGGGCACTCTAAAACCGGTGTTGAATTTTTATATATATATATATGAGTGTAATATACTAGGTAACTATTTAAATGAAAAACATTTAGACATGCAAGGGAAAAATCTATTTAAAAAAATAAAAATCATTTAAAGATAGTAAAATACTATAAAAATATTGCAAATAAAAAATAATGAATGGTAAAAATATAATAAACTAATTATTCAATACCTAAAAACTAAACAAAACACACACCACAACATAAAAGCATTTAAAACTTGAATTTAAAACAAAAGAAAATGCGAACACGTAATGGAAAATGCATACTAAGCTCAACTGATGTAGTTGAAACTGCACATACGAAAGAAGTACACTAGCAGCTATTCAGCTTTAACTTAATACATTACTTCTAAGTGGAATGACTTAAGTTCATTACAATATCTTATAAGATGCTCACTTTAAAAAAGCATAACAATAAAATCACAAATAATACCAATTCTTCAAGCCCAGCTCCAAACATCAAACTGTTAAATGTATAATCACAATATAGCCGAAAATATCTCCCTTTTCATGATACACATTTTAGAAATCAGTTGACAGTATGTGCAACACAATTAAGTCCAACTAATGTGATTCCCCATATATTGGATTAGGATACTCAGATATGACTTCTTTATAAATGGGATTTGTTTCCTGGAAATAAAAAAAACAATAGTAGCTTTTAAGATATGCAAATAATGTGTAACATCCACAAAATATACAAAATACTATTACAATATCAAGCAAATAACAGGTTGTTTACAGTATGCAGAGACTGCAGTAACAGAGCTGGAAGCACTAAGTTCTAATAGATGCTGTGACTACCTTCACACTGGTAGCTTAACTTAAATTTAGTACACCACTGAGGTTACAACAAAAACCCTGTCGCTCAACCTGATAATGTGAAGGCAGAAGCAGCATGATGAACTTAAAATGTGTACTTCAAAACAGGAGCTATAGCAGTACTACAACAAATACCAAACATTTTGCTACAGCATCCAGAGACTGTAATTTAAACATTGTAGGGGATTATCAGTCAGGACGGACTGTTAAAGAACTGGAGGTAGTAGACCCAGAGCCAGCCTTAAGCCGATTAGAGCAAAAGAGTCTAATTGGGCTCTGCGTTAGCAGGGGCCCCACACTAAGAAAAGGAAGCTTCCTATGAAAAGGGAAAAAAAACCCTGTCCAAATTTAATATTTAAATGACGCTTAATCTAGCAGTGTGGAGATTTTTAGCTAATTTCAAATTCACTAAATGCATCAGAAGTTAGCAAAATATATTTCCAAAACTTCTTGTGTCAAATCAGTTTCCGGAAAAAAGTTAAGCTAACAGTTCAATTGGTCATCTGAAATCAATGGCCATACGGACTATACCTTATCCCTATACTAACAGGTCAAAAGAAAGGGAACTATGTAATAAGTCATGTGGTTGGGGCATCAAAGAACAAATTTTCAATGATTATTGTTTATTAGTACGGTGAGAAATAAAATTAAGGCCTCATCTCAGGTCCTAAAACTATCGCATGAGCAAATCAAAAAATGTCCCGAAGCACCCAAATTTTGGAGGCCCCAAAGCTGTTTTTTCAAATTCAGTGTGTATATTTGTTTTATTTATTTTGTCGGAAAAAGTGCAAAGATTCAACAAAGATGAAATTTTATGTCATATGCAATTTACAACAATGTACTGTAACAATGTATATAATCTTGAATACCACTTGCTCCAAATATCATCAGTACTCTTATTATTGTGCAATTGTGAAAGAAAAGTCTCAACATTTAGCCTGAAATTTGGTTTTTAAAACCTCAATGTCAAAAAATTTTCAAAGGACGTCTCCAAACTCTACTCTTTCTTATAACGTGATCTTTAGCAATTCTCCAAAGATTGCCTCAAACTATGTCTAAAATTTTCAATTTCAAAACATTCCCAAGGGATTTTTCCAACGTGGGAGATTCCTCTCTCCAAAGGTAGCATCAAGTTGTGATTTCAAAACTACAACTTCAATAAATTTCAGGGAAGCGGCCCCGAACCTTTTATCCCTTTCCTTACGATCACCACTGACAGCTTTGAATTTAGCTTTAAGACCATTCCACGGAACAGCTCTCCTCAACTTTCCTTAAAATAGACTTCAATTAACGTCAGTTTCGAAAAACATACTTGAGGCTGCCATCTCCTTTTCCCACTGTCATTATCAAAAGACAAAAATTGTGTTTTCACACTTCAATATTGAAAAAATTCCGGAGGATCATCCGATCCCCTAACGTTGTCAAACTTAGCTTAAATTTGACTTTAATTTTGAAATAATTCCCCCAGTCAAGAATTTTTATCTTTCCCTTAATTTGCTCTTCGCCTAAATTTGCGATTTTGGGGTCAGTTTTCGAAGTTTTTCAGGGAGTGGAATTTGAACCCCTCTTCCTTCTCGAACTTCTTCTGACTAAAACTGCGTTTCTAAGTCTTCAATTCATAAATTTTCCGGGGGAGGTCACCCGACACCCCACCTTTGTCCTATTGCTGATGTCACCAAAGACAGTCTAGAATTTCATTTTTAAGTTTTAGCATTGGTACATAACTTTTCTGTCAAACACTAAATTGCGCATCAAGAATTTCTCTGTGTTAAACTTGTCTAATTTTTTTTAAAAATTCACTCTTATTCTGTTTTTTTTTTTTTTTTTTTTTTTTTTTTTTTTTTTTTTTTTTTTTTGTCTCAAATTAAATGCAATTATTCATAGAGTGCCCCACCAATATTCTCAAATTGGGCCCCGCATTCGTTAAGGCCGGCTCTGAGTAGACCTTGTTAAGAACAGATGCAGACTACCATTTTAAAGGGGGTTCACGTTGAAGAAAGCCCCTCCCCCCTATGTATGAACCTACAGTTTTGGGTACGAAAAATTTCTGAAACAGCTTAGGTGTCAAAAAAAGGGAAAAAATCAGCCTAGAATAAGGCACCTTACCGGTATAAATTAATTTCATAAGCAATGAAAAGAAGAGGTTTTGAAAATAATTAATAAATTGAAAAGACTACCAAGAATCGTTAACATTTTATTCATAAAAGGCTTAAACACAATATGAATGGATAATATTGTCAATGGTTAAGAGGGGGTCATGACCCCCATGGCCCCATGACCCTCCCCTTGTATCCGCCAGTAGACCTAGTAGAGTAGGAGTAGTGAGACTAACTTCACAGAGCAGGGGCGGCATTTCAGCATTTCATTTGGGGGGTCGAGGTTCTTAAATATGAATTACCTCAGTATGGAACAAAACACATATTGGCTAACAGCAAGTAATCATGATATGGGTTTAGAATTAATAAAAAATTGTGTTCAAAAGCAATTTAAATTTTTGAGACAAAATTTGTAATTTATTTTATAATATCTTGTCATACAAAGTATCTTGATATTACAGTTTTCATCTTTTAATAAAGTTTTGATGCTTTTTTTTTTTGTCCCTATTGTACCTCGAAAATAATTCTCTATTTTCCTCAGACACGAAAATGATTTTTTCTACTAGCTGAACTGATTGGAATAGTTGAAAAATAATTGAAGTAACAAAATTATGTATGAAAACACATGTTTCACATCTTGCACGTTAAAATCACCCTGGTAACTTTAAAAATTGTTATGGTCTTCATTTTTTATCATTGAACAGTATAGTCTAGTCTCTAAACAATTCTTCTTGTCTCATGCTGTTAATTTTACTCATAATTGAAACATTTTATTTTTTGTTTTTAATATCCAATCCAGATAATAGAGAGCTAACAATACAGGAAAATGTTTAACATCGAATCTTGTGCTAATTTTATTAGAAACTGATTCTATTTTTTTATACAATATGTTAAATCAATATGCATTTTGGTCACCTCTTCTAAAGTCATTTGAATATTATTTGCAGTTTTTTAAAATTATCTTGGAGTAAGAAATTGTTTTGAAATGATCCACGTTTGGTTGAAATTTACATCTGCGTTAAATTTATAAATAGTTTCAATTGTAGCTTGAACTGAAGATTAAACATTCCAAAAATCAGGTTCAACTGATTGAAGATCTTTTGATAGAGTAAGGCATTGTTTAAAAACTCTCCACAATACAAACAAAGCGAATAAGCATTCAAACGAAGACGTGTTAAAGGACAGTAGCTTTTTCATTATTGAAAGAGTCGTTTTCCAAAATCACTGCTTTGAAATTCTCGAGGAGGGTCTTTATGGTTTCAAAGACCATCTTGTGTTGTCTCTTGAAGACCCTCTTGTGTCACTTCGAGATTGAATAGTTAAACGGCCCCCAGGAAAGATATTTGTTGATGTGATATATATATATATATATATATATATCTTCAAAAATATTATATATTTTTGAGAAGTATAATATTTAATCATACTATGCATTTAGTAGCTGAAATGTGTTTCTGGAAAAGAAAATGGTGGTGAACACTGATTAAATAGACACACTTAAAATATGAGCGTAACAATGAATGTAAAATACCAAGGCATTGATTGTGAAAATCACGCAGCCACACGATAGCACGGGCCTCATAACAAAAATTACACAGAGCACACAAGAATGAAATATTTAGCCAATATAAGGAAATTACGTCTTTAGTTAAAATTAACCATGATTCTTCATCAGTTTTTTCTGTTGTATAAGGAAATTACGTCTTTAGTTAAAATTAACCATGATTCTTCATCAGTTTTTTCTGTTGTGAAAAGGCCACAACAAAAGTAAGTTTCATCAATAATTACGGAGAACCAGCAAGATTCTTTTTTCATGAACATTGTTTTGCGATTTACTTAAATTGAAGTTGCCCATTTTTTATCACTCCTCTCAAAAAATTTGGGGGTGCGTCCGCCCCCTCTTGACCCCCCTATTTGCCGCCCGTCACATAGGTAGCTAAGTTTAAATTTAGCACATCAGATACAAACCACAAATCTAGTCACAGGTGTAAAGGAAATCTCAACACTTACAAAAGGTTTACAACCTCCAGTTCCAGATATTTCAAAAAAAAAAAAAAGTAAATAAATTGTCATTCACCTCATTAATTTTGAGCAAAGGCATCAAATATAATTAAAGCAGTGAAACATAAAGATACATTGTTGGATTTTTTTAAGTATTGAGTAAAACACACAAAAAAAGTTTTTCTACATCATGCTGTATAACAACACCTATTAGGGCAACTAGTGTCATGTCTTGCCCCAAAACAGATAAGTAGAGTCTGGATTTATGCAAATGCATATGTGCATAAAAACCACATTTTCACTTGCTTTCAGATTTATATTGATATATAAAATATAGTATAATACTCATACTTTAATCTTCAAAAAAAAAAAAAAAAAAATCAAGCAGTCCATGAAAGCTATTCCTGGCAATGTATAGTGCCCATCTGATGGGCAATAAAAAAAGAAGAGCTATTTACGGGGGGTAGGTATAGACTTTGTTTAGGACATTTCTAGCGAGGTACAGTGACAGAGATTGAGTTGAAAGACCGTAATGTCATTTTTTAAATGTTCAAAGTATAAAAAAGTGTATTTTTAGATTTTTAGCTATTCTAAATGATTTTTTAGCGCATATACAAGCTTAAGATATGAGAGCTTCTTCTACCATTTGTACAACTCATTTAAACACATTCAATTAGTGTTCTATTATTGTCTAATAAAATTAATTTAATTATAAAACCATACAAGATGAAAAAAAATGCTAGTTAAAACGTCAATTGCCAATCAAATTGCAAACTAAATCAATTTAAAATTCAACTACAAATAATAATAATTACATGTTGGCAAATAAATATATAATTTTTAAATTGAATACAACGTTTTTCTCATTTACCATTCCTAATTTGTATTTTTTTTAACATCAAATGCATACTTTAATGTGCTTGCAATAATTTTCTAAAAAAATTTCAAAACATTTAATACTTGAAATGGAAACCTAATTAGTTTTCATAAACTAATGAAACTACTGCACTTAGTCCAATCAATATTAAACTAAACAAAGTCTATTTTGTTTTGTTAATGATACAACTATCACAATCACACGAACTTTAGTTGGGTGACATATAGCAAATGCTCAACAAAAAAAAAGCGAAAAGGATTTTAAGCAATTGCAATTTTTGGAGAGAAAAAGAAGAATCCAAATTTACAGCTGCAAATCTTAGAAATCAGCAACAGAAATATTTTTTTAAAAAACATGAAATTACTCTGATAAATTTTGTTTTAAAAATTCAATGATAGGTATCTTGTATTCGGTATGTAATTTTAAATTTCAGTCATCAAGATGCTTAACACTTCACTTAGCTCCCTTGATTTCTGCATCTACCAAAATCATTGAAGACTAAAACTCACATGAAAATTGTAGACTCTTTTTCTCACATTTAACCCAACTCAGTGGGAGTACTAAACTAAAGAGACTAAAATAATCCAACGAGAAATATGGCTGCTTTTAAAAATCAATGCTGACAAACAGAAAAGTAGGTTCCTTTAGTTCTGAGCTTTAAAGCTGTTTTTCAATGGATTCAGAATGTATAACAGAAGCAAGAAAGAAAAAAATAAATTAAATGATAAAAATGATCTTTATTTATGTGATTGAGTCAAAACATATACTTACCATTCCCCAAGCTGTATTTTTATTGACTTCCTCCAAAAATCTTTCACAATCTCTTTTATCTTTCAAATAAATGAGAAAACGTCCAATTAATAAAGCAATTAAGCCAATTAGAAACACCCCAGCAGTGACTCCTAATGCTATCCATAGTACAGGTTCTTTGGAAGGACATTCTAAAAACAATAAAAGAATTAAATAATACTCGCTAATTACATAAATACAGTATAATCTGAAATTAACGATTGTCAGGTGACTGGAAAAAGTTATCGTTAAATCAAGGATATCGTTAAATAGAGAAACATACACTTAATACAGCCAAATTCGGACCAGTGAACTGCATCAATTAATTGGGGAAATCGTTAAATCAAAGTTATACTGTGTAATAAAATTTCATTTCTTTCTTAAAGTTTAGCATTTAATCTACAGCATTAGGCACAAATGTATATGTTGAGAATGTACAAACATAACAGATGTTTTATATATTTAAGCACATAAAGAAATAACAAAAATTAATTAATGAGGCTTCTAAGTGAAAAAAAAAAAAAAAAAAAACAAGGAAAAATCACAGAATTGCAAAAGAGCGGGACTTGAAGCAGCCATGTCCAGAGAATTCTGTTAACTAATTCGAAGCGAATGTAAGAAGGTTTTTGTACTATAAATAAGGGGTGAGTATCCTTCCAACGATTGACAAAGCTTTATAACATGAAGGATAATGCATTGGTACAACAATGAACTGGCATACTAAAAAATTAAACATATATCAATAAAAAGCACTGCCGAAGAAAGAAAAAAATCCAATTCACAGACGAATTTTATTGCTCTTTCAAACAGAAGCTAGGTGCATTAATTTGGTCAATAATATAAGAAGACATTTACTACAATATTTATTATAATTTTTCTTTTGTTTGTTCTAAATTACTCGGTTATCTATTTTTGAGCAAAAGTGAAGATGAAAATAATAACCAAAACTGACTTTCAACTGGTTAGTGTATAGAACAGGGGTAACAATCACAATACAAAACTTAGGTGACACAAATTAAAAGCTTGTCAAAAGCCAAATATAGTGACACAATCATTATGAATATGAAAAGAAAATCAAGAACAAACTTAAAGAACAGGTCAATGTAATAAGCATTACCTCTAGCTTGAAGAACTTGGATAATGGGCTTATTATTATCATCATAACTATAGACAAAAGTAAAGGAACAGTCTTCATCATCTTTGAAAATGCATTTTCTTTCATTTGGCTGGATTTCTGGAAAATTGATTAAATTAATAACTATTTAAAAGGCACTTCTCTGTATGATTTCTTATCTGCTTTTAAACCTTGAATATATTGATGAATTTATTTAAACCATATAATAAAACCTATATAAAAAAGATTATACTAACCACCTATTTCTTCCACAATTTCAGAAATCAAAGAACAATTCATGCATTCTTCATTGTTGAGAAACCCAGAATCAAAAGCTTTACATTGAACACAATCACGGAACTCTGTACATCTACCTTCACATGTCTGAAACTGGATTAAGAGAAACCATTAAACATGAACAAACATAAACATATAGTAAAATATCCAAATCATTTTTTGAGAGAGGAAAAATATTAAATTTGAGGCTAGCAAGTGAAATATTGAGAAAAAAAAGATTAGAAGTCCAGAATTGTTCGAATAATTACATTTAATCAAGAAAATAAATAATTTTAACTGCTAATGTTTGTAGCACACATTAAAATAGAACTCATTCTTTACAAGTTTAGCTAAACAGATCATTCAATTTTAATGAAAGCAGAAAAGAAACCTTTATTTCTTGCTCCCCATTTCTGTTTTTGCCCAGTTTTGCCCAATTTCTACATTGCAAGCAAGTGTAAGAAACATTCAACATCGTCTTTGCTATTAGATGTTGTTGTTTTTGTGTATCAAGTGCAAGAAGTATGGAAAAAAAAGGTCAGACGGAGCCAACTGCATGAAGCACAGTCCTGGCAACTTCTTTGCTTCACCCATATAAAGGGTTTCTTTGTGGAAGTTGGAGGCAATTTGGCAGAGGGTTGAAGCAACAGAAATGCAGTTGAAGAGATGGCACAGATCCAGCTGAGTTCCCGGGCAGTGCCTGCATTCTGCATAGGTTCTAGATCCATTAAGCATAATTTTCATTCCCCTCATGTTCCCCATCTGCAGTGTGCTGGTGGTTGTGGCAATCTCCCAGTTGAGGTTTAGTCCAGGAAGGCGCAATTTCTCCCTTGATCCTCCTCCACGGAGCTTTTGCTTTGTGACAACATTTGCATCAGAACAAGTGGTCAGGGGAGTGGGATTGATATTCCTGGCTTTCTTGGCAAGGGTTCATTCCCTTCAATGTTAACGCAAGAGGGATCAATTGAATGGTACAGGTACAGGTTAATTCCCTTGCAGTGATGGATTCCTCCTCCGATGACCTGCAGAGCAGATTTACAAACGGAAGAGATAAGGATGGCATTGGAAGGGACTGTCTGCATTAGGTAGATGGCCAGAGCATCTTCAATGTCAATCAGTTTACTTGTAATATTCTTAGTTGTTAATATAGTTCTTGAAGTTTTAAAACAGAAGGCACAAGATTTCCAAAATCTGATTTTGAAAATTTTATATGTAAAAACAACTTTTTAAATGGTATTCTACAATCTTAAAAAGAGAACTAAAGAAATTGTGCTTAGCTAGCACTTTGAGCAGAAAGGTTAATTGATAAGTTCAAGTAGATCATTTTTTTTCAGTACAACTAATTGCTTTATTATGCTTTCCAATATTTAAAAATAAAGATAG
Source organism: Uloborus diversus (assembly GCF_026930045.1). Classification (NCBI taxonomy): domain Eukaryota; kingdom Metazoa; phylum Arthropoda; class Arachnida; order Araneae; family Uloboridae; genus Uloborus; species Uloborus diversus. Next base: position 104,666,471 of record NC_072731.1, read on the forward strand.
AATTAAATAGTTTTACACAGTACTTACACTGCAATCTTCACAGAAAGGACCACCAAAATATCCTCTTTCATCATCTCTAAAACAGCGACACTCTCCACACACGCATTCTCCTCTTCCACTACATAGGCGACCAGTTTCTCGATCAGCTGGTGCAATGCAGGGATCATTGCTGGCCAAGCATTCACAAGCTGGGCCCGTCCATCCTGGCTCACAAATGCAGTCACCACAGCAATGACCTCTACCTTCACCACCACAAACACGACCAGCAGAATCACGCTCGCATGAAAATGTATCACATTCACAATACTCTCCATATATTTTCAGATCTGATCCCTAACAAGGAATGAGAGAGAGAGGCAAAGTTGGGAAAATGTATTTATTTACATGAATTATAAATTATTTTTTAAAATGGGATCTCTGAGAAAGATATACTGGTTCAAAAGCTTCAAAAAACAACATCTGCAAGTTAAAAATGCAGGATCCAATATAAACAAATTTTTCAATAGAATCAATAGTTTTTTGCTAGTTTTAATAATTATTTTTAGTAAGTTTCAGTGGTATAATAATAAAAAAAATTAAAGAACTTGTACAAAACTTTAGCTAAAATTTCACTTTATTTAAAACATGCCTAAAATTGTGTAATTATTAAGTAACAGACATCAGTATTTTTTGTTAATTCCGAAAATATAAATGCATCCTGGTGCACTTAAATTAAAAAAAAAAAAAAGGAAATGCACCCATTTTACAATAGCTGTGGTTACTATAATTTACCAACATCACACCACTTTTAAAGCCAGAGGGGAGAGTACAAGTATAAAATTTTCAGCAATCAATTTTCGGCTTGAAAATGTATTTATACATTTCATAGGGATTTGTATAACTTCAAATAGTGCATTTATGATTTGCACAAAACATAGCTTAAAATCAGATGATTAAAAAAACAAAACAAGAAAACATTAATATTGCATATTCTAATTAAAATTTATCAACTATCCTTTGTGTTAGAGCATGGCTACTTAAGAGTAAACTGTTCTACTTTTGTGCAAAAAACAAACTGGGTAGGCAACTTTTTTTCAACTTTGAAAAAGAGTTCCTAATAACCTCCAAACATGTGTGCTTTACAATGTTGTTCCCTCCCACTTTAAGACTAATAATTTACAACATGATAGATGTAGATTAGTATAAATCATAAGCATGATTGGTATCAAGTAACATAAAACTTACTGACTAAAAGAGTATGAACCAAAAATTGAAACAACATTAATGCAGTAATCATGAAATCTTATATTAAATCTTGTTTGTGGAAATACACAGAAGATGTTTTTAAATATTCTCAGAACAGTTTGAGACATCAAAAATACCTGGAAAGTAGCCTAGTTTACAGACAAGTTAGTTATTTACATAGATTTTTGTTTGGCAACTCCTGTGAAAGTTGGAGCAGTCAGAGTAAAACTTCCAATTTGATTTTTAAAAATCAAAGTTTTTACTATCCTGTCTGAACATCAATCCAGTGGAGGACTTTGAAACCCAAACTGTCTGAATGTAATCCAAATGTCTGTAACCCTGAGAATAACAATTTCAGGAACTGACATCTACAGTTCATCTAAAAACTTTATAATAAATGCTAGTTTTTCTGACTTCTCAGTTTCCATTCAAAATAGGAAGAAAAAAACTCTTTTCAATTTACAACAAAAACTACTACAACCAAAAATCAACTTCTTTTACAATTGAACAAATTCAATGTGGTAGGACACATAATTGAAAAGGAAGTTTCACTGATTTGTTTAGGAAACATCAAGTGTAAGGTACTGTAGTTTTGTAACAAAAAAAAAACTTGCTATTCTCAATTTATTCATTTGGTAAAGAGACAATCATTTTTATTAAAAAATTTTTATTCCAACCCCACCAAAATATTTTTCTGCAATAGAGACTGACACAGAAAAAGTACTACTCACAGGTCCAGCATAACAGTCACAGACACCACAAACACAATCCCCTCGACCAGAACACAGTGTACTGTTTTCATACCTAAATTTAAAAAAAAAAACATGAATAAGGAAACAATAATTCAATGTTTAGGATTTCATTTGAAAAGTCACTACAAGTGTTACGTAAGAACCTCCTCCAGCTGAAAGATACTCCAAAAAGAACACCTACGCAACTTATTATCACCAATGAATGGCAACGCCCTAAAAATTGCAAGTAAGAACTTCGACCCATGTTGTAGTACGTGGTTCTCTAAGTACAACACAAAAATACGTTTGAATTCATTTATGTTCATGTGACTTTTATAAATCATTATTGTACATTTTTTGTAAATAAATAGCCTCAACAGGTTTGCTTCTGGATTTTAAAAGAACGACACAACAAGAAGTAATGTAAAATAGATAAGTAATCATATAAATACATATTTCTTCAAACCATCAATAAGAAATAACACACACATTTATTTTTATTTTTCTTTTTTTGCAAGAAATGTGTTGATAAAAGAGTAAACATTTTTCAAGTTTTGAACGTTTATCAATTGCAGAATCTACATACAAAATTTTGACCAATTTGATATTTTTTTCCTTATGTTTTTAAAAAAGTTTCATGATATTTTAAAATGTGAAACAAAATAAGACATGTTTAACACGCAATAAAATGTTAAATAAATAGCGGTTAGTTCAAGAAAAAACAAAGGTCTCATATCAAGATCACCATAATATACTTTTTTTTTGAGTTGTGATGACTAACGTTTGATTTATATGTGTGCACAGTTCATGTGCAGTAATTATTTGCAAGTAAATAACTGGAAATTGATGAGAGGAAAACAAACTACAGTTGATTGCCACTAAAATGAATCATGTTTGTTTCACACAGTTTTGATTCAATGAAGTAGTTGATTGAATAAAGCAAAAATATGTAATTATTGCTTTCAATGTGGAATTCTACTTACAATTTAAGAGAATATGTTATTTAATTTTCAGTCAAGTAAGATAAGCTATCATTAGAAGTGTGTCGTTCACTCAAAATACTCTTTAATTATTAGAAGAATTCTCCCATAAAACAGCTGAAAAAGCAGTTACAAAATTCAAATTTTCTTATCCACTTTGAAAAATGTATCGGCTGTTGATTGCTAAAAAAGGGAAGAATTTAATTTATCAGTGAGAAAGCCTAAAGCACAGAAGTTCTGTTGACACCATTATACATCTCTCCATCCCACTGTTTTTGATGGACTTTTCCTGAGAAAAATTTCACTAAAAGTGCAACAGCTTAAAAGAAAACAAAGAAAAATACTCTGCTGATGCACCGCAGGTTTGTGGGAAATGGTTAGTCACAACCGTTTGATTAATTTAAGTGGTGAACTTAGTTCAAACGTCCGGTAGTTTGTTTATTTTAAAGCTGGTTGGTTCTGTTTTTGAGGATTTGATTACTTAAAGCAGGGGTGCCCACTTCCCCCAAGAGCAAGGGTGCACCCCCTAAATATCGCAAAGACACCCCCCCCCCCCACCAAAATGAAAAAATACCCTTCAAAACAACCCCCTCTAAATATTTCAATGGCACAGTCTGCGCCATGATTCCCTCCCCCCCCCCCCCCTGCCGGAGCACCCCTGTTTAAAATGGCTGATTCAATTAATTATTGATTAAATTACCTGGCACCCAGTGTACTTAACTTAGCAAGGAGTTTTTATATCTCTATTCTTGGTCATCCGCTCTGATTACAAACTGAGAGTTGTCAATGTTAGTGTGTGGGGAAGGTGATACAAAAGCATTGCATAAAATTCATTGGAACACAAATCTGACATAAAATAACTTACTTGCGACACAAAGATAACTTGTCCTCTTTTACAAGATCATCTCCTTGACATTCACATTTTCTACCAAAATGATTATCCTCACAGTTACAGATGCCACATTCGTAAGTACCAGCAGAACTGCATTCTGAGCTTAATACTTCCTGAAAATAATTGTAGGTTAGATATCCAGCTAATATTATTATAATTAAATAAATTACACTTTTGAATCGATTATTTCAGAAAGGGCGTAAGTCCAGTGGATTTCCCCAGGGACCTACACTCTTTCTGAAATAATTGATTCATTCATTTTCTTATGAGATTTTAATATTGTCTCTTTCTTGAATAACTTTAAATTGTCCTTTGCTAAACACAAAGATTCAGAGACAGTAAGCCATCAGTCTTAGTACAGTTGATGTTCAAGATGACTACAAAGTAACACATTGTTAATAAATTTTTTAATTTATAATAATTGTTTCTTGTTCCTGAAAGTAATTCAATATCACACCAACTCTTGATCAAATTTAAGCAATTATGCATATTTCTTGCTGAACTTTTAAAATCATAAACAAAACTCTTGATTCTTATTCTTAATTTCATTAATTATATAATTTTTTACAGGACTTCGAGTAGACGACTACATTTCTAAAAAAGCATCTTTCAATGATACAAAAAGATATCCTTGTTACTATCATAGTTTTTGCGATTTTCCTGCCCTTTTTTTTCCCCTAAAAATTCAGCAGATGTTATTATGCATGGAAATGTACAGTGAAATATCATAACCTGCTCATAAAAATATCTTTTTAGTGGAAAAAACTTATATTCAAAGATTTTCTGAGGGTTTTATCAGCAAATATTTATATCAGCAAATCATTGCTAAATATTTTTTACTTTCAAGAAATAGGTGGGTTACAGAGTTTGCAAATTGTATGCGTTTTTTTTTTTTTTTTTTTTTCAAGTGTTCCTCTTTTAGAGGAACCTTCAGCCACCTGTTGCTCTGCACTTTTATGTCTTTCTTAAATTACTATTTATTTTTGTTATTCCCTTCACCTTCTGAGACACAGCATCAACAAGCATTTCTAGGACAATTTTTGTTGCATTTAAATAATTTTTAATACAATTCGATGTCAGATAATATTAACTATAAATGTCAAAGAAAAATAATTAATGCATTGATTACATAATACTTTGCAGTTTAGGCAGTGGAAAGCAAATATGTGTCAAAGACTTGATTGAATCCAGATACAAAAAAATATTCGAATATTTTCGAGTTGGAGCAATCTTCTAACATATATAATTATTATAATTCACTTACTGTAAATACCACTACTCAAAACAAATAATACTGACAACAGTTTTGGTTATACCATATTACCTCGCATTATCCGGCATGCCGCAAAATTCGGGGGTCACCAGATATTCAATAGCACTGGCCTGGTCCTTTTCGGCATACCGGAAAATTGAGGTTGGGAAAAAAATTAATGCTATAAAAATATATGTTCAGCTTAAAAATGAATATAAGTTCTATACACATCTTATTATAAACATTTTAATTTTGTAAAAATATTTATTAAGAATTTCATTTGTTATTTTAACAAGAAAAATACTGTTTAATAACGAATAATTGAAAAAAGTTAAATTAAAACTAAGTAAGCAATTATTTAAGCAGTAAGTTACTGCCCCTAAACCAGTGCTTAAGAATTTACCATAGCTTTTCAATATAATATAAAAATTAAACATACCTCTCTAAAAGGAACCTAAAAAAATTTATTTCAAAAAATTATAAACAAATAGCAGTGACAATGATTGCTTCTTAATTTATTACTTTATTGGCCATGTAATTAAATCCATTAATAATTACCTACAATAAATAACAAGCAAATATATATGAAATACATTTTTTGAAAGAAAGTTACTTTCGGGATTTGTTTCTTTTTTTCCTTACAGTGGTTTGCTTTCTGATTGGAACTGGATGGGGAAATTTACTTTTTGTTGCAAAATAAACCTTGAATTATCCAGCATGTCGGAAAATTCGAATATCCCGGCATGCCGATCAACCTCATTTTTTCCCGGCATGCCAGATAATGTGGGGGTAATACGGTAATAAACTAGAGCAAATAATGCCATTCAGTTCATTTGGGAATTAATTTACAAATTTGGAAGGGTCTCATTTTGTATTTGTTGGTCTTATGCATTCCTGTTATACTTTTTTAACCAAATAGGGTAGTTAAAAAATTTAGTACTTTAATGTAGAAGACAGTAATGGACATAAATTATTTTAAAGTTATAACTGCAGTTCAAAATGGTTATATACGTGGTTTTTGACAAATTTTTAGCGCTACTAAAATTTAACAGCTTTTTTTCTTTTTCATTTTTAAATTCCTGTTTTCAGATATAATACTGGCATAATTTAAACTATAATGCCACCTAATCTTAAAAAAGGGCATTTGAAAAATAAATTTAACACACAACACAAAAATCGAAAAAAAATATATATATAAAAATGACATACTTCATTTTCTGGTTTCTCGCAATCACATTCACAAAGAAGATCTACATCTAGTAATACATATTCACTCAAACCCACAGGAGATATTTGCACACGATTGGACCACAGACTCATGTTTTTAGGGCACTCCAGAAGTTCAACTTTCACATTAAAATCAATCTGGAATCATGAAAGAACGATTGAAATAAACATTTGTGTCAGATGAGGACCTAAACAACTCAAAACCTTTTAATAATTTGTTATAATATTATTTCAGTTTATTTCAGCTGACAGACACTAGCATACCAGATAGTCAAGCAGACAATGCAATACTAGTCAGCTTGGTTATCATATCCTGAGACTGCATTTTTGTTCTTATTAGAACTCCTCACTCTGGTTTAATGAACAACCGAGCTGGAGGTAGATGTCATCTCATTGAGGCTGAGAGCAGTAGTGTCCATGTTCTCATAGGGTATACTCCATATATGCCATATGCTTTCAAACATTTATTAGACATCTAGAGTATACCTTCAAGTTTCAAAAAATTCATATTATGACATATTATGTATATGACCGCATACACATATTGTGCATAATGGATTACGAGGAATATACCCTCAGAAAAATTGATGGGAACATCACTGGCTGAGAGTGCCAACAAACTGGTAGATAAAGTGAATCTTGTAGTTTCGTTCTAATAAGAACAAAACTGCGGTCTCAGGTCTGCGGTCTGGTATATTGCATTCAGTTCTGCCTTTGCCCTGGCTTTGGGGAGGTAACTTACTGCTAAATACCCAAACTTTGCCTTCAATTCATGAGTCAAACTGTACCATGCTGAGGATAAACACTAATGAGATAAATTCACTTTATCTACCAATTTGTTGCCACTCTGAACTTCCAGCTTGGTTATTCACTATCCCTCCCCCCCCCCCTTTTCCTAGCTGAAGAGTTTTAATAAGAACAAAACTGTAGTCTCAGGATGTGATAACTGGGCTGTCTGGTATATTGCATTTTGTTTTGCCTTAGCCCTGGCTTTAGGGAGGTAACATACTGCTAACTAGTATTTAAAGTTTTAACAACGGGCTAATTGCATGTGTGCATGGTTACGTACATGATATGGAGCATTCTTACAAGAGTTGGAAAACATAATACAACTGCAAGAATCAGAAGACTAGTCCCTTCAAAGAGAACAATAGTGTATTGGGAACATAAAGTGTCAATAAGTTCAATTACGGGCAACTAAAACCAGGGCAAGTCTCAAAATTCAACAGTACTTGTGCAGAGGTGTCAGCAGCTGTATTAGGATCATACCTGCAACTAATATTAAATTGTCTCGAGTAATGAATCCTAAAAAACTTAAAATGGCAAAACACAGCCGAAGAATCCTCATACTCAATTATTGAGGCTAAGATTGGCTAAGAGACCAAATGATAAAAATAACAAAGAAGTACCACATGTAGAAAAAAAATTCTTTCCAATGAATATAATTTAAAAATCAGACAAGGCCAGACATATTTAGCTCAGCTTATTTAATAGTTATGAAAGATTGATTGATATTAAATAAATTAGAAACTTTAGGGGAACTTTTCTTGTCCAGAATAATAACTTTTTGGTTTTGTTTAAAGGAAAAAAAGTGATTAAAATTTTGAATAAGCTAAAATAAGCATTTATTTTTTTTAATTATTATTTCCCCCCATAACAAATCATAGCTCATCTTAAGAGCAGCAGTATATTTCATCTTTTTAACACTTTCTTAATTTCATTATTCCTTTACAAGAATTCTTACACATAATATTATAAGTCATTAGATATTGAAACATTTGTTTTCTCATTGAACAAATTAAACATTATTCAGATAGATCTATTATTTATTGCATAGAGTTGCATTGACACAGTTATAATTTGGAAAACATTTTAATGTTTAATAAGATAAAGAACTCATATAAAAATAGATAAAATAAATAAAGCAGAAAATATCTCTATGTAGTTTTTCCTGTCCTCCTTCAATACATAATTTTAACTCTCCTCATTTTTTAAAAAAACTTAATGGTTCTTCTGTTTATGCCAAGATTCTAAATCTCAATTATAGGCACCCTTAGACAAAGTAGTACACTAGAACAAATATCAATAAATAAAATTGATATCTATCTATCTATCTATATATATATATATATATATATATATATATATATAGAGAGAGAGAGAGAGAGAGAGAGAGAGAGATTTTATTTTATCTTTACAATTTTGTTTATAAATATTTAACTTCCCGAAAATTCAGCTTTGATATTTAAAATTAAAAATAAAAACCATAAATATTATACAGTTTTGAGCAATTTGAATAAATACATTTTTAAATTAAAAACACAATTTGTTGCCTTAACTTTGAAAAATGTTGTTAATAAAACTTAAACTTACAGTAGTTCCAACTCTCAATCCTTCACATGAGTTACCATCTTTAACCTCATCTCTAAAATGCAAAAGAAGAACATTGAAAAAGGCATAATTATACAATATGAAACAAAGTAAAACTTAAAAAAAAAAATATTTTACCCTAAACAGTTAGTAGAATATGAAATCTTTAAGAAGTCTGGTGCTGTGTCTTTTAATTCCACTTTTGATTGAATTTTCTGCAACAGATTATGAAATTAGTAAAATAATAACAATGTGTCAAAGAAATAATAAACTAACTTGAATTAATTCAAATAATCCCACTGGATGAGCTAATTCAGAATAGATTAATAATAATTAATGTATTGAACTATACAGTAGTAGGTCAGGAAGAATTAAAAAAACCACACGCAGAAGGTCACACATTCTGATCATTCTTGCAGGTGCTGCTTTGAGGAATGAGGATATCAAATAGCCATTTTGATGCATTTTTGTCTAACTCTCCTCTATTTCCTCCTCTATCTCCTCCCAATATTTCTCCTGGCATTCTCTTATTCAACATGTCTATATGCAATATGTATGCAACATTCAATCTGCAATACATATGCTACATGCCTATACACAATTCATCCTTGAAAATCCTTCCGGAAAGCAACTTTCTCCCATAGTTAGGGCAAACCTAACTTGGCAACATTGAGAAGGCTACACAGATCCTAATCACAGCATTGTGATGCCGCTGGGCTAGGCTTGTCCCAACTACAGGTGCTCTGCACTGAAATTAAATTTCACTGATATAATTTAAAGAGACCATAGAGCAGAGTTCATGATTTTTTTGATTTCAAAAAAAAATCAAAAAAGTCGGATTTTTTAAATTTAAATCGGATTTTTTTCATTTAAATCAGATTTTTTTTAAATTAAATTTATAATTATTTATTACTTTACATTTATAAACATAATATATTTCATACATTAGATGAATCAATTCAGCTTACTTTTCAAACTAAGATAAGTTCTCCAACTATTCAATAAATTTTTGATTTATAAATACATTAGAATACTTTGATAAGAAGTGATTTTGTTTTGTGCTTTGCTTAAATATATGGTTTCCATCATCATGTACGTATTAGAGTAAAAGAATATGTTGAGCAATTACTTTTTTCAATAATATCAGTGATGGTGTATGAGAAAAACTGAAAATTTTTATTTTCTTCTATACTGAATTGAACTGTAATTTTGGAGTAAAAGTAATATTGCAAGAAGGAAAATCTGTTTCACACACATCAAGAGGGATCTATGTAGTTTCGCCTGTTGAAGTTAAGATTGTATGACGCAGTGTAGTTAAATTTAGAGCAACACATTCTAAAAATACAACATTAATTTATAAAAATAAAATAAACTGATTTAAATTAAGGATTTTGATTAAAAAAGTCACTTGATTCAAATCATGATTTTAATTATGATATAAATCAAGCTGATTTAAATCAACGAACCCTGCCATGGAAGTTCTTAGGCCAAAAAACAAACAACAAATAACTAGAATTTAGAAATAGAACTTTTTCTTAAATCAACATTTGGAAAAAAAAAAAAAAAAGATATTAACTAAATTTAAGAATCAATTAAAACTGAAATTCCAATTGTTTTTGACAGGAAAAGTAGGAATTAATAATGAATTGGCCTGGATTTGTCTGTGATCTGGTAATGCTGTGACATCACCTACAGCGATATTTGTGTCATAACATTTCTTATTTTGAATGCAATCTTTCTGATACATTAATGTTTTTTCCACTCTGTAGGGGGAAAAAAAGGTTTATTTACTGAAAATTACAGTTGACCCCAATTTAAAGAATCCAACAGGACCGAAAGTTTTATATGTCAAATCGGGGTTATTCATAACATCGGGGGGGGGGGGGGGGGGGGGCATGAAAAAAAATTAAAATACTGCACCTTACCTTATCTAAAACCTCTAATAAGAATCAGCACAAAAATATCCATAATTAGACAGTGTACACTTTTAATTCAGCATTCCATTACTTATTACACACTAGCGACTAGTTAATGTGAAATTTTAAACTTCTGAGTCATAGATGTTTGACAAGTTCCTTGATACTCGAAATAGTTCTCTTTCGACTTTATGGATAGAAGAAAATACTGTGTCATTTGCAGCCTGCTGCTTGAAAATTGTTTTTACAGTTTCCTGGCCATGTAAAGCATTTGAAAAAGTAAGTTTTAATGGGAGTTTCATTATTGCTTTCTGCATCTGAATCAATATTCGTTGGTTGCCTCCTCACACGTCAAAAATTGCTGATTTGAAGAAAAGTCTTTTCCTGCTTTTGGACAATATGGATGTAACATTTGGAAAACCAATCCATTATTTAATAACTCAAATTAACAAAAAAAAAATTTTTTCGGCTGTTAAAATAATTCGTTAATTCAGGGTTTATTATTCAGCAAATAGGGGGTTTTGCCTTCATTTTAGTCGGGGAAAATTTTTTTTTTTTTTGCCAAATCGCAAAATTTGTTAAATTGGGGTCCGACTGTATAACCAACTAACATCCCATTGTCAGGTATTTAATTATCTTGTTTGTACTAAGCCTGTTTCACAATGTTTGTGGTAGACAATATTCAGAACTAGAAACTATTCAGTAAAAGAAGGTGAAATCTGTCACAAAACAAAAAAGACAACAGTAAGACCCTTGGCAGTATTAATGTGGTCCTAGTTAATTCATATATCACCAAAGATAATTGATTTCCCCCTGAAAACAGTTCACCCATCGCAAGAAACAATCATTTCCGAAAAACAGTTCTAAATACCAACAACCTATTCAAGTAGTAATTTTACCTTGTTTTAAAATTATCCAGGGTTTTAAATAAATTAACAAAAAAATACAAAGTTCAAAGATATTCAAATTATTTTTTTTAAAACATATCTTACATTATACTGTTGATGGATAAGATCAACAATATTTGAAGCATCACTTTCCAATCTTTCAGCATAGGTACCTTCAACATGTGTTGTTAATCTTTGATACAATGGTAGTTCTTCATCAGGAACAGCAAAAATTATTAGTATCTTATTTTCAATAATTTTTGTATTAATTTGGCTCAATGATGGATAATCCTGCAAAGGAACATTAAAAGCAACATATTGAATTATAAGATTTAATACTTAAAAATTAATGTTACACCAATATTTTCCCAAAAATTTGGAAATTAATGAACTAATACAAACTTTTTAATATTAAATAACGCTATTTTATAATTTTTTTCTATTTTTTATTGGAATGCAAATTCTACCTCATATGAACCGATGAAGATATTAACATGCACATTGTTTGCGTACCATTGTTTTAAAAACCGACAGACAAAGGGCAAACTTGGGGAAATACTAAAGTAGCAGTTAAGCCTTACATACTGTTTTGTGGAAGCACAAGAAATGGTCAATTCTTGATCATTCAAAGTCACCAGGGACAAGCTAAACGTTTGAGTTATTGGTAGTTCAAGTAGTGGTAATTTCGCACAGCTTTCTCAAGTGTTTGAGACCCAATGAAAACTTTAAAATGTAGGAATATTTGAGTTATAGGGCTTTGAGTTACTGCAAGCTGAATGTTTGTCCCATGATTTTTGTAATGATAAAAATATTTAATATTAAATTTAATCTGAAAATTTTTACATAATTTACTTTAGAAAACTAGTACTTTTAAATGCAAAACGAAAATGAAAAAAAATATTCATTTGTTTTACTAAAAATGATCATTTTTTTTTTGTGAACACTACTTAACAACTGATAAGAAAAATATGACACCTTTCCGAACTTACAATTTTCTATTGAAAACACCTATAACTGAATTCAGAGCTCAACTACCCTTGTAATATTTCAACTACCTTCGAGACAGAAAACTACTAGCCAAAACTTACTTTTAATGCTCCCAGAAGCAAAAATCTAAAATGTACAACCTAAAGATTTACTTGAACTAACATAATACTATCAAAGTATTAACTTTTTTAAAAAATAAAGAAAATAAAAGAAAAACAACCACGATTATAAAGGAATAATTTCAATCAAATGACATCAAAATAATTACCTGATAAATACTTTCAGTATAGTAACCATTTTCATCTAAATGACAATTTCCATCATTTGGTTTTACTATTCCGCCTAGCTAAAGATTAAAAAGTAAATATACATTTAAAAAATAAGTACATTACATTCAAATAAGTATAGCTTCAAAAAACAACAATTATTTAAGCTTCATACTATGTAAATAAAATATAGTTGATCAGACAAAATGTATCATGTTTTTAAACAGTCAAATGGAAGAGGGAACTTGATTGTGCAAACTAGTTTTGTAGTTTACAAAATCAGGTTGGTTAACTTAAAAAATATAAAATCAAAGAAAAAGTTTAGACTCAATTGAATGCAGAGATAATTATCATTAATCCACAGACTAATTTTCATAAAGTAATAAACAAACTGTGACATACAGTATCTATGACAATAATCTGAAAATATGTGTAGGTTAACCCAGAAGTTATGACTTTTCATGTTTTGAATGATTACAATATTCCACTTAACCTAACTTTAAACTTTTTGCTATGAACTAAATTGCAAGGAGAAACAAAAAAAAATATATGACCATAAAAAAACATAGAATTTTTAATTTTATGCAAAACAAAAAGCGTAGGAAAAGAAAAATTATTGTAGAGAAAAGGGCATTTAAAAAAATAAATAAATAAGCACTGGCACAAAAAATTTAGGATAAAAATAGCTTACAGGAAATAAAAACATTAAAAAAATACTCACCATTTATTATGAACATGAGAAAGAGAGCTTGAGAGAAAAAGAACATTGACACAGCTAGAAAAAATGATACACACAGAGAACTTTTAGCAGGACAACTAAATTACAGTCTCAATGCAGCCAAAGATTAAATACATAGAAAGGCAAAAGAGCTAGAAGTACAGCTTAGCACATGCAGTATTGAGATAATAGATAGAAATAAGAGTTTTGCTGATACAATTTTAACAAATAACTTAATACATTTGTTATTACATTCATCAAAATAATCAGACTATAGAACTCTAATTGCATTAAATATACATAAGACATTTATTTAGAACAACAAGCCTACTTTCTTATGCACCTGTATTGGTTAAGGAGCTTTATCTATCTTTCATTTACCTTAGGCTGCAAATTACTTGAAATTAAACTTTTAGCTCTTAAAACAGCAAAATACTAAAAATACCTATGATGCAAAAATAACATTTAAGTTTATACAAAAGAATGCCATTGTCATTCTCTTAAACTGTTTATCAATTCCTTCATTAATATTTATCTACCAGTATGTTTATCAGGAATATTTAAACACACTTTCTTCAATATGCAAGTGTACAAAGGAAAATAAAATACAGAAATGAATAAAAAACATTTTTTCTCATACAAACCGAAAAGAAACTATTTAAAATGCATTTTACTCTAATAACTAGCTGTACCCACATAGCGATGCCTGTGCTAAGAATTTAAAGGAAATTTCTTGAGTTTATAAAAATCTCAACCACAAGTAATTAAAATTAAAAAAAAACCCTTGTCTTTAACAAAAATACACACATTCTTTGACCTAAAATCCAAGAGTAGGTATCCATTTAGTAGCACAATTCCCTATTAAAATAGTGATGATCTTCTTTCAGAGACTCTAATCCTTACCCATCCCCCTCCTCCCTTCCCACATACACACAAGATTTTTTTTTAACGTATTGTAGTAAGAACATGCCCCCCCCCCCCCTGTGTAGACAAAAGAACTTAATTAAAATATGCATTATAATTCACGTAAAAAGTAAAAAAGCTTATTTTACAGGTTAGGCTTTACATTAATAGTTCCCTAGACATAATTAATTAAAGACTAGAAGTTAAAAAGACCATTCTTAAGTTATGACAAACAAGATAGCACATTTAATAGTTAAATTAATTATAATAAAAAAATTCAATAGCTATAAATCAGAGGGGAAATCTATACATATAATAAAACAAGATGTTTGAGTATGTGTGTTTGTGGCGCGCATCCTGGGAAAACGGTAAGGCCTAGAAAGATGAAATTTGGTACTCAGGTGCAGTTTTTGCCGAAAATGTGCACCTCCGGCTTCGATTTTTGATATTTTAATTAGAAAAAAGTTATTTAATGTTTTATGTGTTTTTTTGCACTTTTTAGTACTTTTTACCTCACAGACCCCGAACCAATCGCACCACGCAAATATTTTTTGTACTATAGTGTAGGAATTTAAATTTTAAATATGATGAATGAAAAAATTTTGAAGATAGAGCAATTTTTGTATTTTTTATAAATTTTTGAAAAAAACCTTTATTTTGCATTTTTTTCTGGGTTTAATTTTTTTCGAAACCCATCCTGCAAAAAGTATTGAACCCTCAATTCTAAAATTTTAGTTGGTAATAGTAAAAAACATTCTGCCCCCTTCAGAAGAAAACAGTTTTGAAAAATACGCAATAGTTTTTTTTTTTTTTTTGCAATTTTTTTAATGGCAGAACACAACGCGAGCTGTTCGCTTGCCAGCTGAGTTCCGAGCTTACCTCATCACGTGATCCAACTGAAATTGTTTGCCTTCTCTTCACCTTTTTTTTAGTTTTTTTTTTTTGCAAGCGCTACTTTTTGAACACTACGGGGAACATGGAGCCTTTTTTTGCGGACTATTTTGATTAAATAAATAAAACCCGCGATTTTTTGCATGATCTTCGTTTCTGTTACGAATTGGCGGTTAGGTTAGGTAGATACAGAGATAGATGGAGGTTGAGTGGACAAAAAATGTTTTTGTTTTCAAAATAATAAGTATATAAATAAAAAAAGATTGTACTGTCAGGGGGTAGATATGCACAAATCGTATAGATTGGTAGATAGACAAATATAGAGGTCGATATAGTAGATGGACAGCAAGAAAGAGGCGTGCCCGTCATTTAAGGAATTTCAACGGGGTGTCAGTGCCCCCCCCCCCCCCCACACACACACCATGACTTTGAAAAAACAATGCCCTTCACATAAAAGTGGAAGTGCTTTTTGTTATTTTTCGACAAAATTTGCATGAAGAGTACGTCGTTTGTATCTCCCCTCCTTTAAAAATATTCCAAACGATGGAACTGGAGATAGATCTAGAAAGTATTTTATTCAAACTACTAATGATATAGATAGATATAGATTGATCGATACCGCCTCGAAATTTGTTTAAGCAGCCACCGAAGACGGCAACATCGGTGTAAAAAGGCAAATGATAATATTGAGAAAAAAGAGAAAAACATCGATTAATACCGTCGCTAAATTGCCTAAGCAGCCGCTGAAGGCGGCAACTCTGGCGCAAAAAGGCGAATGGCGTAAAAAGGCGGACCATCTGGTCGCCGCAGGCGGCTAGTAATTAATAAAGAAGTTAGAAGATGTTTTAAATTACAACAATTTATTGGGCTGTCACTTTTATGAAAGAAAATCTTACTTTTCCATCACCGGCATAATGAAAAATACCATCTGTAGCAAATAAAATGATCTTGCGAGAACGATCATTCCATTTGATTTTTTCCTAAAAGAAAAATTGTAAGTTAATGTGAGTATATAGTTTAAAGAAATATTTAAGAAAAAGAGTGCATCGGTTTGAGCAATACCACTGAGAATTAAAATTTGGTCAATATGAACAAAAATAAGACTTTAAACTGTCCCAAAGATATTGTGTAAATAATAGGCATTTTTACTTTTACAAAAAATTATCAAAAGAGTATTGAAGCTTGCAATTCAAACAATATGATTATAAAAAATTAATGTAAATAAAACTATGGTGGTGCCATGGAGAGATGACAAATAGACTGGCAGCGAAAACAGACCACCTTATTTTGTAATAGGTACAATCAGCAACTGTAATTGCTGAAAAGTTAAACCAAATGGCTGCTTCAAGGTTCATCTTGAGCCACTTTTGAAGCAGGAATTAGTGGTAACTCTTTCACATTTTCAGCTGTAGTTACACTCTTACTCATTTCACTCATATTTTAAAACAAAGAATTTTTAAACAAAATTCATTCATTAATTGTGCTATGTAGTTTATTTTATTCACTATCCATATCTATGAATTTAACTACAGTATCTATTCATGAAAATACTTGCAAAATTGCAAAAGAATTATACTAAGTCATAATACTGTACCTAATTTTGCATTGAATTTTTTGTAGTTGTAGACTATGATATATAGTTAACTTTTTTCTCTCTAAGAACAACGTGTGCAAGAAAAAAGCTACAGAGCAGATACATAAAATTAATACAATAAAAATTAGATGACTAGGGCTAAAAAAACTCAAAATGGCAAAAAAAGGAAAACTTCAGTACTTGCCTTTATCAACTAACAAAAATGGTTGAGTAAAATACATGGATGAAAAGAGAGAGATATATCAACAAACCTTTCATAAAAATAACAAATTGAAAATCCAAAATGTTGTCAATAATATCAAAAGTACCTAACTTCCTTTGTAATTAATTAAGTAATTAAGGGTAAAATCTGGTTATTTCATTTCCTCATATGTAGAGATCTATATAGGAGAATATTGTTTCGAAATCTTTTCATCTTTTCCCATTATAAAAATGCAATTCATAGATGGGCCTTAGTATAACTAATCGAAGAATTAATTTACTGTGATAGTTCATACAGTATTAATTACAAATAACTAAGAATAAATTCTTTCAAATTAATTTCAGCATAATCACAATAAATTAAAAACTACAATAAATAAAATAATAAAAGTAAAATCACGCATTCTTAAACGTGTATATAAAGTACTTTAAAGTCTCTACAAGTGAATCACAAGTCTGATGTACATTACAGAACTTTAAATATCAAAAGATTAACAAGTATTTTGTTTAAAGATTTTTAAAAAGTTACAAATCATGTAATTTATTAACCTAATGTATCAGTGACAACAATTATAGAAACAGGACAAATAAATAATAAGAAAATCATAATGTTTCCCATTGTAGGCATTATTTCTCCAGGTTAAATGCATTTAGGAATACAATTCTTTTAATGAAAGAAGCCTCAGAATGAAAATACTCTTTTAACATATTTTAATAATGAAGATTGTCATAAAAATTAATGTTTATTGATTCTCCCACCATTCATACATAAGACTTCTTAAATTATGTTGGGATCAAAAAAATTCTTTGAAAGTTGAAAATTTGGCTTTTTTAAATTAATTAATTATTTTTTTAATAAGAGCACAGAGTTACGTGGGTAGTATCTGTTCTCATAATTTTATGCATTTTTTTTTCTTACTCTGACTGCATCGCCTATTTGAGATGCAAAAAGTGTGCAGGTATAAGCGCAATTTTATGCCTACTTTAAGAGTTCTTAGACTTCTTTTCTTTTTCTTTTCATTTAAATATTCTAGCGTTAAGATTTACATACACTATGCATTGCTTCAATGGTACATAATCTATCTCAATAAATCTTAAGTAATCAAGCAAATTAGGTAGTAAATGAAGTTTGGGTTGAACTACAGTGCACTCCTTCTATCTGAACACTCTCTAATGTGAGCACCCCGATATTCTGAACACATTTTTATGGTCCTGGCGAAACATCATAGACTTAACATAGGCTTACCTCCTTGTACTCTGAACACCCTATAATATGAACACCCCAGTATTATGAACACTATTTTCAATCCCCTTCAATTATTACCTCTCTATATGCTGAACATGTTCATAATCGGTACTCGGGAATTCCGATGAATCTAATTGGAAAGTCTAAAATACATTTACGATTTTATCACTGATTGAATGGCAATAAGGAGAAAATGGATAGAGGAAGAAGAGGAATTATTTTCCTGGATATTACTGCATTACATGAAATCATTCAGCTGACCAATATGAGCCAGAAGTTTCTGCCACTGAACTATATTTCAAGAATCCAACTATTGTACCAAGTTGTTTTCTAGACCTTTAAAGTATGATTACCTTTAAGCAAAATACGGCTGAGAATTGCCCAGAAACATTTTCCCTTGGTTGATAGCACATACCTTGCATGAGGAAGCACAATGCAAAAACATATTAAAAATACCTTTTTTCATGTATTGTACCGATAGCTGTATTGTAAATTTTATTGTTGAATGTTACGTTAAGCTTTTAAAACTAAAAATGAAACAAACAAATGCAAGAGTTTAGATCCTACCGAGTTGAATTAGACATTGCACTAGCCATCAATCCAAAATTCAACACCTCTACCTCAGTTACTGGTATAGTTCACCAGGTAAAGTACTGAACATAGCTCACTAACGCAATAGAATACATGTACATGCATTATACAGTCTCCCTCTATAATGAACACCCCCATAATCTGGACACTTTTGTTTGGGTCCCATGAGTGTTCAGAATAGAGAGTCCAGCGTATTTTGAAATGCGAAAGACAAAAAACATCATAGTTGAATAAGTAAACAAAGGGATTATGGATTTTTTTCTCCATATAATTTTAGAAATCTTAGTTAGTCTGCCTTGTATATTTATGTTCCTAATAGGAAAGCTGCATTGAATTAAAAAAAAAAAGAAAAAGAAACAGAAGAAAAACTATTTAGCAAACTTGAATTACCTTAAAAAATATAAATTTCTAAATTTATTAAATCTAATTTATCAATAAAGCTTTGCTAGTTACTTTGTATTAATTAGATTTTATTCTTTACAATGAAATGTAAAATTTAAGAAAACATTTGGGGGAAAATTATATTGTTTTTCTTAAAAACTGTTTTTTGGAAAAAACCACATGTTTTTTAAAAAAAAACACTTGGTTTAAATCAACGTGGTTTAAATTAAACAACCCTGCTACTAATAAGAAGGCAACTTGTTTTCCTGGAAGCTACTTGTTAGGGTTTGCCTTAGTAATTCTTCTGTTAAAAGAACAAAAAAGAGGAAAAAATTGACCGTTTTTGAAAAAGTGATAGCACAATAAATGAAGACACCCTGATTAAAATATCCGACTTGTTTAACGCATGTTAATATACAAATGTTTCAGGACTTCATGATTCTGATAGCATTGAGCGAATGACAACATTAACTGTGGTCACATTAAGCAGCACTTACAGCAATATGCAAATTCAATAAATTTTTGAAAAACAAAATGCCAGGAATATTTATATTTTTAAAGTCATGTATTCAAAGCACACATATAATAAAATTAAAAAATAACAATATTTAGACATAATACACAGTTTGAAACTTTACCTTGCACACAATGACTTGCATAATAGCATCAAAACCACCTTCAGCATTGTCTAAATTGCCAGACAAATTAGCTCGAGACACCTCTTGCTAGAATATGAAGAAAAACAGTAAGCTTAGGAACATTAGGATATACTTTTTGCTAATGAAATAAGCATTGAACTCATTCTTATGTCCAACAGGCTGTTTAAACCTATCTTTAATTTTCACAATTAAATAGTATTAGTGGCAATCAAAATAAAGTATTAAAAAATTTAGATCCGCGTGATAGGTGAATTTCTATAAATGGGATATTTCCACTTATAGAATACTATCTCCAGTATGCATGTCAAAAGGCTGTGAGAATGTATGGTGAAAGAAGAGGGGCTGGCCACTAATTGCACTAAACTATGCCATAGTACTTTCTAAAGGTTAATGATTAAATATGTATGCAATTGAACAGTTTGAAGAATGTGATAAAAAAAATTGATTATTTAAAAAAAACTCGATGAAGTTAATCAAATACACTGTATGGCATGAAAAATGCTTCTGACACTACTACTGTTGATTCTTATGTGAAATGACCAATTGAATCCAAACAGGGGTGTGCACAGAAATTTTCAGACGCGTCACAAATGCCTTTTAAGGGGCTCCCCTCCATATTGTTTGCCCCTATATTTCACCCCTCATTTAAAAAATATTAAGCCCACTTCAGGCTCGGCTCAACAGGTACCCATCGAGACTCCCCGCCCTGCTCTACCCGAATGCTTTTCAGGGAACTAGCTAAAGCTAGGGAAGATCAGTTTTACCTCCCCAAAGGTGACCAGTTTGTGGAAATAACTGCCCATTCCTCTCCTCCCTATATATTAAACATTTTCAAATTTCATAGCCATTATTTTGATTTGGAGGGGAAGGGAGCAGTATATTAGCTGTTAACATTTTCAGAAACATGAATATTTGTAGCAAGGAGGGAGACTTAGGAGGTATTCCTCCTCCCCCAAATGTAACAGATCATCAAAATTGAGCTTCTAATGGTCAACCCCCCCCCCCCCCCCCCAAATTTTTCACTCATTCTTCAGTGTAAAACCAGAGTATCCATCCATCATAAACACCACAAATCCAAAACTATGTTCGCATAGAAAAAATAATTACACAGTAAGAATCATTGAATACAAATTGCAGATCTTCAGTAAAGAAATTTTCTGTGTTGTTACATTCTGAAATATAATTAAGATTTTTAAAAAAAGTATAAAACAACAGCATTATTATGTTTTTATATTTCTGGGATTGATTGCACTGCCCTATTGTGTTTCTTCTGATAATTATGAGAAACAGCTTTTCAGCAACAAATAATTATTTTCAAGTTTCATTTACGTTCACTTATTGCTATTAAAATTAGAAATATACTTGTAAAAATTTGATTACTTCCAACCACTTCTTTTTATTATTTTGTACGAGTACATTTCAGAGCAAATACAAAAAACTTGTAAATGCAATCAGCAGATAGAGAGCTTAAGTATTGAAGGGAAAAAATCCAGTTTTGAGGTTACTACAATATTGTTTTAATTTGAACAAACAAAGATTAAATGAGAGTAAAATAAAAACTTTTGTGCAAAAAGTAAAAGAAAATAAAACAACATTAATAAGCAAATTTACCGGAATCCATAGACACTTGTTTCAGAGTTATGAGGAATCCTTTTTTTAATGCCAAAGAAGTGAGCTTATGAATGAACGACTTTAGCATCAAAAAGAGGGCTTCCTGTAACAATTTCTTGCAAATTTGTGCATACTACTGTTTTATTTTCTTGAACTTTTATAGATTAAATACTTACTGTGAACTGAGTAACGTCTTCATTTAAAGATAAATGATTTCTGAAACCATACGGAGAATTGCAGTACACATCTCGACAAGGATTACGTAACCTTTGGGATAGAAGCAGTTGAGAAAAAGTTTCAGTGTCATTTAATACTAAATATGCTGCTTTATACAGGGTTTTAACCTGCAAGACCTTTATTTTCGCAACTGTTAGTCCTAGATGCATACTTCCAATTGCAAAAATGTTCAAAATCAGATGCAGAGTTAAGATATTGAAAGTTTGAAATGAAAATAAAAATAAAATATAAAATACAAAATTTAACTTTTTATACTAGCCCCAGGTCCCCTAACTAATATTTAGAGAAATAATCTCCATTAAAAACTATTACTGGTACAAAAAACTTGACATTTGTGCGATCAAAACTTAAGAAGATATTCCATTTAAAAGTTTTAATTGACCATACAGATGAGATGGGAACTTATTGCCCTTTCAGAAGAATGACAGGCTGTCAAAGAAAAACAAGGTATTTATATTTTTCAATGCTATTCAAAAATAAATGCAAATGTTATGCCCAGATAACACAAAAACACACGATAAAACCTACAACAATTTGAGAAACTACACTCTATGTGCACATCCATTTTAAACACTTATTAACCGCTATATTCCCCCCTCCCCCCCAAAAGGTGTTATTGACACAGAGTGAAAAGTGGTCTAAGTCACAAAATGCTGCGTTTCATATCATGTTTTATATCATTGTGAATATTGGCATACTAATTTCAAACTTTTTTTGTTGGAATTATTTTTTAATGGAGATTATTTCTCTAAATACAAGTTACGGGACCCGGGGCCAGTATAAAAAGTTAAATTTTGTATTTTTTGACTTATTTTTATTTTCACTTTAAACTTTCAATATTTTAATCCTGTAAATATTGATCCTGTAAAAATATATCCTTTAAGTATACATCTAAGACTAACGGTTCAAAAAAAAAGGTCTTGCAGGTTAAAACGGAACATCCTGTATATAACAAATAATATCTAAACTGAAGTTGAGACTTCATGTAGCTATAATAGGGTGGCCCTTAGCTATAGGGTATTTTTCGAAAGTAAGAATTTCATTGTTCCCACCCTCTTATTTTGTTCCAATGAACAAAAAAAAAAAAAAAAAAAAAACAAGCTGTGCAAAATTTTCCTTTATTTGGACAAATTTTATTTTTTTTTCTAAGGGTGCCTCAAATCCCTTAAAGCTCGATCAGCTAGAAATCTCATGATTTTTTTTTTAATATTTAATTTTTCTTTAATAACGCAACAGTTTCCAGAGAATAAATATATTTTATTGTGACAAACAATTTCTATGGAATCAAAACACAGTGGGAACAACTGAATATTTAAAATTTTTTCCTAAGTGAGGCTTCCTTTAGTAGTAGTATTATCTTTTACGGTCTTCAGCAACGATTTGTAAAACATTGTTTTTCACGTTAATCTTTTGTGAGAATATTATTGTATTCCCGAGTTAATTTGACACCCCTTTCTGCAGCATCATTCACAACAATTATTTTATCAAGTTTTTCCTTTCTGCTTATGTAACCAGGGTCATATTTCCAAGTTGAAGGGTCTTTGTTAAAACAAATCGGAATATTTCGCAACAGGTACTACAAAAGATGAAAACTTATTGTTAATAAACTTAGAAAAATTATTAAATGTATCTCTTTTGTTGGTTTTCTGTTTCTTCCTGTTCTTCATCTTTACCTGCTTCTAACATAATATGTGCAATGTTTCTCTTAATCATGGTTGAAACATTATCATCAAAAAAGGATAGAGCCATACTTTTGGGAGCTAGTATGAAACCAGAAATGTTTCAAAATTTTTTTGAGAGCAGCCTTACTGATTTCTGAATCAATATCAATTCTGAATCAATTATCATAAATCAATCAGTTGATGCATAAATAGAAAATCGTGATGGGGAGCTTTAACTCAGGGACAGATACACAATTTCATTTTAGGGAGTGTCATGCTCAAAAAGTAGTCTTACGTACAAAAATTTTCTTCTAAGAACAACAGCCCCCCGTAAAAACTCTTCACGCATACAAACAAAAACCATTGAAATCAAAAAAGTTCTTCAAACATGCTTACAAAAATTATTGAAATCATAAAAGTTCTTCAAATATGCTTACAAAAATCATCAAAATCATTGATAAAAATCATTTAAAAAGTTTTCCTTTAAAATAATTTTTCAGTTTTAAAATGCAAGCCGAAAATTTTCGGAAACAACAACTCCAAGTTTTTGGAAATTTTGGATCACAAAACCCCTGGTTGATTCAATATTTGCATAATACTCAAAACATCCATCTTGTATGCAGCAAAATATCACTTAAAATAATAGTAAAACATCACTTAAAATAATAGTGAAAAATGCGGCAAAAATCTAATTAAAAATTAAATATTCCAAAAATATAACGCGAACTTGATAATTTACTCACCAACTGATTAATTCCAATTGTAGAAAATTGGAGGTTGACGAAGAAGCCGCAGTCTCAGAGTCTGGTACAGGAACTGTTAGATATGCTTCCATTGGTTTTAGGTTCATCAGTTTTTTCAACAGTCCAAAAAAAAGACTACACTAATTTATCACCCGAACACTTCATTATTTTTGTTATAGGTCAGGGAGTCCCAAAGTGGATGCTGTGGCAGACTGGGTTGCAGCAAGGAGAGGAGAGGGATTCCGCGAGCTGTCCATATTTTCAATATGCGTGTATAATTGAAATAGATTAGGGTGCCTTGAAAAAATTGTAATTTGTCAAAGGGTGCTGTGAGTCAGAAAAAATTGGGAACCCCTGTTATATGTAGTTCTTTTCTGACAAACACAGCTTTTTTCAACAGGGTTTCCATCTAATACGGTGGGCTAGTTTACGAGAACCTTTGTACAATGAGGTTTTGTGCTAACAGGACACTCAAATTTTACACTTCTTGCACAGTACTAAATACAAAACACAGATTTAAACTAATAAACCATTTACAGCACATTTAAAAATGAATTCAGTATGACTAAAAACGAAACTATCTAAAAATTAGAACAGAAAAAAAATTATAATCCAGAGATTTTACTTTAAAAAAAAAACATTTACACACTCAAATGTTTTATCCATTGAAGCAATTCTTACAGCTCTGGATACAGTTTTACAATAACTACCGTTCATTAAATTTGTTGCATAAAAAGTGATTGGGCGTCAGACATTTTGTTACTTTTATTACAATGGCTCCTGAACCCAGCGGCGCAGACTAACTGTCTCAAGAAAAACTATTTTACTGTCTACATATTTTAAATACATATGCTATAAATAGAAAAGTGGCAGTTAATACCAAAAAAAAGATAAATGAAACTGATCCTGAAATAAGTAAATCTTGAGTGCAT
Source organism: Uloborus diversus (assembly GCF_026930045.1). Taxonomy (NCBI): domain Eukaryota; kingdom Metazoa; phylum Arthropoda; class Arachnida; order Araneae; family Uloboridae; genus Uloborus; species Uloborus diversus. The sequence goes on from NC_072731.1 coordinate 104,691,571, forward strand.
AAATAGATTTTGACATCCACCTAGCATGACTTACAGCTCCTGGCTTATGAAATAATATACCACTCTTTGGAATCCCCACCAAAAAATATCATACTTAATTCCAACAGTTCTTGGTAACTATCGCTCTGTTGTTTCTGAGCTGAAATGTGTTGATTAAGAAACCCGAGCATGATTGAGTATATATTATCAGGTACTTCATTGCTACCAGTTATCAAGTTGTGTCCAGGTTTCTCTAAATCTTTTGAAAAATGCCACATCTGGACTAGAAGTTGCACTAATTAGAGAGTCAAAACATCCCTTTGAAACTAACTCAAAAATATGCTGATGACAAGGAAGTTACAACAGATCAGGATCCAAAATTTTTTCTAGATTGATAGAAGCACCATTTATTTGACCTTCATTGACAGCTGTTGTATCGCAGCAAAGTGCTTGAATATTATTGTTTAATCCCCACCTTTCAACTGCTAGATAAACAGCCATAGCTTGTTCTTCTCCTGATTATGTGGAGACTTCAGGGACTTTCCAACATTTGTTCCTTTGCTTGGAAAGTTACTGTTATTGCCAATCTATCTAGTTTCTCAACTCCTGCGGGTGCTAGGAGCAATTTTCCAAACCAGTGTAACACTAGTTCTTTGCAATCGTTTAAGTTAAATTTTTATTGAATTTCCGCAAGTCTTTCTACTCCATTTTTTTCCGGAGGCATAGTAGAGAAGTTTTATTTATGATCAGGTCTTCAGTATCCCGTCCAAATGCTTCTACCAATGTGTAAACTTCATTTCTATCAGTGATTTTACATCTATCAAAACCTTCAGATAGACAAGGAGTAAAAATTTGCAATGTAATTTGCATTTCAGTGTGAGTTGTAATGTCTACTCGTAAATGTCACTGCTCCTGTGTCAGTTGATGGTAATTGCTTATCTATGACAGAAGAAGAGCTGCCACTGTTCGTCAAAAGCATCACTGCTTGGGTTGCTTGAAGCTATATCACACGTTGTTATGACCAATTGTCGTACCGTTCGTTTCGTTTGAGTAACTTCCATTGTTTTTTTCTTCAATGTTCTTTCTTCCTTTTGTTTTAGTTTCGGGTCAACACCACCCATGGGGCTCGGATGTTCTTTTTGGCAATAAAGAATTAAGAATTTCCTGTCCCTTTCATTTTTGACATTTTCCAAAGCATCTGCATGAGTAATGACGAAGAGATCATCAACTGTTCAAATGAATACCTTCTCTCTTTTTCTTTGTCTGAAGTTTTAGAAAAAAAATTCGGCAAATGTTTCCATTCATCATGGAGTTTGACTAATTTGTCAATGCAGTGATCGGTTCTTCTAGTAGGAATTTGCTTTTTGCTGGAAAACAAACTTTTTGAATCACAAATGTTGCACTTTCTTTTTTTGTCATATTTACAACTTTTAGATTGTAAAAAAAGAAGTTTAAAGCTTGCCTGTTCGATGTTAATCTAATCATATGATTAAAAATAGGATTTATTTAAAAATATAAATAATATATTACCTATCATGATCCAAATGGGAAACACGAAGTGATTTTTCATATTCACTTTACAAAAGCAAATGCCATGTTATGGAAAACACAAATATAGATAATAAACACATTTCTAATTAGTGTTAAAATCATTCATAAATGTATGTGTACAGACAAAAATAACTCGACTAAAAACTGACAGAGAAACTTTCACAAGATTGTTGTTGAAATAATTTCAGCAGCAAAAATTAAGTTATGAGTCGTGAATGGTGTCTTGGTCAAAAAGCTTTGATGCTCCAAAAGACGCCAGAAGAAAAAGCAGGAAAGACGTAGAAGGAACAGAAAAAGCAGTTTGAGTACAATAACATCTGTAACAAACCTAAGGCAGTTAAAAATGCAAATTTGCTAGACTTCTTTTTAACTTGGGAAGAAGCTGAAAAAATCTGTTTTTCGGTGAAAATTCGATAATTTCATGCTTGTTGAGGTCCCCCTCAGACTTTTTTGATTGAGCTAATATTTTGCACACCTCATTGTTTTGTTTATTGAAACAAAATAGGGGGATGGGAGCTAACTTTTTACAAAGTTGAAAAATAAGGGCCACCCTAAGCTATAGCATAACTGCAAACAAAAGATGGAAAAATTGGAAAGATCCTGCACACAACAAAGATGAAAAATTTGTAATAGGAGGGAGGAACAAAAGAAGAATAGTGTAGTAGAATTATTGCTCATTTTCAAGAGAGATCTTAAACATTAGGATATTTTGTAAATTAAAGTTGTATATTTAAAAAGAAAAAAAAAAGGTTTTTCCTCCACAATTTTCGTTTTTTCCCGACCATTCCCATGTCTATCCACGGTTTTTGATAGCATTGATGAAATCCCATAATTAGATTATTGAGTAAAAATTTTGTGAATGAACTCGCAACATTTTCTCAAGAATTTGCATAATACTATCAAATAAATGCTCCATAAGAGAAACTAATACATACCTGTCAGGCACCATATCCACATATGGCATTACAACTTTATCAATGAATGAGCCAAAACCAAGACGAAAATTTTTGGTAACATTATTCATGCTCTCAGCTGTGGGAAAAAAGTAGGACTGCAATTAGCTTATAAAATAGTACAAATAAATCCAATAACAAATTAAAAGCACTAAGTAGTTAAAACTCAAACTTCAAATGGATGTGAGACTACTCTCTAAGTTTTATATGTGAGGGAAATCAAATTTTGCAAGGAAGCTAAAAGTTGGCATACGGTTTATGTGTGGGGTTTTTTTTTTTTTTTTTTTGCAACCACACACGAGCTCATTTCTCAGAGGTGTTTCCTTATTTCAGCACATGTGGAGCATATTTGGAAATGATTTTGTACTTACTTTTATGTCTTTAAACTTTAATATTTTGCTTATATGACAGTTAAATATTTGGTTTTTTAACCAACTAATGTTTTTCCTGAACTTTTAAACTTTTTTTTATCAGATGTTTTTTCTTTTGGTTTTATTCATGTAGTTTAAATGTTACTGTAAAATGTTTTCCTTTTTTTTTGGTAAATGTTATAATTTAAAACATTACTTATTAAAAAGGTTAGCAATTAACTAGCTTCAAGCTTGAAAAGCATCTCTCTTAAGTAAGGCTTAAACCTTCTTCTCAAGAAAAGCGTAATTTTCAAACGGGAACAAAATAAACAGCATATGATTGATTAACATGGTCAAAATGATTGATGATACTCAAAAAATGCTTCGATGATATAGGGTTATCAAGTAATCAATCAGGGAAATCCGTTTAAAGTAATGTTCGCTTTTATTTACTACTTTTACACATTCTCATTTTGGATACAAAGCTTTTAAAAACAGCAAAATTACTAATACAATAAAAATATTTCATTAGTATGTCAAGTCTTATTACACTTATAATATCTACTCAAGTGAAATATTATGCTGAATTATACTGAAATATGAGTCAGGACTATAAAAAAAACAGCCAAGACAAAAAAAAAAAGTTGATAATTTACGCATTTGCCAAGATCAACTAATGGAAGTGGTTGAATAAAAGATGTGAACTGAGAGAGAAAAACTTATCTTTCACAAAACTCACAATTGCTAGTCATACAACAAGATGCTTATAATAATAGTGCGCTGTGCAGAAAATTAACTCAAGTAATTCAATAGAAAATTTTCAGCATAAAAACAAATTTTCTTAAATGCTTAATCTACAGTATTGTCAAATGATTAAATTTATGCTCAGCTATAATAAATACTTCCTTTAAATTGTCAATCTTGCATTACAATATTTTTAGTTTCTTTCATAAAAGAAAATAACAGAGTTCATAAGAGTGACAACAGGAACTATGAAAAAAAAAAAAAAAAACTCTGACTATCTCCTCATCAAGTTCACCAAATTTCTCTGATTTACTTTATCAATGTTAGTGGTTTCCTCTTTTTGCCCTACTTGAAACTCATTGCACATTTACATAAAATGCATTATTTAAATTCTTTTAAGATGTTAATTAAAAATAAAAATATAGTTTTAAAAAAACATTTTTTATTGTTAAAGTAGTAACTACAAAAATATATCAAGTGAATTTCATTGAAAAAAAAAATACTAAACAAACAAATAGGAGAATGTGGGGCAAAGTCAAGGCTAAGATGATTGAGTTTTTTTAGGATGAACCAATTGGAAATTTAAATGAAAAATTATTATATAATCTTTGTGCTACGATGTGACTAAAGTGAAAAATCAGGGTTCATAAATTTGTGGTCAAAAAAAAAAAAAAAAATCCCAGACTTTTCCAGGTTTTCCAGGTTGTTTTTAATAAAATTCCAGGTTCATTTAAAATTAAGCTCAAAATACAATATCTTAAAAATGTAATAAAAATTGTTAAAAGTAATGAAATAAAAAACTTCATAACTTGTTAAATATGTAAACTGTAAGAAAAAAGTCACAAAATGAGGAAATAAACATAAATTTTTCCTCTGAATATTAAGAATTATTTAATCTAAAATACATTTTTAAAACTACACAGAATGAGAGGAAATGAAACAAAATGGTGAATAATAAATGATCATTACGGACCTCATTAATAAACATACAAGATTTCCTCTGACTCAAAAGCTATTACCCATAGTTTATACTTTGCATTGAGTTAATTTAAGTTTATAAATTTTCCTTCAAATTAATTTGTTATGCAATAAAAATAGTAATGAATAACTGCTAAATTCAGTTTTCAAAGCAGTTTTGAATATTTTCTTTAATGGCTAGAAATATACATTACAAGTAATTTTATCAATTTTACAATCCTTCACTACAATTTATGAAGGATCTTTTTTCTTAAAAGTAAAAGTCAAACTAAGCTGATCAGCACTCTATGATTAATAATAAACTACTATTTAAATAATTTTGATGATACTACTATTTTTCTTCAGTACTTAATTTTTCATAAACTAAACAAACATTCTCTGTTCATAAATGAGCTGGTATTTGTTTGAAATAACAACTTAATTCATTTAGGCTTTTAAAAGATAGTTTTCGATTGATTCATCTCAAACTTCAAAATAAATTTAGAGAACAAAAAGCTTCAAAACTGCAATTTTCCGAATGCATGCTTAAAATAAAATACTTTGAATGGGACTAAATATGACAAATAATTGTTATCTAAAGATTAATATTGAATTTTGGTGTGTAAATTTGCAAATTAAACCAGATAAATACTTACCCTGTGCTTTTAGCTTTGAAAAAATAATGGAAGAAATAATTGCCTCAGGGCAACAGTAGGAATGGGCAAATGTCTCCAAAGAGTTTTCTACGGCAGTATATTTGAGGTAGAATAAGTTTCCATTCCAAAAGCAGTTTTTCGGCGGTGGGAGAGGGGGGGGGGGTAAAGCAAGGGATGCCAAAAATACCTCTGAATTTTTGCTCAATAGGCATTGCACTGTGCACAATTCAGGATATTATCAGTAAAAAGGCAAACCAGAAACAGATGCTTAAAGATTGCTGCCCCATCACCAGCAATCCGCTGAAACCGCCTAATCCTTCTCCCCCCACGTGCATACAATATACTACACAGAACAATGGTGGCATCTGGTTTTGGACAGGTTGAGAAGCTAAGGTAGTGCCCTAGATTAGACGATTTTCCTTTCACAAACTAAAATCTCGATAAATCGCGATAGGATGATGATAAATAAAAAATCCGAAGAAAAACAGAAGAAATATTTAAACGCAAAAACGGGAAAAATGGGCCAAAAACGGTAGTCTACCCTGTAGGGAGGCAGAGCATTCCATCACAAATTAACATTCGCCGATCCTAGGCCGATGCCAAATATCTCCATTTTTTTTTCCCCCTTTAGCATACAAAGAGATGCTTTCATTAAGATTAAAGGGGAAAATAAGAAATGTGGCTCAAAACAATAACGAAATTTAGAACAACGTACCAAATATCACACAAGACAATTTATGCTTTTCTTTGAGTCAGTTCTAAAAACCCGCAAAATTCCGAAATCCGGAAAAAGTCATGGTCCGAATTTGGGGTACAAGTTGTAAAGTAAAGTATCTCTATGCTGAAAAAAAGTCACCAAAAGGTTTTCTACGGTAGTACATTTCAAATAGAACAATTTGCTTCCATTTCAAACGCAATTTTTTGGGCAGGCGGGGTGGAGGAGGTGCTAAAAAGAAAGGGATGCCAAAAATAACTTTGAATTATAGCTCAATAGGCATTGCACTGAGTACAATTCAAGAAATTATTAGAAAAAGAACAAGCCAAAAGCAGATGCTAATAGATTGCTGCTCAATCCCCCGAAACGCGCTGAAATTGCTTAAGTTTTTTCTCCCACGTGCATACAATACTGCACAGAACAATGGTGGCATCGGATCTTCGATTTGGTCGAGAAGCCTTGAATTGGCTATATGCTGTATTTTCTTCAAAAATTGTGCTTTATTTAAGTTGGTTTTTCACTTTAATCACTTCAAAATTTGTTTTGAAAATTACAGTATAAAAAGCAAGAACATTGTATTTTATTTTAAAATTTGCCTTAAAATGTTATTTTTTATTTTTGGCAGTAATTTTGAGCCTTAAAAAAAAGTGGAAAATTTTCACTTTTTTGGGTGGGGGAGGGGGAAGGGACAAAGTGAACAATGAAATATTTTTGCAGTGAAATATTTTCTATTTGTTTTAAAAAGTATTTTTGATCAAATGAATCTGTAAACAAAATTTTAAATGAATAAAATAAAGAGAAAACAGAACAATAAACGAATTAAATTAATTAATGTACAAAGGAAAACAAATGAGTCAGTAAAAGAGTGATTAAATAAGAAAATAAGTGAATGGATGAATAAATAAGTGAATTACTAAATGAAGGAATGCAAATGAATTGATTAGTAAATGAATACATAAATGCTTTGGTAAATGATTGAGTGAGTAAACGAAAAAAGCTATTTCACTTTGCTCCGCATGTACTCAACTACTTCAGCAAAATATTTAAAATACAAATAAGTTTAATATTAACTAAATAAATATTGCACCGCATATTAGAAGGTCTCAATTCATATTTAAAATCTTAATAAGAAGAACTTTATTCTTTTATAATTTCAAAAATAATTTCCAACTTACAACAAATATTACAAGAGTATCAACTTTTGAAAACTGCCTGTATTATCTTAAGCTTCAATCATTGGCGGTATTTTTCTCTGACTGGAATAGACTAGATGTGCAACTACATTGTTAAAATGTCACCAGATAGGTGGTGCAAAACGGAGAGTAAATATTTCACCTTTTTACTTTGCCCCATTTTATTTCCAGTAACCATTCTGTAAAGGAATTCTAAGAAATAATTAAAATCACTACTTAAGACTTATGTTTCATTATGATAAAACTAAAAAGTTTGTAATGAAGCAATTTTGAGCTAAATTTTAAAGCAGTATAATTATTGCTGGAAGAATAACATGTTATAGTAAAAGTATTGAAGTAATATAGCGATACTAACATAAATAATAGACATATTTGTTTAAAACAAAGTGAAACCTTTTGACATCCATTCAGATGGGGATATTCTCTAATCACGAACTAAAGTTTTAAAATACAAAATTTTAACTTTAAACAGAATTTTTTGATACAATTTACAAAAAATTCAGAGTTATAAAATCCATAAATCTCACTAAGAAAAATCATTTAGTCTACAGTAAAAATTACCATTTTTTATAAACAATTTTTAATAAAGAAAAGAAAGAAAACCTATTGTGTCAGCAAGCTCAGCTAATGTTTCTTTGTGCTTTTTCATTGTGAAAGTAAGATCCATTAGGTAATACAAATCGACAGGATAGTCTTCAGCTTGTCGAAAAGTTACAGTAAATGTAGCAGGGTCACCTGAAATATGCATATTAGTACAATAGAAAATAAACTGTCTTGTCTATCTTTAAAGAAATTTTACACTCAATTATTAATAAAAGTTAATATCCAGAAGGATATAAAAGCAAAAACAAAAATCTTTCATTAAATTTTACCAACAGGTTGCTAATTAAAAATAGTTTACTAATGCATTAACATTTGATTCATATAAATACAAAAGTAACCAATAGCAACCAGCTCTTAATTGCTGGTCCTCGTAATTTTAATGATCTCCAATACAGATTAAGAGATCTCTTAAAGCTATTCACACAATTGCTTCTGGTAAACTATTCTGAATGCCTACACTCCTATTGAAACAGCAATTTTTTCAAAGTCCAAGATTAGAGTGGGCATCGACAACCTTAAAACAAAACACCTTGAATCTGCCCTCTGTGCAGAAATTTAACTCATTAACATATCCGTAGTTATAAATTTAAATTAATGGATCACGCTCCTCTGACTTTCTTTTGCTCCAGGCTATGTATATTTGTCTTTAGAAGACTGCATACATTATCTAAATTTGAATGTATATTTACTAACCTAGAAGCTTTCCTTTGAATCCTTTCTAGAAAGTTAACATGTCCTTTATATAAAGAGACTAAAACTGAACAGTATCCACTCCAAAGTCTTAAGTAACCATTGAATAAAAGTAGAAGTACAGTAAAATCCCTCCAATGTGGGCACTAACAAGACAAATTTTTTTGTTCGCAACATAGAGGTGTCCGCAGGACAGGGGTGTATGCAAATAATGTTATTTGCATTGGAACTGGGGAATTAAAAATTGTCCGTGTAAGAGGGGTGTCGGTTAGGAGGGGTTTTACTGTACTTCCTTAGAATTTTGTGAAGCAGACCTAGCTTTCTGCTACCTTTGTTACTTATTATGCTGCACTGCAGACTAAATTTTAAGTTCAGAGCCCAATAGCAGAAATAGCACAACACTGTGACACTCATCACAGATTCTTGAGGATATTTGCAGACTATTTTTGTGATTGATTTTTTTTTTCTGGGAGAATTGACCAAATTTTAAGTAGACAAATGCAGTTCAGAATTAAGCAGAAAGAAAATGTAAAAACAAAAAGGTGTAAAAATCTATGCAGGAGTCCTCAGTGGCTCAGATGTCAAGAGTACTTGCTCTTCCAGCTACCTGAACCTCAGTTTTCTACTTTATTTTGAAGCTTTTAAGCCTGTGTTTTACTTGTAATTTTAAAATTTAATATTTTATGTTGCAGCATTTCTGGGTAAAGTTTAATAATAAACCAGGGTTCATACTCTATTTGGATGAAAAATTTACATGACTTTTCCAAGACTTTTTCATGACTTCACAAAAACTTTCATGACCCTGTTAAATGAGGAGAATAGAACTATTTACTATCAAACTCGCTAATTTTTGGAAATCAGCATTCAAAACTTCTATGTCAATGCTTCTACCTCATCAAAGCACTTACTTGTAATTGAAAAAATATCAGTGTACACAGCAAAAACTAAGCTATTTTTATTTTTCTTCATTATATAAATTTAAGTAAAGTAAAAATACAGCAAATGCAATATACTGATGAAATGTCTAATAAATATTTAATAAATGGAACAAAATGATACAGAATGGGACACAAAACTTAAATGAGTCATTACTAGTTTCAACAAATATGCTTCAACAAAACATTGCCTTTTTGTGTCAACAGTGCATCTATTAATCTATTTAACTTGACAGTGTTTTGGTTCTTAAAAGCAAAGCCACAGTCTACAGTAAACTCATTTTTCTAAACCAGATTATAATGAAACACTGTTCAGTAGTAAATAAATCTTCAGACTTAAATGTATTTGTTTTCTTAAGAATATATTTTCAAATGCATAAAAATGAAAAGGTTTTTCTAAAATTCAGAAAAATGTTCGATTCCTGACATTGAACATAACAGAGGGCCACAGTTTTGCCCGCCATATGTTGGGTACTACTGTTTTAAAATACTTAGGATTCTCCTATTTCTGTATTCTATTACCTGATTAATTAGTTTCTAAAACCTTCAGCAAACTAAGATAAACTCTGATAAATTTGATAATCAAGTTTTTAGAAGTAGTTGAAACAAATTCAGATGCAATAAAATTGAGATTTTTTGAGTGGGCATAAGAAATTAAGAATGTGCAAGTCTGCTACCACAGAATATAAAATAAAAAAGTGATGAAAATAAATAATGGTAAATTCAAATTTAGTGATGTTGAAGCAGTAAAATCTCATAGCAAAAGAAGGCAGGCTGCTGCTGCTACAGAAGTGGGTGCAATGGGATTTAAAAATTTAGATTTGCTTTTAGGATAGTTAAATTTAGGATAGTTAAATTTTCCAGTTTTAATATGCAACACTGTTATCTCATTCAAGATTTCAAATGTTTTTTTTAGCTACTGTTTCTTTATCTGCCCAGGATATTTTTCCATGATTTTAAATAAATTTCCATGACCTTTAACAAAATTATTAATTTTCCATGACTTTTCCAGGTCTGAAATGTGTTAAATTTTTTTCCATAACTTTCCAGGATTTCCATGACCCGTACGAACCCTGTAAACTAGCTGCATTGCCCGGCTTTGCAAGGTCAACCTCGAAAATAAAAGTTTTGTCAAGTGATGCATGTTCAAGAGAATCAGGCTTCAATTAGAGAAAAAAAAATACTATAAAATTTTATTCTCAAAAAAAGAAAACGGCAAGTCAAAAGTTCCCCAAAAAATTAAACGCAACCCTCCAAAAATACAATTAAAATCCTAAAAAAAGAAAGAAGATAAATCACCAAGTAATAATCAAAAGGGGAAATTTTTACCTCAAAACAAAAACAAAATTTTATTTAGTCACAATCGAGAAAATAAAAGGGGCAACCTTCTGAACGCTAATTTAAAACGAGATTGCGCATCCATTAGGCTTAGCATGCCTTTTAATTTTTTCCCGGTGATTTTACAGCCTTTTTTTTTAATTCGAAGGAAATGAAGTATAACTCTATGGGTGTTTTTCTCAGGCTTTCAAATGGGACCTGAATCAAAGAAATTAGATAATTATTTCGGGTAGAAAGAGCCATTTAATGCTATTTTTGGGTTCTAAAATTAAAATTTGAACGGTTCAGTTCTTTTTTGGCATATAAAAACCCCTGTAGGTTCCTTCTCGGGTGCCCAAGAACCTCCCTGCCAAATTTGGTCCAGATCTGACGTAAACTGGATTTGTATAGGGAAAAGACACACACACATATTCTTTGTTTTGTTTATATAGATTAAGATTAACCTAATGCTGGTTGACCTTTTAGACTATTTTGGGAGGATTTAAACCTACATTGCCGATAGCTCAAAACAATTCTGCTTCTCGGGTCCAACTAATGAAGGCACACAAATCAACTAAACTATATCCTTTGCTAAGTATAGATCCATGTAAGAAATAGTTAGTGTACTTCTTTCCATGGTCTAATGTTCATACTTGACATTTTTTAATATTGAACGACATACCTCACTTAGAAATCTGATCTAAATCCTCTTGAAGATTTTCAATAATTAAAAATAAATGAAATGATAGAATTGAAGAATACACACCAGGTCTTAGAGACAGCTTCAGTTTTTGGGGCTTTAATTGTATAGCAGAGCCTGCAACTGCTCCAGCATCACTCAGCTGCTCGTTCTGAAAAGTATAACCTTAATGTGAAAGCATTGAAATTTCAAATAATTAAATTTAGATATAAATTAAACTAAAAAATAATTAAACTAGAGAATAAAACAAGCAAAAAGGGAAAAATATTCTCTGAGGAAGGGTAAGATAAATGCAGTCCAGTAGTGGTGCCCACAGCACACACCGAACCATTGAATTTTTTAGGGGGGGGGGGGGGAATCTGACAGAAATTTTGATTCCATTTGGGGGGGGGCTTTTTTTACGGGGGCATACTCTGCAGCATTTGAGGGAGTGCACCATCATCCTTGGGGAATGGGCACCCCTGCAGTAGAGAAGCATTAAAATACATAGCATTCCCTCTCCTACTTTTCAACAGATGAAAAATTATTTTTATATGAATTCTATCATGTCCATAATTAAAAGTTCTTAAAATTTTATTTAATGAATCATCATTTTTATCCTCTGGAACAAAAGAACATGTTGCGTGAAATGAATTCTTCTTCATATATTTACAAAAAAAAAAAAAAAAGCAATTTCAGATACACTTTGAAAGGTAGAAATCTCTCCATTAAATAACTCTTCTAAAAACATACAATCTGCAAATAGAAGGAGAATAGTTTACTTCTAATATTTCAGAGAATGTTGATGGACTAATAATATTTTCTTTTGGACAACCTCTTTCTTCCAAGTTATCAACATTGTCACATCTAGGAACTCCTCTTTTGTATACCTATTTGAAAAATGTAAAATAATATATACTTAAACATAAGGTGCAAAAAGTAATAAAGCAGGTACTTTTCTATTAAAGATGCATTTTTTATTTTAGTGATTTTAATTCATTTATCACTGTTGCAAACTAAAAATGTTGTAGTTTGCGACATTCAACAACTTCAGTGTCAAAATTCAAGGGCTGCCCTGCCGTATACTTGTAGATAATGCCAGTTAGTTTAAACAAACTTTTATTGTCGCCCAGGTAGAAGGTAAACAAGTAGCCAAATTTTTAATGGAAAAGTACTATACTGTATATTGTCAATAATGATTCATGTACAGAAATAAATTAAAATTTCATTGTCTACTAGTGATGTGGATCGGGTAAATACCCAGCGGGTAGGTAAATATTTTTTGGGTATTTACCCAGGTATTTACCCAAGGCCTGGGTAAATACCCAAAAACTGGGTATTTTACAAAAAAAATGCAAAAAGTGAATGGGAATTTTTTTTTTTTTTTTTTTTGAAATCTTAATATGAAATAATTATTAAAACTGATACATACATATGTATTACACAGTTTATAATATTTTTAATTGAAAGACTTGATGAAATTATGAAAGAAACATATCATGAACCAAAGAATCTCTTTTCCATGTCATAATTGGAGAAGTATAAGCAATTCAATGATGAACTTCAGGATTTCAAAATCACAATCTAGGTTAATCATATCCAAAATGAAAAAACAAAAGGAAGCATGAGGGATGTTTGGAAGAATAAACAGAGAAGTTATTAAGACTATGATGTTATTTATTTTATTGCTGTTTAAGTGATAACGTGGCAAATATAGAAACAGTTTTCACATTAATAAGCAAAAAAAAAAACATCAAAATATTGCTTTTTGTTGCCTTGCTCATTTGCATTTGCTCCCCGGTACTTCATGATGAAAATTTATTCAAACTATTTTTAATACACCCAATTAGTGATGTAGGGTGGGAAGATAAATTTTTTTTTCGGTATTTATCCGAAGGCAGGGTAAATCCCCTAGAAATTGCGCATTTTGCAAAAAAAAATTTAGGTGGTATATCAAAAGGTGTTTTTTTTTAACATAAATAAAAAAAAGGAATGATTAAAAATATAAAAATTTATATATTATAATTTTTTAACTAAAGGCTTAGTTAAATCTAAGGCTTAATGAAAAAATGATATGCAGAATACGCCTGAACACTTGAACTAGGTTTGAAGGCAATTTCTGTAAAAGATATAGGTAAATAAATAGTAATAATAAATTGAGCAACATTTCGTCACATTTTGATGTCATGCAGGGACAAATTACTGGGTTATAAAAAACTAGGACCTTAATTTTTTTTTTTTTTTTTTTTTGTAACCAGTTAAGCTTTTTACTTTTTGTAGAATGGCTTTTTTATATCTGAAATTTGGCTATCAACATTGATTGGACATAACCAACACATTTAATGTGAATAGCATATTTGATTGCTAAGTTGTACCACACAATAATTCTTTAAATATGTGATCAAAATACAATTTTTGGGCAAAAATTTATTGTTTTGTATATGGTTGGTTATTTATATACATATTGGAATACATATAGAAAACTATTTTAGTTGAATATAAATTTTTTAAATAAATACCCATTTTGGCTATTTACCCCTAAAAATAAATACCCGAGAATTTTACATCACTATTGTCTACACAGCTCTACATAACATGCACTGGATTGATCATTTGAATGATTTTAATCATTGCTTCTTTTCACAAGGACTAAAATATCAACTCCATAAAATCTGATTTAAAAATCCCCGTGGAAGTCAAACATGATGAAAGACACTGAAAACGAAATATGTCATTTTATATAGTGAAAACATTAACATAAGAGACAAACTGATAGAAGTATACATAATAGGGAAGTTTCCGATTTTTCAATTTTATTTTTATATGATAGTGTAACATGTATGAACATCATAGGTGAAAAAATTTTTGCGATACGATAAGTAGTTTTTTTTTAAATTAATTTTTAAAGTTCAAGCGCCTGTGACGTCAGATGGCATAGGAAGTGACGTCCGATAGGAGAGAAACGCTAGCGAACCGGTTCTATGTCATGGGAGAAATCGAAGAACGTGCATTCGACTTTGAAGATGAAACGTAAAAGGCTTATCTCCTCGCGTTTCTGGAACATTAAACCTCTCATCCTCTCGGAAATACTCAAATATCACCATTGATATTATTTGAGGACGATTATTTAGATTGTGCTTTAACGAATCCGGCCTCCATAGTGTGTTCAAAAGGATTATTGAATTTCTAAAAAATAAAAATATCAGCGCGCTCAAAATGTCCCTAGCGAAAACAAGGGATCTTCGGCGGAAGGCTGCCCATTCGCGCCCTGTGACGTAGGCTCGTGACGTTTCAGAAGAGCGCACTTTTGCGCGTGGAATTTTAAAAATTCATTAAAAATCAACCACGGTGTTTTAAAATTCGGCGATGGTGAATTTTTTAGTTTTGAGGGTCAATTAACAATATGCAATAGCCAAAATATGAACATTTAATAGGTTGCAACTTCCCTATTGTGTAAGTTTTGGCAGTATCTAAGAAAATAGTTTGTTGGAGTCCTAATCCATTCTAATGTTAGCGGGTGTGCCTCCTCATTTGAGCTCATTGAGTTATGATCTTCATTTTCTGTTACATGTAAAAGAAAACGAAAAGGGAAAGAAAAAAAATCTTTCTCCTTTTACACAGTACCTTGCTTTATCAGTTTGCATGGGAGAGAAAAAATACTCTCATGCAACTTAACGGCATCCCCTCCTTCCTACTAGATTTTGGGAGAGTTCAGCATCCTTTCCCACGACACCCTGATGAGGAACCAGCACCATATTGCCAGAGTAAGTGAAAAATAGCCGATTGCGCTACATTTTGCTACAATCTAAAACAAAGAAGGCGCTGAAAATCAACGACATTGATTCCATTGTGCTTGACTGGTTATGTTCAGCTGGAGGAAACAATTTACACAAATGCCTTCCTATTTTATTTTCCCGAAAGATTCAGAGGATTATTTACTTATTAGTTAAGTTCACTTATATAAGCAATACTCATCAATTTAATTTAGAAGTATACACTGTATGTGTAGGTTTAAAATACAAAATTAAAATGCCTCGTAAATTCAGACTCCTCAATAGCGGACACTCCCCGTCAGGCGCGGATCCACGGGAGGGGAACTGGGGGAACGTTCCCCCTCCAAAATCCTAAGTGAACTTAAAAATTTTCAGAACAGAATACAGCACAATTCTTCCGTTTTTTAAAACTTGAACTTCAAGAAAAGCGCCAGGAAAAGCGAGGAGAGGATTGCAAAAGCAGATTCAAATAGGAGAATTGTGGGAATGTCCCCCCCCCCCCCTCAAAAAAAAAAACCAAGTGTACCGAAAACAATTCAGGAAACAGGAGTACAGAAATTTTTTTCCGTTTTTTAGAACGTGAACCAAGGTATCAGGAAAAGCAATTAGATAACAGCAGAAGCAGATCCACGGAGGGGAACTGAGGGAATGCTTAAGGATTGCCCTAATTGAGGAATGCCCTAAATCTTATATACCTAAAAATTTTCACAACAGAGTGCAGGAAAATTCTTCTATTTTATAGAACTTGAACTTGAAAAGCTCCAGGAAAAGCGATTAGAAAACAGCAGAAGCGGAATCACGGAGGGGAACTGGAAGAATGTTCCCCTCCCCCAACATATCATGTGTACCTAAAAGGTTTTAGAACAGAGAATAGGAAGATATTGTTTTATAGAAGTTGAACTTGAAAATAGGCTCCAGGAAGAACGATCAGGCAATAGCAGAGGCGGATGGCAGATTAGTGGGAGAACTGGGAGAATATTCCCCTCTCCCCAAAATCTCACGTGTACCTAAACATTTTCGCAACAGAATACAGGAAAATTCTTCTGTTTTATAGAACTTGAGCTTGAAGAAAAGAGCAAGGAAAAGCTAAGAGAGAATTGCAAAAGCGGATCCAAGGAGGGGAACTGGGGAATGTTCTCCTCTCCCTTCAAAAAAAAAAAAAATCCCAAGTGATCCTAAAATTGGTCAAAAAACAACGTACATGATTTTTTTTTTTTAATACTGTTTTTTTAGAATTTGACGAAAGGCTCCAGGAAAAGCAATTAGACAATAGCAGAAGCGGATCCACCGGGGGGAACTGGAGGAATGTACCCCCCCCCCCCAAATCTCACATGTACCTAAAAACTTTTAGAATAGAGTGCAGGAAAATTCTTCTGTTTTATAGAAATTGAACTTGCAGAAAGGCGCGGTGAAAAGCGAGGAGAGAATTGCAAAAGCGGAACTGGGAAATGTCCTTTTCCAAAACACAAAATCCCAAGTAAACCAAAAACTGTTCAGAAAACAGGGTAAGGTAAAACCACCAGTATTTGACATTTTAAAGATTAATTTTTTCTGTTTGTTAACATAGCTTGGAGGGAATTCATCCTAGGAGAAACATTTAATAAATGATAACTGTACCAACTAATCCCCTATTATTAGTGCAACAAAATTAGATTAATAAAACGAATGCACATTTGTTTTTAATAAAAAAAAAAAGACATTGGGTTGGAGTTGACACTAAACTAAAACGAGAACATCTCATTGTTGACAAACTTTGTTTTCAGTATTTGATACATGCTTTGATACAGAAAAACAGGAATTGCTTAATAAATGAATTCGTGCCTACTTGTGTGAATACAGAAATCGCACTGCCGGATCTAGGCAGCAGCAAGCCAATAAATACCTTTGGCTTACTTTTGGCTTGCCGACCCTCCCCCCCCCCCCCCAGTTGCCGGGAGGCAACTTCTAGGAAGATGCAAATTTACACTATTTCTGTTGTTTTCTAGTTAAACCTCGATATAAAAGTTCAACGAAGGTAGATAAAGGGTGGCAGGATTTAGGTTTTGCTCCGGTTCTGAAAAATCGAAGATCCGGCCATGCAGGAATGTACAGACAGTTATAGAAAAATTTAAAAATTAAATGCTTACGTCATAGGTTATAAGACTGAGAAGTTTACATAAAAATTCAAGTTCGGGGACTAAGTAAATATTTTTCATAATACTAAAAGGCTCATCGATGTGGCACATTACAGCTTCCCAGTAATAGTTCAATTTATAAACTTTAGTGCTATTTCAAGTCTCCCAAATTTTCGTACTTGCTTTTTGCATCTGTTTTCCAGTGATCTTTCAAAATAAATCTTTTTGAACACAAACCTATTTAAACTGTCTTTTGTATTCATTTGGTGTAGAGTTCCAGTTAATTACATCCCCACCATTTTTTTTCTTTTTCCTAGTGGGTCTAAAAATAAGAAAGTCTTCATAATTGGGAAGCCCCCTTTTCCCCGCCGAAACCTTTAAATAGTGTCTCAAATCTCGTTTTCGGGGCTTGAATTTCGAAAAAATTCCAGGGGATAACTACCTATCACCTCGCATTCTAAATACATCGAGAACCGTTTAATATTGCTTTTTTGAAGCTTCAAATTTGAAAAATTGCCGAAACCCTAGTGTTACCAAAGATGGTCTGCAGTAGGGATGGAACGTTTAGTTCGGACCCGGTCACAGTGAACGGGTCTTTCAATCGAACTAGTTCAGCTTTTAGTTCAGTAGAAAACAATCTAGTTCACTAGTTCGTTTAGTTCTTAGTTCGTTTAGTTCTTAGTTCGTTTAGTTCTTAGTTCGTTTAGTTCTTCGTTCATTTAGTTCTTAGTTCGATTTCGTTTAGTTCTCTTTCTCTCGTTCGATTTGGCAACTAGTTCGTTCGTTTAGTTCTTAGTTCGATTTTTAGTTCATCAGTAGTTCTTTCCTCATCTAGTTCACTGAACTAGAAATCTAGTTCCCTGAACTAAAAGCTGACTGTTTAGTTCAGTATTGCATCTAGTTCGACCAGTTTTCCTGCGTGTCTCTTGCAGTGCATCTGCTTTTCGTTCAGTCATTCAAGATTCAATGGAGCTATTGTTTAGCAGAGGCGGGTGGGGGAAAGTTCGGGAATATTCTTGACTTTCCTTTCAATTCAATCGCGATGCACGATGGATGTGGCGTGATTAGTGAAATAGGCGGAGTATGTGCGCCTCGTCACATGCATTGGGTGCGCTTATTTTAGAATTAAATTGACAGATTATTATTTTGTTTTTTAATTTAAACTTCAAATTATTTCCATTGCACAAATGGACTTTAAAATGAAAAGAAAAAGGCTTTGTAAAGAATTTTTTTTCCACTTTCGACAGTGCAAAAGAAATTAGGAACGACTTTTTTGTGCTTTCTAATAAAAATGTTCTGCCTTTCTTAAAACTCATATTTTTATTAACACGCTTTTATTAGCTTCACCTGTATGTATGTATGTATGTATGCAGTGGCGTATCAAGACAGATGGGGGCCTGGGGCGCTACTCGAAATGGGGGCCTACCTGGTATTAAAACTGAAGTTT
Source organism: Uloborus diversus (assembly GCF_026930045.1). NCBI lineage: Eukaryota > Metazoa > Arthropoda > Arachnida > Araneae > Uloboridae > Uloborus > Uloborus diversus. Next base: position 104,710,227 of record NC_072731.1, read on the forward strand.
CTCAAACTGTGTGTACGTACCATATATTACAATAATTATTTTAAGTGGTACATTTTTACATATTTCAGTAGTGTTGGTTTGATTTCGGACACTGTTGTAAATACCACGGCAAAACACATGGTTTTAAGTAAAATTAAGTAAATACTATATTTTTAATAAAATTGTGCTTTGTCAGAAAATATCAAAAACAGAAAAAAGTCCTAAAATTATATTGTATCTTAAAAATTTATTGCATCTGAACATCCAAGTACAGTGAACAGAAACGTTTACGCATTCCAGATTTAATTAATTTTAGGATATAAATTTTCTTTTCTCCGCGCGGCTTTGCTGGTAGAATTAAAAATATTTAATGTTCGACAGAAATTAAGACAAAAAAATTTTGCGTATGCGTGGGTTTAACTAACTAATCCGATTTCTAAAGCGAAGAGAGTAACTTCCCCCGATTAGTAGTGTATGAATTAAGACTAGACCATCGTAGTCTTAATACACAAAACAAAACATAAAACAGATATTTTAGCTGTATACTGTAATGATCAAAAATTATAAACGTGCATCTGTTATGCATTAGTTTTTTTTTTATAAATTGTTTGAAAAAAAAATGCATAAAACTTTGCTGAAAGCACTTAACAAAATAAAAGCAAATGATTTTTATTGGTTTAATTAATTTAAAAATAAATTTGGGGCCCCCATTAAATTCGTGGCCCAAGCGCTCATGTACCTTTGTACACTAGGACGAGTCACTGAAAAAAAGTCATATTTAACAAAATTTATGATATATACTCGCATATATAGGTAACTGATTAATATTTCTAATCATGATGTATATGACAGATCTACTGGAAAAAATAAGATACAATTTCAGGGCTTATGTCAAAGCGGGGCCTGTGGGACATAATTTGCCCTCTCTTTGTTTAGGCAAGAGTCACTGAGAAAATATTCATTCTACATAAAAAGTCAACTTTTTATTTATCTAAACCATGACATAGGCACGTCTGGCGAAAAAGAAAACGAATTAAAATTTTGGGGCCTATGTCAAAGCGGGGCCTGGGTATCATAAACCTTCCATTGATCCCGAAGAGGTATTGATTGTATCCCTGAACAAATATTTGGTCTTTAAAAAAATTATGATTTATTAAGCCAACTTGTTTAAGCATTCAAACCAAGATATGCGACAATATTGGTGAAAACCAAAAATTGAAATTTGGGGGCCTATGTCAAAGAGGGGCCTGGGGTGGACCGCCCCCTCCGCCCCCCCTTCGGTACGCCACTGTGTATGTATCTTGTAACGGAATCTTGCAGCTCAAATTTCGCCCACTTCCTGCGATCGGATTCTTTTGAAATTTGGCACGCGACCTCACACCCGATGACAATGCAATATTCTATAATTAAATTAATTAATTAACTCTTTTAATTGCTAGTTTCCTCCAGTTTTAATCAATATTTTGGCATAAATCCAACAATGTGAAAAAGGAAAAATTTTAAAAAATACATTAAAAAATGCTCGCAAAAATTATTTTAAAATACCTACGAAAACCTTTAATTTTTCTGCATCAGACAAAATTTGTTCCAATGTTCCAAGGTAATTAGAACATGAAATATAATTGTTTTTAACTAATTTCATGCCAAAATTTAGGTAAGCCTTCAATTGGAAATTCATTGCTGATCAGATCATTGATGAACAAAACTTTTATTTAAATGCATCTCAAATTTTTAAGTATAAATATGATTTCCGCAAACATACATCAATGACTTATAGTAGCTTCCCATCGGGGTGCCCTTATCTTAACTTTAAGATATTACCTCGCACTCGTTTTATAAATAGTTTCTTCGCCTGATAATTCTCCAACATAAGACTAAAAAACAGAAAAATAAAATAATAGTTTAAAAAACTAAAAAAACACGCTTTCGTAGCAAAATGAACTAAAAAGTGAAAAATTATCTTTGGATGATAGTAGTTGACCAATCAATTCATTTTAATGTAATACAAAAGAGCGTGGGGTGCTATCTATTTACATTTTTACTTGGACAACAAATGGAGGAAATTCAAGACAACTGATAAGAAGCCCCCCCCCCCCCCCCGCGCTTTTTTGTATTACATTAAAATTAATTGATTGGTCAACTACTATCATCCAAAGATTATTTTTCACTTTTTAGTTCATTTTGCTACGAAAGCGTGTTTTTTTAGTTTTTTAAACTATTATTTTATTTCTCAATCCATTTGCACGGGTGTGAGATTTTTGCGCATAAATTTGCAGTTTTCCCCTGGAATTTTTAGGCATTTTATTGTGGTATATTCCAATAAAAGGAACCCTTATATGTATCATAAACGAAGCATCAACTTTCTAAAAACAATTTGTGTAGTATACAAATATTGACTTGTACGTGTTACGTCCGCAACAACGTAAAAATCATTGTTTTCAAATACAATAAAAATACAATATTTCATAAAATGAGTACAATATCATTTGCTCAATGTGTTTTGAAAACTTCGCAACTAGTCAAGTTTGTTGACCCCTTAAGTTTTTTTTTATATAGTTTTTGAATTAATCTCCGTAAGTTTTTATTATTTTTTTTAACATGTAGTATATCGTTTTGGTTGTGTTAAGTAAATTATCACTTTTCAGTGCTGGCTCTACAATCTTTCCTAGTCATCGTTGTATATCTTTTGAAACTGGCGCCTTGTCTAATTTTTTTTTTTTTTTTTTTTGAGTTTTTATAAGGAGTTTCAACGAGAAAAACACAAATGAGGGTGCCCTTAAAAAGTTGCTGCCTGAGGCAAGAGGGCGTCAGTTTGTACCCCCGAATTCCTACAGTCGCTTTCAAGGCAAAATATTTCAACAAAATATTTGAGAGTTTAAAATATTCAAAAGAAAATGAAAAAGGAACACAATCATATCATAAAATACATTGAATTAAAAACCAATACAGTAAAACATTTCAGTTAATACAGCTCTGTCGCCATGAATTGTTTGCAGAGCAGAACCAGTAAATATTCTTAGCGAATTAGTGGCGAAATGAAGGGAAGGGGGGGGGGAGAATAACTTAAGTAGTTAAATAAAAATCCTGGGCGCGAGGGGGGGGGAGGGCAAGAGGTAGGAAGCCGCACGTTCTGAAATAATACTATGTTAAAATTTATTATTATTATTATTTAATTTTAACTTCTGCACACTTTTCTATTCTATAAGCGGGGGGGGGGGGGGCCCTAAGTCTGTGTACGCTATCGATTGAGAATTAAAAAATGCTCTTGAAAGTAAATGTGAGGATGAAAACAAAAATGAATAACTCTGAAACATTAATTTTGGTAACAAGACCAACGAATCTCTAAAATGACGAAACTTTAACACAGAACATGAAGTGTGATGCAAAAAATTAAAAATCAACATGAATACTTAATGGTAAAAGAAAATGAGTTAAAAATAATTGTAAAGATGTATATATGCATTAATGTATTGCTCAAGGGGTCCCCCCCCCCTCTGAGCAAAGGCGCAACCCTCTAAAAATCACGAATCCCCCCAAAGCAGGAGCCTCCCCCGAAAAAAAGAAAAAATACCCCTACTACCCCTCTTCCTAAAAATTTCAATGGCGCAGCCTGTGTTATGACCCCCCCCTCTCCCCCACGTTGGAACCCCTGATTGTTAAAAAATATTAGTTTTGATAATTAAACCGAAAAATATGAATAAATACGCGGAAATTCGCCAAAAAATATACATAAATATGCGAAAATTCAATCAGCCCAAATTTCCACAGCCCGGCAAATTGCAAAATTTATCCCCCCCCCCGGCCTTTAAAAAGGGAGAACTACCTATCTGGGAACATGTGACTATATTTTCCCGCCAAAAAGCTCTGAATAGTTCATTTGAACTAGTTCATTGAACTAATTCACAAGGTTGAGATGAACTAAACGAACTAGTTCCTCGAAAGGAACTAAAACTTCCATCCCTAGTCTGCAGTCACGTTTTCAAGACATCAATTACAAAAAATTTCTGGACAAGGGCAAGAATGCTCTCGTTGGAAATCTAAAAATGAAAAAATTACAATTTTTCGAAAAATTTTAAGGGGGAGAGCATTTAAATCCTTCGTCACTGAATATCGCTTAAAAACTTCGTTTCCTAGAACTTCAATTTCGAAACATTTTTTGGTAAGAGTCCCAGAACCCCACTGCTCGTAACATCATCAAAGTTAGTCTGCAACTTCGTTTTAGAAACTTTAATTTTGAAAAATTGGGCGGTGAGGTGATCAATTTCGATCTATTTTACAAAAAAAAAAAAAAAATCCATCTAGGGCAGCCTCCAAAAGTCCCGTCTCTTACCTTAACTTCAACAAATATCGCCTATAATCGCGTTTTTAAAACTTCAATTTCTAAAAATTTCCGCAGAAAGCCCCTTGAACCTTTCCTCCCCGTAACATCATCAGATGCCGTCTAAAACTGCATTCTTAGGGCTATAATTTCAAAATTTTTCCGGGGGAGAACCCCCGAACCCCCTTTATTAGTTGGCGTAAATTTTAAGATTAAAAAATATATAAATATAACAATAAAAATAACAGTTTTTTTTAAATATTTTTCGAAAATTATACTTTTAAAATTTGTAAAGCAAAAATGTTATTTTTTTTTATAAGAAGCGTTAAAAGAGAATAAGTTGTAAAACTCAATTTCTACGGTTATTTTTAATGAATAGTTTCATATTCCCCCTCCCCCATAAACATAAACTGCTAAAAAAGTTCCCCTCCCAAATCCATAGTCTGGATCCGCCGCTGCTCCCCGTTAACAGACAAAAACTTTGGTCCTAATGGTGTCCGCTGTTGAGAGGTTTGATTGTATGTTTATAAATTTATGGTATTATTTTTCTGGAAATTTTTATGATGATACTCAGTTAAATTAACTTAGCAATATTCATTTTAAGACCTACATACTTTGTCTGAGCACCATGCACAATTGTGAGAGGCTAGACAAGCACCACAAGTAAGACGGGAGGAGCAGGGTGTTATGTCTTCAGAAAGTACAACTAAATTAACGAGAGAAAAAAACAAGGTATAATAATCTTTTCTAAAAATTTATTAAATCCAAAATAGTAAACGAAAGAATCGATACGAACCTGCTCCCAAAAACAATATGAGCAATAATGCCCCACAGATCATGGCGTGGGTATTGTCCATTAGAAACTGAAAAATATTATTTATTTAAACACAGCATAAAGCAAAAGATTCCACCTAAATGTTTTCAATCAACACCAACATGTTTACGAACTATAATTTAAGAATCAAAAGTTAAGATTTTTTTCTAGATCAAATAAAGTAACATTGAAGTTTTAATTTAATATTTTAATCATACTCACAATATATTAGTCACCGGCGGAAAGAAAAATTCTTGTGGTTTTCGGATTTGCAATAAAACACTGACAACCAAAAATGATAAGCAACAAGTGATAAGAAACTTTGGCAGCGAAACTTCAGCAGAGCACAGGAAATAAAAAAACCCCAGCCCATCAAATCTTGCAGGAAACTTAATATTGAGCTATTTGAAGAAGAAAAAAATGGAGTATTTTTGTAACATACTTCAATCAAAAGTGCATTTCTTCCTTCTTGTTTACTCCTTCACAGAGCACTTAAATCATGCTCAATTTTACGGCAAAAGGTCCGGCATATACACGGCTGGCATTGGTAGCTAAAAAAAACAACAAGGAGGCGTGCCTGCATTTTATGTAGTCGCAGGCACGCCTTTTCATTGCCAAAAATCCAAATCATACAACCATTGAAGGAGTGGATATGAAATTGATTTCAGCTGAAACTATTTTATATTCAAAATATGCTTATATATGTTGCAAAAGTTCATCTCTTGTTAGTACGGAGTTGATCCAAAACAATGGATAAAAGACTCAAAAATGGATCATTTACTACCCTCCCCCCAAGTTTCTTCGCTTTTAAGTGCCCTTTAAGGGACAAATAATGCGCCAATATGTGCGACAAGCATAGAAAATACGACAAACCCGTATTGTGTGAAGAATATCAGCATTTGTAGGCTCTACGGGAAAGAAAATTCATTTACTTTCATTTTAACCTTCGTCTTGCGCGGGCGCGGGAAAATTCTCTTGGCAGGCAGGCAGATTTTAACAGATATTGAATGGTAGGAGAGAAATTCATTGATGAATGAGAACATTTTTATCTAGAAATATGAAAAACGAAACAGTCGAGATTGCCAAAACTTCTGATGCAAGGTTAGTTGGAATGGAATTCACCTTTATTAATTATTAATGTATTATGATGAAGAGTATTATGAGAAGTTTATGAATGGATTTTAATTTTCATTCACGAAGTTTGCTCTTTGTCTTTTTTTTCTTTCCTTCTAAATTGAACCATAAACATAGCATATTGAAGAAAATTATGTATAGCATATTATGGAATAGTTTTGATCTTTTGAGTATCCTTTTTGTATAGAGTAACCTACTTAGCTAAGATTACATCAATACAAACCTGGGGCGCTGAACTGAAGCTGGAGGAAGGTTATGGTGACGACTGCGCCTATGTTTAAGGCGTGAGTGTGTTTTGGTGCATTTTTCTCTTTTTTTTATAAAGGGAACTTTATGGTATCTAGGAGGAGGGTCACCCCTAATGCAGGCAGATAAAGAAATTGCTTTTTTACTGTTCTTCCATTTAAATGACACATGAGCCACTACTGATTACTTGTATAAAAAATGTTACTGTAAAAGGCAGAAACATAGCAAAAGTCTTGTCTATTCAGCGGGGGTAATGTCAGTATTCACATATTTACAATTCATCAAGAGCCATTTCACAGTATTTTTGACATTTATGTAGAGTCCGTAATGCTAACTTTTTTTGCGATAACTTTTTTATTTACTGTTTGATTTGCAAATTATTTTAATTTGAGTTAGTGTGTTGGTAGGAAAAGCTCCAGATAAAATAATATGCTAATCAAACAGTAAATTAAAAAGTTCACCTTACAAACTCTACATAAATGTCAAAAATACTGTGAAATGAATCACTAGGGAATGTTGATTCTCTAATTTTGGTCTTTAATTGTAACATATGTACCCTGTATGCTTTTCTTCTCATTCTTCTGATGACTTTTTTTTTTTTTTAATGTTTTATTGGTTTCATCAAAATTTTTTATTTCCGCATTTTACACATAAAACAAGACAAATGATAAAATTTAAATTGAAATATTTTACCATCTTCATTGTAAGTTTTTTTTACATTTTAGCTCTGTTCAGAATGAATTAAAACTTGTTGATTCTGCTAAAGTCGATGTCAGTGAAAAAATGGATTCTGACGATTGTGGTTCAGAGAAAAAATGTAGTGATAAAGAGAATGTAGAGGTAAAAAACATGTTTATGTTGTTAAATGTACTTACATGAATTTTAATATACAATAGAGTCTTGAAAATCCGAGGTAATTGGGGCTCCCACCACCTCGGATTACTGAAAACTTGAACTATCCGAAAAAACCTTTGGACTACATGAGAACATGAACTGTTTACTTCTTACGCTATGAAATTTAAATATTGTCTCCTCAAAAATTTTATCCAGGGTTCGTACGGGTCATGGAAATCCTGGAAAGTCATGGAAAAAAAAATAACAGAATTTCAGACCTGGAAAAGTCATGGAAAATTGAAATTTTCATTGAAAGTCATGGAAATTTATTTCAAGTCATGGAAAAATGTCCTAGACAAAGAGAAAGGAACAGTAGCTAAAGGAGCATTAGAAATCTTGAGTGATTTAACAGTATACATAGCACATAAAAGTTATTAAAAGCGGAAAATTGAACGAGCCAGGAATCAAATCTGAATTTTGAAATCTCATTGCATCCACTTCTGTCGCAGCCACTTGCCATTTTTTGCGATGTAATTTTACTGCCTGGACATCACTTATTTTGGATTTTCTGTTATTTTCAACACTTCTTATGTTTCATATTCTGTAGTAGCAAAATTTCACGTTCTGAGTTTTGCCACACCTACTGAAAAAAAAAAGCAATTCAATTACATGCGAGTTCGATTCCATCACTCGTAAGGATTTTATTATTAAATTTATCAGAGTTTATCTTAATTTTTTGAATGTTTTAGAAAATAAAAATCTTACGTCAGGCGATACGATACAGAAAAAGAAGAATTCTAATGCTCTAAAACAGTAGTGCCCAACATACATCACGCAAAACTAGTCCATGCGGCCCACTGCTACGGTTCAATGTCGGGAATTAAACGTGTTCTGGAATTTCTGAACCTATTAATTTATATGCATTTGAAAATATGCAAATTTGTTAACAAAACAAGCATACTTTTGAATCAGAAGATTGATTCATTACTGAATGGTTTTTTTCAAAAACGATCTGATTTAGAAACATAAAGAACTAAACTATGTGACTTTACTTTAAAGAACCAAAATGCTGTCAAGTTACGTGGATGATTAAAGGCACTGTTGGACACTAAAAGGTAACTTTTGAAGCAAATTTATTGAAACTTAGTGATGACTCATTCAAGCTTTGTTCCACTCAATATCATTCTGCCTGTTTTTAAAGAAAAATATCAGACATTTAAGCATCATCATATTCGCTTCACTGCGTTTTTACTTTACTTAAATTTATATGATGAAGACAAATAAGAATAGTTTAGTTTTTTAAGTGTGCACTTATATTTTTTCTGTTACGAGTAAGTGCTTCAATGAGGCTGTGGCATTCATATAGACGTTTTGCTAATGCTCATTTCCAAATATTACCAAGCTTGAGATTAAATAGTGCTATTCTCTTCGTGTAACGAGGTCATGAAAATTTTCATTGAAGTCATGAAAAAGTCTTGGAAAAGTCATGGAATTTTTTCATCCAAATAGAGTATGAACCCTGTTTATCACTCAAATTTCAAGATAAATTTATGTTTTAATTGATCCTAAACGAGTTTTGATTGTTTTTTTTTCTTGATGTCTGCACGTGCTTGTGTGTAAATTTACAGGCAACCAAAAATTGTCCTTTGACCGTCTTCGAATAAATTTTTATGAGCTTTGTCGTGACATTTGTGTCTGTGTGAGCGTGTGTATGTATCTCACATAATACAAAAACGTTAGTCTTACAAGGAGAAAATTTTGTATATACGAATCGTACAGCGTCAAGTTCTGCACTTCCCTTTTTAATTGCAATCGCATATTCTAAAAGAGATGTTTTTTCGTTCTTTGAGGCAAAACAATGCTTTAATTTCAGGTTATTTTTTTTGTATCAACCAACTTCTTACTTTCTCCAAGGCATCTCTTAACACATCTTTAACACACGAGTCAGTGAGTATTTCTTGGCGACTATTATTGAAATAAACCTTTCAATATCATGTTATTACCTTATTGTATGTTAATAGGAAAGCTCTATATAGCAAAATATTTCAATTTTCAGATTAAAGTATTTTTTATCCGTAAAAAGTATACCCTAAAATTATCAACCAAGCACCTCAAATTAAGCGAAACCTCGGACTTTTGAGTCTTGGATTTTCGAGACTCTGCTGTAGTAATATAGAAGCTAAGTTTTAATGAAGTCGATGCTTAATACTATAAAACATGCTTTTCAAATAAGAAAAGACTACTTCTTTCCCCAATCCGGCTTCATGACCCTAAAAATTGCATGGAAAAATCGTTTCACACGTAACTGCCTTGCCGTTCTGGTCAAGAAAGGATCTTCCTTGATGTGTTTATTCTCAGGCATATGCTTCCAAAGCGATTTATTTTCTTCCACCCTCTTGAATTTGTGCATAATTCCTGTTTATCTCAAGATATTTTTTTTCTAGAAACAACAGGGGGGGGGGGGGGGGTGGCGACTGCTGTGAATCTTGACCTTTATTAAGAAAGCATTTATCATTGTTTCAGTTGATGTTTAAACTCATTTTACTTTTTTAAATTTGTTTACTCTTAACTAAAATTTTAGGCAGAAGGCTCTGATGAAGCTATTGACCAAGAAGTTACTCAAATTAAAATAAGAAAAAAATACTCTCCTAAAAAGAAAAAAGGTAAGAGTTCAACTTTTTGTGAGCTTAATAATTTTGATGTTGAAAAATAAAGTTTGATGGGCAATTTTTCCTCTTGAAAGTTCTTTTGTAGTTTTATGTATCTATCTTTCATTTATAAGATTTATTTTTTAATCAAATGATTGTTCCTGAAAAAAGAAACCTAATCCCTTTCAGAGAACCATCTCAGGTTCTCTGAGAGAAAGTTTTGTAAATTTTTTCAATAAAAAAAAAAGCAACCTTGATAACCAGAAAGGTTAAATTTTCCCATTTTGATAATATTTTCAAAACTTAAAATTAATTTATTATCTTTTTTTTCTTTTAATTAATCTTTATTTATTTTTTTAATTCTAGTTCATTCAATTAAGTAAACTCGATAAAACGTTTTTGATGCATTAATTTTGTTTCATAATATGTATAAGTTAAAATAGTAAGCATATAGGACAGCATTTAAAGTCTTATCTAAATTATGTCCTAAGTATACTAGGAAAACTGCATGTTATTCATGGATTAGACGTATAATAAGCTTTTCATTAACATATGTCAGCATAATTTGATTTTTTTTTTCTATATACAATTTTAAATTGACTTGTTTTTTTCATAAATAGGTAGATCCTTGGGTACTAGAGGTGAACTAAAGCAGCTCAGCATACAAGATGCTTTTGTTAAGACGTAAATATTCTTCTTATTTATTCTCCCTCGTGCAATATGTTCATGTTATTTATTATGCATATTTTGGAGTTACAAGGAGCCTCTTTTTGAATGCAAGAAAAAAAAAAAAAAAGACCTGTGTGTAAGAAAAGCAGTCCATGTACAAGGCATGTGTACATCTGAAAAGTCATTGATCTTAACCAGGCCTGTCATTTCAAGTTTTTCCTGGTGGTATACCAAATACTCAATGCAAAGTTTATTAACAATATAAACCACACCCATTCCTATTCATATGTAACAACATTAGTTTCTTAAAGCTGGGGGAAATTGCCCCCCCCTCCCCTCTTCCACTGGCACCCCTAAGTGATTTTAACCATGATCAAAATTTCATGGAAAATCATGGTTTTCATTCAAAAAAAATGCTAAAATATCATGAAAACCACTATACATTTCACTGATATGAGTTCTCCATTTAAATCAGGCACAAACAAGTTTGGTAGTTAGTCATTTTTCTCCCTTCCAAAGTTCCTGAAACATACTCTACTCCAGCTATTTATAGTTTGTCATTTTTAAATGCAGACCCTACAGCTCAGAAAGTGTTTCAAAAACGCTTAACCATTCACGCGTATTGCACATATGGGTCATTCTCCAGAAACGTAACTTTTGAATGCAAATATTTTTCAATTTTAAAACTTTTTTTTTTTATTCTTGCATGAAAGTGTTACCTACTAGAAGTAACCATAAACAATGGCTCAGCTAAGTTCCAATTATTTTACTCATAAATTAAAAAAGTACAAAAATGCCTTGTTCACGGAAACAAAAAAAAAAACTTTTAATATTTGAAAATTGAGGCCAGTTTAATATCAAAGTAGTAATTTTGTTTGCAAACAATCAGCTATTTTAATTATTAGTTTGAATATAATATTAAGCTCTCTTAATTAAAGTACGGCTTAGTTAGTAGTTTCATATGTATGTTAAAAAGGAGTATTTAGTAAATTTGAGGTTATACTGGCAATTTATAATTTTGATAGAATGCCTATTGATGTATTTTGCCTCCATTTATTTTTCCCTCAGAAATAATGACATTGATAAGGACTCCAATGGAGGTGAGATTCACAGAGGTGAGGCATTTTCCATTAATATAGGCCTAATAGATGCATTTTTCGGGGATTTTTTTTTTTTTCCTTTGTTGCTACAATCTGCACATGTTAAGCATATAAAAACATGTTCACTTCATTTTTTTACATTAATTTACCTTCCTGAAATTCAAGTTCACGAAGGTGAGAAGTCAGAATGACCACATTAAGTTTTTAAAGCAAAATCTATCTTGTTTTTCGACATATCTCGCAACTTCAACTGTGGCTGAAAATAAACAAGGGGGCTCCCTTGTATCAAGGAAAATAAAATTTGATGTCAATACTGCCACATGTTAATGACGAATAGCATTTTGTGCTTAGGTAATGGAGGTGAGAATTTATTGTGTTACATGACTCTTTGTCCTACTAATACGAACTAAAACATAACACAAAAAAAAAATTAAATATACTTAAACAATTAGTATTTGAGACACTGCGACATGCCACGGAGTATATGCAATGTGAGAATTCACATGTTGTGAACCAAAAATATTCTAAAATAAAAATAATTATTAAAAAATTGTTACCAGGTTTCAATAGATATAATTTTGATGAAATTGAAAATCATTGTTAAATGAATTGTTTTTTAAAGTTTTTACTGTAAAAGGCATGTGACAGAAAAGTTACACTTTTTGAATGACCCATATGAGAAGTAGATGCCAAATCTAATAAAAAACTACACTTTTCTGTCTCTCCTACTATAAAAGTCATGGCAACCGAGATTTTTTAATGGAAGCCAATTTACACTTTTCTCCTCAGTCCCTTTTCTAGTGACCAGACCATTCAGAACCAAAACTTGCTACTTTTATTTTGCTGTCCTAGGCATAATGATCTTTACCTTTACATGCTAACACACAACACTTTTCTTAAATGTGCTAAAAACCACATTGTCATTCATTTTGGCAGAATTGCTTTCACTAAGAGAATTTTTCAAGAGTCAGTTTTTGTTCAACATTAATTTCTCGGCATTTACAAGTCTCTGTGTAGCAAAGTCCAAACTAAGTTCTCAGTTGGTTGATTCTTAATAGCAGACTGTATCACATCACATTCTGAGGAAAGTGTCATCAACAAATACACAACAATGTCAATTTCTTTAACTTCCACTCTAGGAAGTTGCAATTGATGGACAACGACAACAATTTCACAAATATGTGTTGTATTGTGCATTCATTTCTTTTCTTCATTGTTGCAAGTCTTTTCCTGGCAAGAATTTAAGTAGAATAAAGAAATGAGAATTGAAGTCTCATATGTTCATTTCAACTTATTCCACATTGCAGACGTTTCACTCGCCAATGTAATCGGCAATTTGTAATCCATTCATGTTAACACTAAAGTATAGGCTTTTCTTCTCACCTTTTTTTCCTCCTGGTGTACTCATTTTCTAAATATTTACTCATTTTTAGCATCAAAAACAGCTTCAATATGATAGCTCCTTATCAGAATATTTTTCCCATTAAATGATTCTAAGCCATATTTTATCCTATATTCTGAGATAACCCAAGGGCGCCCATATAGGGGGGCTCTAGCCCCCTCCCTTAGAAATGAGAATTTCCTTGCTTTTAATGCTCTTTTCTTTGCAAAATGTGCAAAAATTTCTTTTCCAGCCATTAATGAATAAGTTATTAAAAATGTCAAATTTTAATATCTCTAATCTGTACTGAAATCGTTTTCCATGGAGAAAATATTCTGCTAAAGCATGGGGAAAATTTTTGAGCCCCCCCCCCTTAAAATTTTGCGTATGGGCACCCTTGAGATAGCCACTGCTTACTTGAGCAATCTATTTACTATGTAATATTTTCTCCAACTAAACATTTTTCCAAACCATGTCTGCTGTCAATGTGAGCTTTTAAAGCTCAAAAAATTTTCTAGAGGTCGATGAAGAACTTAAAATAAACATTTTTAATAAGAAGGCCTAGATATGATAAAACAAGAAACTAAACAAGTATTACAACAGACAATGGATTTGATTGGACGTCGCCCATTTTCACTGCAAGCGGCGCTACACAGAGCCCCTGCATTGACCAATCAATGGCAAAGTATTGGAAACAGTGGTGCCCTGTAGCACCCTCTTTGTTGCCATGGGTTTCACTGATTGCTATGGTCTATAAGAATTAAGTAGGGCCATGCTTCAGCAATGAAGTATTGCCAGTCAAAAAATTTTGATCTAAGACTGAATTCCTACTTTTTGAAATCTAAAACAAAAATTTTACCCCCTTTCTTCTGAGATAAATAAATACCTTTGTGCTGAATAGTAAAGAAGGAAAAACGTCAAAAAATCACAAATTGCAGATTAATGCAGACACTTGTTTCCGCATTACAGGGAACTCCTTTTTCAATGCAAAAAGTAATAAGCTTATGGATGAAAAGACATCCAACAAAAGCTAAACACGTGTCAGCATTAATCTGCAATTTGTGCTTTTTTGACGTTTTTTCTTCTTTACCCCTTTCCTCTGTTTATTTCAAAGCCTTTATTTGATGTTTGACTACTTTGCCTCACCAGACCTTATAGTTAATTTAATACTAACAATAAATATCCTTAATTCCAAGCATAAGGACCCCATTTACCCTTGTTGCGTATATGTATATTTTGATTCTTTTAAGGGTATAAATAATTGTTTGGGGATTTAATTTTATTTACAGCTCCAATCAACAGAAAAAAAGAAAAAACAGTGAAGGTACCTGTGATGATGGTTACAATGAAACAATCCATAAAAAGGTGAAAAAATCTGAAGATAATGTTAGGTAATTGCTTTTTTTTAATAAAAAATTAAAAATAAATTGTTTTCTCAAATTTGTTCATATTCTCAATCTTGTGTATGAATTCAATGATTGCGACAAGTGTTGTATCAGTCCTCATTCTATCTCTATTATTGTAGACTGCCGAATATATTAGGTATGTTGTTGTTGTCTTATTCCTCCTGTTCTAGCCGCTAGGCTAAACCAGGTCCACGAGTCCTAAAACCTTCAAAAAGTCGAAAACAAGAAGAGGACTAGAATAAATGTCCTCCCTGGTAAGGCCAACGCAGTTCAACAGATGTTCTAGAGAGTCCTGTTGTGAGTTGCATTTGGGACACATCAAATATAATTTTTGCCCCTTATCAAAAGAAAGACTCTTGATATAACCACTTGCAAGTCTACTAATAGCTGACTGGATAGCTCTATATATTAGGTATGTACAACCTGCATGTCGCTGCATAGCGATGTGCTGCCCTTTAGTGCATTTTTAAGGGTTTTTTTTTTTTTTTTTTTGGAAGAAAAGTTTTTTGAAAGAAAATTTTATTTTAGAAAATTAAAGGAAAACTAAAAATAGCTTATTTTGACAAGATCTTAAATGAGTAGCAGTCCCAGGGCCTACTTACCCAAAAGGATCGGGAAACTTGAGCTTCCCTTCAGGATTTTTAGGGAGCCCAAATATCACTAAAACTGTGTTTTATCACTAAAACAGCACAAATTTGTGCTGTAATTGGCAATTTGTGCTTTTTTGGTGTTGTTTTTTCTTACTTAACTCTGTTTATTCTACTGGGCTCACTTAGCATTAGTCAGTGTTGTATCAATGTCCATAGAATGTTTAGAAATTTTTCCCCGAAGAAAAAGTGCAGGGCCCAAAATAAAACCAAGCTTACCCTCATTTCAGACGTTAATCGGACCCTTGCAATCACTCCGTAAAAAAAATGAAAAAAGAAAAACTATGCAATTTTGAAAAAAAGATACATGTTTTTGATATTTCAGTGTTTGAGGGTTGTGTTTCCAACTTAAATGTAAAAAATCCACTTCATTTGGCATTTACATGTTGATTACATGTCTTGGCAAAAGTTTCTTCGATGCTACGTGTCAAGCATAGCATTATCATTTATCTGTAGTTTTTCAGCATTCTTTTAGCATTGATTTTTAGGTTACGATATGTCTTATTTTTTAAATATTACACAATACAAGTCATATGGAGCAAGAATACATACATAATTTTTAGAATAAATACATTTTTATTTAATTGCATGAATCAGCATTTCATGCATTTCAAAAGAGTCCAAAAAGCATATTTTAACCAAAACTTCATATACTACCTAATTTGCTTGAGTACTTAAGAGTTATTGAGATAGATTATGTACCATTGAAGTGATACATAGTGTAAAAATATCATAACACTAGAATATTTAAATGAAAAGAGAAAAAAATAATTAAAGAAGTCCATGAATACTAAGAGTAGGCATAAAATTGTGCTTATACCTAGTTTTTGCATCCCTGATAGACGATGCAGTCAGAGCAAGAATAGAAAATACATAAAATTATGACAACAGATAATACCTATGTGTGTAACTCTGTGCTCTTATTTTTAAAAAAAAAAAAAGCTAAATTTTCTCCTTTCAAAGAACTTTTTTGATCCCAATATAGTAAAAGAAGTCTCATGTATGAATGGTGGAAGAATCAATAAAAAATCATTTTTATGAGTCTTCAGTATTAAAATATGTTAAAAGAGTATTTTCATTTAAGTTTATACTGAGGCTTTTAATTAAAATGATTTTTTTTCCTTTGATGTAAAATTGTATTCCTAAATACATTAAACCAAGATAAATAATGTCTACAATAGAAATCAAAATGATTTTCTTAAAACCTACTTGTTCTTTTCTATAATTGTTGTCACTAATACATTAGGTAAATAAATTACATGATTTGTAACTTTTTTTCAATTCTTTAAACAAAATATGCGTTGATCTTTTGATTTTTCAAGTTGTATAATATACATTAGACTTATGATTCATTTGTAGATACTGCAAAATACTTTTCATGTTTAAGAATTTAATTTACTTTTATCTTATATATTTAAACGAGCAATTCTTGTGGGTATGTATATATTTCGTATCTCGAAAACAGCTCTAACGATTTGGATGAAATTTTGGATTTAATTGTAAATTAGCATTCTAAGTTGATCTACATCAGTGTTTTTTCTGTAAAAACGCGATTTTTTACAAAAAAAGGTTTTTTAATACAAAGTCTAATTGATTTAAGCCTTGAAATAAAATGTGAGTTGACGCATCAGGTAGACGATTTGCAACCATAACAGTGAAAATTTGTCTCTTCTCGCTTTAAAGTTTTAAGCTTGCTTAGGGTTGCCAGGCTTGGCTGATATTGGCCACTTTGGCTAATTTCAAACACACTTGACTGAAAACAAATTCAAAATCATTATGTAAGTCGATGTAAGGCTTTTTTCTTTTTTAAGTGAAACTATTGCTTGACCATCCTACTTTATTTTATTTATTTATTTTCTTTCTACACTTCAAATAGTTTAACATGTTTTTTAACCCATTCTTTGCCCCGGCCGATACAGGATCGGCCGCGCAGTTTGTGTTAATACTGCCCAGGCTGATTCAGGCTCGTCACAAGAAAATGGTTCCTAACTGCCTTCGACGAACCTGTGTCGTCACGGCGTTTCTAGCAGTTTTTGCCTCGGCCGAATATGTGTCGGCGATCCTTCCAGGGGCAGAACCCTGTTATTGCGCTTCTCTGTTGGGTTCTGGTGCTTTTAGGGGAGCGGTAATCAAGCTCTTTTCCTTAGACAAAAGGGATGTAACTTATAGTATTTCATGAAACTTGTTGTAATTAATTTTATTTTACTAAGATATTAACCTTTCAAGTACTCCTGTGTGGGAAACGTATAATGCTGCAAATAATCAGGCATTATATTTTTATCTTTTCGTGGAAGCTTTGTTTCTTAGCATTCTGGCATTTGAACTCCTGATGAACAAGTGTGGAAATATTTCCTTACACATTTAACAATATTTCTATGCCTGAATAAAGCAAATAAACAGATTTTTTTTTTCTTGTTATCAAAAATCCACCTTCTTACACAAGCAACCTTCACTAAATTGTTCAAAATCCTCAAATTTTATAATTTATTTTACACAACTTTTTTTAAATTATCTTACACATCTTAATTTTGTACGAGTATGTTTTTTTTTAATTATAATGTGTTTACTATGCTTTTTATTTATTTGTATACTATTATTATTTTTTGTTATTTATTTATTTTTAAATCGTGATATTTTCAAACTTAAATTTTAACTTTTTATCTTCGCGGCATCCTTTGATGGATTTTTAGTGATACAGTTTTGAATATTTTTAATTTTACAAACAAAAATTATGATGACCGCATTGATTATACGTAATAGTTGACCATGCAAAACATAAAATATATACTACAGTACAAATGAAATTATAATATCTTGAGTTCTTTTCGCTTTACTCATACGAAATGAAACATTCATTTTCTCCCTTTCTTTTTCAGATTTTATTTATTGTTTTAAAATAGCTCCAATGTTTTAATTGCACCTTCATTTATGAGATTTTAAAAATAGAAATAAATATTTGGTTTCTTTTCAATAATCAAGTTGCCTTAATTAGTAAATAATCCTATGAAACTAACTAAAATTTATCCAAATATGTTTTAAAATAAGAAAAACAATTCGACTCGATTTCAAGCAAGATTTTCTTTTTTTTTCTTCTGAAGACATGTTCTTAAATACAAGCAGTAAAGCTTGCTTTGAAATTCCTTTCTGATTCAAACTGTTTTGTTGTAAGAAAATAATGTGGAAGGGTTGACCGCAAGACACCAAGGGGGACATCTCCTTAGGGAATCCGCCCAGGCAGTCTCTGTTATTCCTCTCTCAGCTTGGGGCTTTTAGTTGCATGCACAAAAGTATCCTTCAGGGAAATAGGGGATTAGCCGCAAGTTTTGATCTTTTGTAATCATTTATCTTTAAAATACTTCCCACGCTTGAGCAACTGATGTCTGGGCACTCAGAAGGGATTTAAAAGTCATTGCAATTACGATAAAAGAACCGAAAAGCAAAGAGATGTCTCTGTGTTTATTGGTCGTTTTGAAGGGTCACAATGTATCAAAAGGCACCGAAGAATACTTTTTATCCGCTTAGAAAATCATTCCCACAGTTAAAGCGTTTTTGTCCATTCAAACCCCTTACCTTGCTCGCAGGTTGGATCGATCAGTCAATTGTTTGAAGAATGTTTTGTTGAGCCCTTTTGAAAGGTAGATCATCTTACATTTAACAGTTTTGATTTCTTAAGTGTATAAAAAGAAAAGAATGATATACTGAGATAAAAGCAAAAAGAAAAATAAATCAATAAAATAATTAGTGTTATAAAAATAATTGCTTTTCGTCCTATCCTCTATTGTTTATTATTTTCCCGTTATGTACTGTGTAAATTTAATGAATATTTCAGCATATATTAACAACCTTGTATTTTATTGCACTATTTAATTCAATGCCAAAAAACTAATAAAGCGAAGCGATTTTCGAATGCAAGCTGAACAGCAAAAACAACATCAAAATCCCGAGAGCAAAATGGGGAGAAAAACGCTATTACAACGTAGCAAAAAGCAACTCCGTTCGTTATCTGCGGCATGCGCGTTAAGGGGTTTCGGGCTGATTATGGAATGGGTTAAATCACGCATCTAAATTTTATTTCGAAGAAGCGTATGTCTTGAGACTGTTTATGTTTTGTTAAGATAGTTGTTATCATTTGTTGGAATGGTTTGTGGATCATCAGTTTGGATGGATATCATGCTGTATGTAGCATTTTCTGGCGTAAAGTGGCCAACTACACTAAAAGTACTTATTCAAAAAAAAAAAATCTCGATTGGGATAAAATCGTGAAACACATCATAGTATGAAAGGAAGTATTCCGTTAAAAAACCGATTTCACCACAGCAAAACTGGCTCCAAGGTCAAAATATTTTAATTACTGATAAGAAAATTGTATTGTAGAAACAAATGTGACAGATAGTTTAAAGCAAAATTTTGATTTAATTACAGTACCCTGGACGACCGAGCCTCGCTCGGCTTTAAAAGAATTATTTTTTGTCAGCTCGTGTTTTTCTAAGGTTCAATACTTTTCCAAATATGCTTGAAAAGCTTCACGTTAACGAAATATTAAGCACTCGACCTTCTTAACACTAAAGTACCAAACAAAGAAGATTCTGAATGTAATTAAATCAACATTTTGCTTTAAACTATCTGTCACATTTGTTTACACAATACAATTTTCTTGTCAGTAATTAAAATATTTTGACCTTGGAACCAGTTTTGCTGTGGTGAAATCAGTTTTTTTAACGGAATACTTCCTTTCATACTATGATGCCTTATTTCATACTATGAGTGTAGTTGGTCATTTTATGCCAGAAAATGCTACATACAGCATGATATCCATCCAAACTGATGATCCACAAACCATTCCAACAAATGATAACAACTATTTTAACAAAACATAAACAGTCTCAAGACATACGTTTCTTCAAAATAAAATTTAGATGCGTGATTTAAAAAACATGTTAAACTATTCGAAGTATAGAAAGAAAATAAATAAATAAAATAAAGTAGGACGGTCAAGCAATAGTTTCACTTAAAAAAGAAAAAAGCCTTACATCAACTTACATAATGCTTTTGAATTTGTTTTCAGCCAAGTGTGTTTGAAATTAGCATTCCTGATGCATCAATTCACAGTTTACTGCAAGGCTTAACTCAATTAAACTTTGTATTAAAAACCTTTTTTTTTTAAAAAAAAAAGGGTTTTTACAGAAAAAAACACTGATGTAGATCAACTTAGAATGTTAATTTACAATTAAATCCAAAATTTCATCCAAATCATTAGAGCCATTTTCGAGATACGAAATATATACATACCCACAAGAATTGCTCGTTTAAATATATAAGATTCAGAATCTTCTTTGTTTGGTACTTTAGTGTTATAAGAAGGTCGAGTGCTTAATATTTCGTTAATGTGAAGCTTTTCAAGCATATTTGGAAAAGTATTAAACCTTAGAAAAACACGAGCTGACAAAAAAAAAATTTTTTCAAGCCGAGCGAGGCTCGATCGTCCAGGTACTTTTTTATTTATAGCAGATAGCTATGATTACGAGGAAATTAATTTGCAATAATTTATTATTGGTTATTTGTAATTAATGTCTGAACTATCCCAGTGAATTATTTCTTTGCTTATTTATACCAAGATTCATTTACATATTGTTATTGTTTAACAGTTAAAGACTTTCTAACAAATAATCTCTTATAGAAATCTATAAGTATGACAAAATGAAATGACAAGATTTTACTCTTAATTATTCAATCAATTATGAAGAAATGAGGTACAAATATGAATATATAACATTCCTTAATAATTAATTCATAAAATCTTCATAATTTTCCTAAAATAAAATTGTTTTTCTTTTGCAAAAAATAATAAAAACCAAATATACCCAGTTTAAACCAAAAAAACCTTTGGTTTAATCCATAACAACTTTTTTTTTTCAAAAAAATCTGTTTTTATACCAACCCTGTGCTTTAAAATCAAAACTCTTTGGAGAGGGCAATATCCCCCTTCAGCATTAAAAATGCCAGGGGAGGGGGAGGGAATACATGAATCTTTACTTAATTGAAAAATCAAAAAACCCTACAATGATTGTAATTACATCTACCCAGTAATTTTGCTTTAAAAATATTTTTATTTTATTTTAGTGTACTAGAAAGTGAGAAGAAAAAATCTGAAAAATGTCTTGAATGTAAATTGCCTACAAAGGACTTAGTTCTTTTCAATGGGCTTTCAGGTGTTGAGGTGAGTTTGGTTTCTTTAGCTTTCATGTACTTATTATTTGCTTTTCAATAACTTTATTCTCTCTTTGTTTCTTTTTCCAGGCAGCTGATGAATCTGTAATTTTAACTGATAGCAGGCTATCAGTGCATGAAGAAGGTAATTATGATGACTGTGATATATCAGAAAGGCCACAGTACACAATCACAAGCTTTGCTGTCTACGACAAACATATGCACCTGGTCAGATTTGATACTGGTCTTATTGAAAAGAATATTGAGCTGTTCTTTGCTGGTTTCATTAAACCAATTTATGATGATGATCCGAGTGAACAAAGTATGTAATTCAGTCTTATTTAAACTTTTTCCTGTAAATTATCTTGTACTAATGCCTGTGAATGCTGATTTCAGTTACCTATGCCCTACAATCACTGATATCAGAATTTTAATACTGCGATATATTGCTCTCTAAATATTGATATTTTCAATATATCGATGGGGGAAGTGGGTTATGAAGCAGATTATACCGCAAAAACTTTTGAAGAAATTACTTTAGAAGAATTTAAGTCTTTTTATTAGTGGGTCGTAGTTCTTGGGAGGGAAAAAGGGGGCTTGGGAAAATTGAGCAATACTATCGCAATTGGTGGAGAGGGGGAACCACTAGCTACATCATCTGCACATTAAGATCTGCAACAGAGAAACGCCATCAGACATCTTGATAAGTTAATATTCCATCGGTTTATTCAAATGATAATAGCTAAAAGAGGCATGCCCATTTGGGAGGGGGACTCATGATGCTGAGTGCATCATTAAAATTATCAGAGAAGTTATTTTAAAAGGTGTTCAGTCTCTTCAATAGAAGGTTGCGTTTTGCAATAAATTTGAGGGTGCCATCCCACTTGGGGGGGGGGGGGCAATTCTAGCTATATCATCTGTTTGTTAACATGACTGAGGCAGACAATGCCATCGACATTTTTTGAGAAGTTTGTTTTATAAGGATTTTAATCTCTATTAAGACTGGGTGATATACCAATATATCGTAGTATATCAATATATATCTATTACCGCGTTAACGATATTTAGATTTCTATCCGTCCAGTTTATCGTTTGAAACGGAAATACGGGACATAATTACGAAGAAATTGAAATACTAACTCATAATCTTTGATAGTTCTATGTAATGGGTGAGTGTTTGAAATTTCAAAAAATTATCTGCATTCTTCAATCAGTAATTTAATTTTTAATTATACTAAAAGGAAAAATTAACAGAGCCGCCGAAGGTCAAGGTGGGCCCAATGTCAGTTTGGTCTCCGGATCCCATCCCCCTATAAAGCTTTCAAAAGTGGGACCCTTCTAAGGACTGTGCCCCTAGTTTCTGACAAGGCTGATATGGCCTCTTGTGGGCCCTGAACAATGAATGCGTGTTGGTTTAAAAAGCATCTTAATGCAACAACTAAAAATTACCAGGGCTCCCAAATGGTCCGCTTTTCCCGCCAAAGTCCGTTTTTTAGGGTAAAGTCCCGCTTTAGACCGCTTTTTAACATTTTGGTCCGTTTAGTCCACTTTCGTATTGTTTTTACTAAAAAATCAGATTTTAAAAATTTTCATTACATTAAAAGATACTGTGTGCTGACTTATGTTAAGCCCGAACACGCCGCCGCGGCGCCGTTTTTTCTATTGAACTTGACTTTCTGGTATTATTTCGCTTTTCGCTTCAGATTGACATCATTACTCCTCCTCCCACCGCTGTAACATGGAAATCTAGCAAATGGAGAAGTTTGGGGAAAGAGTTATGACGTGAAATCAAAGCATTTTGCTACTGATATTTTTCACGGGTTCGTAAGCACTTGAAAAAAATCAAGAATGTTTTATCAGTGCAATTTTCTGAACTTGTGTTCAATATGTAGCATCGCGAAAAATTACTTCCTGTGTTTGCGAGTTCAATCTTTTTGCATCTTGTTAATATTTTGATGTTTTTGACAATCAGAAGTTACTTTAACATTCATTAACTTAGATTAGCTTATTTTATGTTTAATTACAATAGATAATAAACTTTTTTTTCGGAACCATGATAACATCAAACTTTCTTGGACTTCGCCGAAAATTGCTTGCTGGGTTTTGAGATATCTATCGCTTTGCATCTTGTAAATATTTTGATATTTTTGGCAATCAGAAGTTATTTTGACACACTCCACCATAGATTAGCTTATTTTTTGTTTAATTTTGATAGATAAGAGACTACTTTTTTTTCGAAACCATGGCAACATTGAACTTACTCGCACTTCGTGATTTTTTTGCATCTTGTTAATGTTATGATATTTTTGGCAATCGGAAGTTATTTTGACATAACACCTCCTTAGATTAGCTTATTTTTTGGTTAATTTTAATAGACAATTAATTTTTATATTTTTGGTACCATAGCAACATTGAACTTTCTCGCACTTCGCGAAAAGTGCTTGTCGTGTTTGAGATTTCAATCTTTTTTGCATCTTGTAAATAATTTGATATTTTTGTCAATCAGAAGTTATTTTGACACACTCCACCATAGATTAGCTTAATTTTTGTTTAATTTTAATAGATAAGAGACTACTTTTTTTTCAAAACCATGGCAACATTGAACTTACTCGCACTTCGCGGAAAATTGCTTGTCGTGTTTGAGATTTCAATCTTTTTGCATCTTGTTAATATTTTGATATTTTTGGCAATCGGGAGTTATTTTGGCATACGCCACCATAGATTAGCTTATTTTTTGTTTAATTTTAATAGGTAATAAACTACTTTTTTTTTTCGAAACCATGGCAACATTGAACTTACTCGCACTTCGCGATCTTTTTGCATCTTGTTAATGTTATGATATTTTTGGCAATCGGAAGTTATTTTGACATACGCCATCATAGAATAGCTTATTTTTTGTTTAATTTTAATAGATAATAAACTTTCTTATTTTTGGAACCATTGCAGCATTACACTTACTCAAACTTCGCGAGGAATTGCTTCTTGTCTTTGAGATTTCAATCTTTTTGCATCTTGTACATATTTTGATACTTTGCGCAATCGAATGTTATTATCACATATGCTATCCTAGACTAGCATATTTTTGTTCAATTTTAGTCATGTTTAGTTTTAGAGAATATTCTTTTTTTTTTTTGGAAATTATGCCAACAGTGAACATACTTCGCGAAAATTTGATTCTCTTGTGCAAGATTTCAATCCTTTTGCATCTTGTTATTATTTTAATTTTTTTTAAAATTGGAAGCTGTTTTGACATGTGCTACCTCAAATTTTTTTATTTAATTTTATTTTTAAAAACTAAAAAACTTTGTATCCTTATTTTTTTAAGTACTCATAATGAGTATTTTCAATTTGAAAATATAGCTCTATGAATCTAAACTTACACATGTATTTATTACATTAAGTTATCCAGTAAAAGGCAGGCTCAAAATGTACATTCAGTGTATTTATCGCTTAAGCAGCATTTGTATATTTTTGGGTATGGTGACTTTAATAAAATTTTCTTTCTCACTAATTTTTATATGTACTTGAAGACAGTTACAATATTTTTTTGGTGCCCGAACAAATAATACATACATATGAAGAAATGATTTGGATACTTAGCATACTAATAAATGATTTGCAAACCTCTAATATTTTTGAACTTAGTCAGTTAGTAGCGTAGCCAGAAATTACCTCCTGCTTTGGTGTTTGGTCATAAACTCTCATATGTATATAAACTTACCATATTTTGGCTGGACATATGTGTAAAAACCAAGGGCTGTGGAGGGGGAGGGGGACCTCCTGGCCTCCAAACTATATCTTCTTGTCTTGTGGTACCTTATATCAAAATGAATTCTCTTTAAACTGGTTATGTGAAAAATTTTGTAAACTACTATGTACTAAGGTGTTTACTGTAATAACTGTATCTAAAAGGTCTTTATTAGGTATGCACTGATTGATCGGTCACTTGGGTGATTATTTTTAACTAGCCAGTTTTTACCTGTTAAGTGATAGAAAATTTATTTTACAATTAAAGTTACTCTGTAAGATGGTCAGTCACATGCTTGCTTGTCACCCCCCCCCCCCCCCCGCCCCCATCCAAATGTTTGTGTGAATAATATAATTCAATGGATAAGAAGTTCAGATGTACAGAAGGTGATAAGGATTTATCATTAAAAATCATTATTTTGGTTAATTAACGAATTATCTTCACGTATTTATTGCCAGACAGCTAATTTGCCGTTTGGTGCTACCCTTGGTTTAACTATGAATGGTCCTCCCAAGGTCCTCTTTTTAATCCTAACTGGTCCTCTTTGGTCCCCTTTTTGATTCAAAGTGGTCCTCTTTTACCCTTTTCTATGGC
This sequence comes from Uloborus diversus, assembly GCF_026930045.1. NCBI lineage: Eukaryota > Metazoa > Arthropoda > Arachnida > Araneae > Uloboridae > Uloborus > Uloborus diversus. The sequence continues at coordinate 104,735,952 of NC_072731.1, forward strand.
TAAAATGTGTTGGGAGCCCTGAATTACCCAATTGAGGTATCAACACGATTCATAATTCTAATTAAACATACACCATTGATATTAAGCTGAATAAAAGGTTTGCGACAAATGCTGAAAAGAAATATTTGTATTTAAAAAAAAATGAAAAACAAAAAAAAACCTAATGAGACTACTTTTGTTGTATATATATCTCACTAGCGGGAGTGCAACTCATGCCTTTTGGACCGCATAAGCTGAACAAATACAACTTATAAGTCCCGAATTAAGAGGGAAAAGTACTTATTCAAGTACGTAACCACTCAAGTACGTATACCAATTTTAAATTGTTATCACTGGCAGCCCTGACGGAACAAAATTGAAACTGAAACTTCCAATATCCCTGTTGTCACCAGACAGTTTCTATGCATGTGCAGACATAGTGTTTTTTGTGTAAGTTCTACGCATAAACAAAATTGAAGTTGAAATCAAGGGCTTATATAAGGAAGGGGCTGAGGAGGCCCGGGCTCCCTCCAAAATCTGGGGGGGAAATCCAAAAATGAAAGTATCCATTTTTGGTTTTAGTTGCTCACAAATAATTTCCAAACTTTTAGCTGCAGAAATAATAATAATAAATAAATAAATAAATAGTGATAATGATACTTACAACACGTTAGATGAGAGATTTCTGAACTAGGTGCTGCAGGAAGTTGCGAGGGGTGCCGCGAAGTGCCCATAGTGACAATAATATGTATATAAAACTAGATTTGGATGCTGTGAGAAAATTCTAATTCTTCAAAGAATGCTGCGAATCGTTAAAATTTGGGAACCCTGCATGAGATGGCAATTGGCAATGGTGTTCAGAAGGGGTCAGGGGATCCGTACCCTTTACTCAAGAAAAGAACATGTCTTGGGGAAGCAAAGTTATTTTCAGAAAAAGTCAGTTTGAAAAGAAGGGTATTCAAAATGTATCTTTCGTTAACTCTCGTCTCCTGCAAGAAATTTAAAATAAGTTATAGTTGTTCGGTTTTAGTAACAATGGAAATAGATGTCCTAAAAATGCATTTAGACATCAATTTCAAAACATTTCTGGGGGAGGGTCCCCGTACCAACACCCTTTCACTAAGGTTACTACCAAAAATAGTCTGAAATTGTGCCTTTAAGATTTCAACTTTGAAAAGTTTCGGAGGAAGAGTCCTAAAACCTTATGTCTAAACGTCTCCAAAGATGACCTGAAATGGTGACTCATGATCCCCCCCCCCTCCTGACACAAACACATGAGAATCCTACTGTAGCTATAGTATTAGATCATAGTTATAGCATTAGACATCGCACTTATTGGGGATTGGCAGCCCTAGCATTATTATCTATACATTAATATCTGCAATAGATAAAAGCCTACGGATTAAAATTACGGATTGAAAATTATTGAATTACGGATTGAAAACTAAATGTTCCAGCAATTTATTCTAACAATAGCTAAAGCTGGGATGCTCATTTGAAGGGGGGGGCATACGCTGACTATACCGTTTTATAAAGGATTTTAGAATCTTCAATAGGGGAGCGTTTTTTTTTGGGGGGGGAGACATTTGGTAAAATTGAGGGGTGCCATCGCACTTGGGAGGATGGGCTTCCCTTACTATATTATTTGTAGATTTAATTCTGCAATAGAGAAAGCAGTCGATCATTTTGAAAGGTAAATATTTAAGAAGTTTATCCAAATGAAAACTGCTAAAGCAGGGATATGCCCATGGGGAGGGGGGGATGAGGCAAACTATAAAACTGAAATTATCAGACATGTTACTTCAAAGGGATTTTATTGTCTTTAACAGAGGATCCCGTTTTTTTGGAGGGGGCTTGGTAAAAAAGAGGGGGGCGGCGCACTTGGGAAGAATTGGCATCCCTAGCTGTAAAAGTTGTCAGAAATCTTGATCAGTAATTATTTCAGCAATTTATTCTTATTTGGGGTTAAATTAGGGATGCCCTTGTGTAGGGGGGGGGGAGGATCATGAGGCAGACTTTACCGTTGATATTTTTAATGAAGTTATTTTAAAGGGATTTTAATCTTTTATGAGAGGTCGTGTTTGTTTTCAGTGGGGGTCGCTAAAATTGTGGAGGTCTTTTTTTGGGGGCAGAAGGGGGCGGAACTTAGACCTATATTTATGCATGTCAAGATCTGCAATTGATAAAAGCCCTTGGACATCTTGATAAGTAATATTCCAGTCATTTTTTCTAATAATATTCATTACAGCAACCCTTCCCCCGTTCATGTGGTGAGGGGGGTCACAGCACAGGCCAAATTGTTGGTGTTTTTACAAATGGTGTTTGAAAAATGTCTTTATGAAATAGATCAGTGAATTGATTTTTTAGGAGGGGGGAACATCCATATTTAAATCATCTGTACATTTTTTTTTTCCTTTACATAATTTGCAAAAACCATACAAGTTCAGAAATGCAAGTTCATTTTGGGTTTTCTACGAAAATCGATGTTTCCCAAAAAAAAACGGAAATCTTAATATATGCTACCTAAATTCTGCAACCTGCATTTGATAAGTCATATAAAATAAACTATCGGATCTTGAATGAAAAAGATATAACTCCGAATGTTCCGATGCCATTTCGAAAGAAAACGCAATCATTATTTCTTTGAAAACAAACTCGCGATCGTCGAAATCGAAAGGCATGCAAACGGCTTCACTTCTCGATCTCCCTAACTAACCTACAATGTCTGAAGTTCTCAGATGTGCGGAATTATTCATTCAATCGAATGAATTCTGTCTCTTAGATTCTATCTGAATTTCTGAATGCAACAAGTGAATTCTCTTAGGGCAACCCTGGTTTCAAGGTTTCATTTCGGCCGGGTGCTGCATTCTAGAAAACGCTTGTTGCGCCAAAACTGGTGAGATACAATATTTTTGTTCTGCAAAGCACGAAAATACTCAAATTTTGCTCGTAATCAGTACGGAAAAAGACATGAAAATCCGTAAAATGTCTGGGAAATCTGAAAGAGTTGGCAGGTATGATTCACCCATTAAGCACAAAAAGTCATTATTTTAATTAGTTATTAGGTAAGTCCGGTTCGATGATATATCAGACAGATTAAAATCTGAATATCGTTACCGTGGTAATAAATATATATCGATATATTACGGTATATCGCCCAGCCCTAGTATATAATCTTGTACAAATGGGACTTTTAATTGTTGATAAGTTTCACACTTTAAAAAATTAGTCACACTAAATATTTTCAACAAGCTTAATTTTAAAACCAATTGGAAAATATTTATTACGATTATATGATCATAAGATATTAGATAAAGGTTGAGTGTTTCAAAATATTGGTCAGTAATCCAACCACTATAGAACAATGTGAAGCAGAATTTACTAGTTAATTTCTTAAATATAAGGTTGCAGTGCAACTCTTATTTAATGCTTTAGTTGAGTGTTTTTAAATGATACTTTATCATGTCTCAATTGGTTGCAGAATTTAAAATTCTTTAAATCATATGTGCAAGAAAAATCTTTATTGATGTGGATGATGCTTTTGTAAATAGTAGCCAATTAAATGCAGTATGTTGATGATCGATGCTGTCCCCTGTTTTTTCTTGTTCATTGCTTCATGTTTTTGAGGTAAAGCAATTTCTTTGTCAGTTTACATGTACCGCATAAGTATGTAAGAAAATTTGGTTACAATTATTTTTAAAAATATTTAAACTCATGCATACTAATTGAAATTTCTAATGAATAATTGCAATTTCTATATAACTTGATTAGAATCAGCTGTATGAATAAGTTTTGCTATGGTATTTAAATGTATGTATTTGAGTGTGTACATTCAATACATTTTTAATGTAAAATATTACTTTTATAAATTCTATTTTGATATTTTCTCATGAAATACAATTTTACTAAAAGTATAGTTACTAAAAACACATACTTCCAACATTTGTGGCTTTAAATCATTTGAAAACACAAATTTGCCAAATTGTTTGTTTTTTTAGATGCCATTAATCTAACAATGAAATTTAACTGATTTCATAGTCATTGATCAAGGTTATTTACAGTAATCCATGATTCTAAACATGCTAAAAATTATTAAAAAATAATTAAAAGCTGATTTTTTTAAAAAAAACTCATAAACCTAAATGTGAGGCAGATGCCCATTACTTACACCATGGGTGCAAGACCTTCCGTCTCAGGACGGATTTCCGTCTTGACAAAATTTCCGAGACGGAGGTCGGGATGGAAAGAAATTCAATGACTTTCTTTTAATTTTTAATGAAAAAAGAAAAATTGAGTGTTTCAAAAATATGCTTTAATATTACTGGATCGTTCCATAACCACGAATTTACATCGACATTCTCTCGGTTTTCCGCCATGTGCTTGTTTTGTTTGCAACGTGCTTTTGGAGGAGTGGCTTTTCGGCTCGTGCCGTTTGACTTTTTTTAGGTATAGCTTTGTTATTTCCAACTCACTGCATTGCAAACCGAGTAGTTGCTCGCTATTCTCCCTGATTTTTCGAAGCAATCGGCTCTAATTGAAAATTTAGCCTTTTCTCATGCTATTTTCGATCATCCTTTCGTTTTTTTTTTTTTTAATTTGTTTTTTTTTTTTGCAAACTTTACACGCATAAATGAAAATTATGTACGCTCTTAAAATGTCTTAAAAGTTGAATCTGCATCACCAATTGAAAGTGATTGCTGACAAGATGAAATATTTTCGCCACAGCAAAGGGCGTCCACATACCAGGTAAAACAGAAACTATCAAAGATTTTGAAGATTTTAATGAAAATGGGAATTTTGGAAATAATCGGGGGGGGGGGGGGGGGATTTCAAGCTGGTTGGAAACACCGATGGGCAAACCGTTCCTGCATTTTTGACAGACTTGAGGAATCACTAAATTTTAATGTCATTGAATCGAACACTCGCTAGAATGGAAATACGGGTGGGGGAAGGGGGGGAGAGAGAAAGGAAAGGAGAAAAATAACGGCAGCACGAGTTTGCGAAAAAAAACGCTGCTCTTGCAAAGAGGGTAATCTGTCCGCAAATTAACCCACGATACTGAGGTCTTAAAACGTTGATATCTTGGACAATCTAAGGGGGGGGGGGGGGTACTCACGGGTTACAGTATAAAATATCGAAAAACTGAATTGAAAATATTTTTGAAGCTAGGAGTGGTTCGATATTTCTCCACTGCAAACTCTTAAAAATTTAAAAGTCAAAAGTTTTAGACTGTCTCTGATGATGTAAAAGTGGGTTTTAAAAAAGAATCGAAGATTGGAGTTTTAAAAACACTAATTTAGGCATTCTTTTTTGAATTTATGAGAGATGGTTTTGGTGTTTTAACATGAAAATGTTTTGTAGCTGATGTATTAAAAACTATTTGAGGCTATACTTAAATGACTTAAGTTAAAGGGCATTTGCGACCCTCTCCCGAAAAGTTTGTAATTGAAGTCTTAAATCTTTTAGGCTGTCTTTGGCAATGTCAAGAGGGAGGCCTCTCTTTAGGCGAAATTCCGAAACTGGAGTCTTAAAAGCGCAACTTTGGACGGTCTTGGGGTTCGGGGTTCTCTTTTCCCAAAAAATATTCAAAGCTTAAGTATTCAGAACTCGGCTTTAGGTAATCTTTGGAAGACTTAAGAAGAGGGAATTCGAAGGCTTTCTCTCAATACGTTTTAGAATTTAAATTCTAAAATCTTCGGTGATGAAAAGGGGGAAACCGCAAATTTAAGTAAAATTTAGTGAACTTATAGGAAAGAGTTCGGGGGAGGGGAGGTCTCTCTCCCCGAAGTATTGAACTGCTATTTTTGAGTGAGTTAAGAGTTAGGGAATTCAGGGGTTTTTCTCGAAACATTTTCGAAATTGAAGTCTTAGAACTTTGGGTTGTCTTTGGCGATGTGTGGAAGGGAGTTGCTCTCTCAATAGAAAAATAAATCTTAAACAAAAACTTACGCTACGTTTAGTAAACACAATGAGAGGGGGGGGGGGGTTATTCCGCACCCCCAGTCCGAAATATTTTAGTTTTTGAAATTTTAAGAGCTTTGGTTTGGGCTATCTTTGGATGACTTAAGGGGGAAGGGTGTAGGAAGATTTTTTCAAAAAGTTTCCAGAATTAAAGTATTAAAATTTTTAGGCGGCCATAAATCATGTTTATAGGTAAGAGGGGTACTATTCCTACAAAACATTTTAGAAACTGAAGCTTTAAAATTTGAAATTTAGGACATTTGTGGTGAACTCAGAGGAAGGGGTTCGGGAGTTCTCTTCCGGAAATTCTTTGATGCTGAAATATTTAAAGCGCCACTTTAGGCTATATTTGAGTGCCTTAAGAGGGATGTGATTCGGGAACCCTGCCTGGAGTTAGGATTCAGTTCCCCTATTTCTTTTTTTAATTAATGAATGTTGGAAAGGGTACCTTGTTTAAAAAATACATCTACTTCACTGAAGCGATTTTTTATTGCTAATTTCACCACCTGTTATCCTATAAAAGAATTCTTTTTCAAATGAAGACTGTGGGGGAATGATGACAGTTTATTATCATTAGTCGGTCTTACCCTTCCCCCACCTTACCTTCTTTTCTAGTTTGTTGGCGCTACCTTGGGAAGACTTTCGAATCAGAACTGATTTATGATGCAAAAGTGAAAATCTTATGTCCTAAGCGATTTTATTGTTACAACAAAAATGTTTAGGATCGGCAAAAAACTAATGGTGGGGTGCTGCAAACGCTTTTATCCCTTACATTATCCAACATCGTCTAAAATTGCGTTTTTGAAACTTCAATTTCGAAACATTGCCGAAGGAGGGTTGCTGAACTCCATCCCTTCAGTAGTGCATTCAAAAAGAGTATAAACGTTATGAAATTTAAATTACAATTTCGTTTTTAAATCTTCGATTTCGGGAAAGCCCATAGCGTCTCCCCCCCCCCCTCTTTCTTTAATATTTTTTGAAGGTTGCCCAATATTGTGATTTTGGGACTATCAGTTTGAAATAATTGATGTAAGAGTCCCTGAACCCCTCCTTTCCCTGAACTTCACCAAAAAGGCCTACCACAACGTTTTTTGGACTTCAATTTGAAAAAATTTCTGGGGGAGAGCCCCCAGACCCCCCCCCCCCTCCCCCTTTATTGCCGGATTTTATTTTTTTTAGAATTATGATGTCAAAACACTTAAATATTGCAATTTTAAGGCTTAAAATTTAAATCAAACAGATTGCAAAACTGGCATTGTTTTAAGATCTGCAACATTTATACATACAAATTTTTCCTTAAGCCCGTATGTGGGCGGGGGGGGGGGGGACTGAAAATATTTTCCGTCTTGAACACATCACCAAACTTGCACCCATGACTTACACATCCTAAGTTATAAAATTCATTCCAGGTTAGTTATTGTCTCATAATAAAATATTTTCTATCTGCCACATGTGTAAGCGTTGTCATCCTATTTGAAATTCAGATGCAAGTTTTTGTATTTTCAGAAAAAATTCCTTTTTTTTTTCATTCTCATTCCAAAAATGTTTTAACTGCTAACGTTAATTTAAAAAATACACATTATACTGAAAATATTGTATGAAAATAAAAATATTATACCTTATGAAGCATAATATGCTTACATAATATGCTTCATAAGGTTTATGTATTCATGCTGCATGCATTTATTGTTCGTTCCATGCTAAAACTAAATATGTGCAGCAGCAGAAAGTTCAGTATTGGCCAAACTGCACATTGTGCTGTCACTACTTGAAGTGATATTGTTTACTTACCAAAAAATAAATAAAAAAAAGCAAAATGTCAGTAAACTGACTGGTTAAATGGGTTTTCATAGAAAAAAGTTTTGGATAGTTGAGCAGGTGGCGACAGATCAGGGAAACATCAGAGAATATTGAAAAAAATAACAAAAATTCTGTGAAATTTGGTAAAATGAAGAAAAAAAAAATATTTTTTCTTTGCCAAATTAAGTACCCTAATTCCCTACGCATTTTCTGCCAATTGTTTGTTTTTAAAAAGTAAAATTAATGAGGTGTGATTATACACTGCCATATATTTGTGCATCTTTTTTCCTCAAGGGCCAAGTATGGAATCTTAGTATGAACTTCCTAAGAATGCGTCTGTCTGTAAAGTTTATTTTACATAGCTGGAATTTTCCTTCCGCGAGTTCCATGCTGAGTAGAATAAATACCCCACAGGCAAAGAGGAAGCCGTCATTGATGACTTAGTTCCCTTGACTTTATTCATTGTCTTGAAGTAATTAACATACTGTTTACTGTAATCATGATTTCAAGAAAACAATCTTTTGTTTTTTAAATTAATAATGATAAAATCTTAAAAGTTATTACTTGGCGTTTTTAATTTAATTGCTAAAATTGAATATTAATATAAAAATCAACTTTTTTTTGCCATTATATTATCCGCTGTCACCTCAGATTACACAAAGGGGTCTTTTTTTTTTTCTTTTCAGACTTTAAAACTCTTTTATTTTAAAAACATTTACATATATAATTTGAAATCAATAATTATTTTTGCATTTCAATGTTGTTTCTTACTAAAGTAATCTAAGATTTTTTTTCGACAAATAATAAAATCATTTGAAAGTGAGTTAAGTACTTAAGTAAATATTTTTATTATTTTTTAATAGCTAAATGCTATGCTCATTTATTAAAACCTAAGTTCTTGAATAGGGAATAGCTCAATGTGACTGGTTGTTAAAAGGTTTCAATTTGTTTTACATAAATATATCTATTATTTACGAAAGTAAAACTACATTACTTCTATGCTTTCACTATTACTTGTTATTCTTGCAGCAACAATTCTGCTGCTTGAAAATTCAGTTCAAGATTATTTATGAACTTTTTAATTTTATCAAGATTAGATATGTCTTTTAGAGTGGTTTTAATAATTTTAGAATTTTAATGTTAACTAGTTATTTAAAGTAAATTACTTGATTTATATTTCCTATAACATTTTCTCTGTAGATAATTTAATGTACTATTTTTACTAAAAAAAAAGAGCATCTTTTCAAAATATTTTTTTAATTAACAGCTTAAGCCGTTTTAAACACTGTATTTTATTTATTATACACTGGTTTTCAAGTAGGGCAAAAAAAAGAAACCATTATCACTGGTAATGTAAATTTGGTGAGCTTAATCAGGGAAAAGTCAGGGAACTTTTTTTTACAATTTCTGTCGCCACCCTGTTGAGGTTTCTACTGTGTGTATATATCTGTAGTGTGTGCAGTATTTTTGACTATTAATCTTTTGCCTTTTTGTCCAAGCACAATCAAGTTGTGATGGTCTGTAGTTAGGGCAATCCTAACCTGGCAGCATTGTAATACTGATTAAGATCTGCGTAGCCTTCACAATGCTGCCAGTTAAGTTTGCCCCAATTATAAACTGCTCTTGGGCAACAAAAGCAAAATGCAATGGCAAAAAAGTGCTAAACTTTTTTCTTTCTTTAGATGGAATACCTGGAGCTAATTTAGGTCCAATAGTTGAATGGTGGGTATCTGGATTTGATGGTGGTGAAAAAGCATTAATTGGTTTTGGAACAGGTAAGCTTAATGTTGCTGATACATCTTTTAAAGTACTGTTAAAAGATTTTTTCTTTTTCCGTATTAATTGGAAAATGTTGTGGCTCAAAATCTATATTTTCACAATTGTTTCAAAGGTCCTAATTATATTTTTGTCATTTCTGACTGAATTCTGTACATTTTACCTTATTTGTAACATAGTAAAAAATAGCACACAACGTAAATATAATAGTATCTGATGGTAAACATGTTCTAAATACAGGGCTGTTCCATTTTAGCCAGACCAAAAAAAGCCGGCCAGCTTTTTTTGGTTTAAATCGGAGGAGCAAGGAGCACACCCATTGAGCCAATGTGAGATAAAAGAGTAACACGCGTGGAAATGAGTATAGCTTGTTTTCTTTTGTTGTGTACTGTGCTGTTTACACTTATACATGTTGCTGGACGACAAATCTGCTTTTAAACTGTCCAGTTCTCAAGTCAAATGTTTGTACTTTTATTCAAAGACCTAAGTTAAGATACCTAAACCTAAGTTCATTCTTTAGTTTGATCATTTGCTGATAAGTGCCAAGAGAGAGATAGAATTTTCTTGACTATTAAAGATGTCTAAGCGGAAGCTAAAAATCTTGAATTTAGATAGTAAAGTAAATCTTACTTGTGACATTGAAAGGAATCCGGCAATCAAAAAGAGATATTGCATTAAAATATGGAATATCTCCACTTTAAAAGAAAAAGAGAAACTTCAAAAACGGTACCAATCCATGAATCCAAATTTGAAACAAATGAAGATGTGCACCTTTCCAAAAGTAGAATCAGCTCTATTCAAGTGGTTCCAACAGTATCAAAATCAAGACCATACCATTCTTATAAGTTGGTCTTTGCTGTGTGAGAATGCAACGGATTTCGCTATATTACTGAACATAGAAAATTTCCACTGCAGTGCTGGATAGCTGTAGAAGTTCAAGACCAGACACACTTCGTCTTCAGAACTCTTCACGGAGGAACTGTGCTTATTCTGCTTAAAAACTTTTTAAGTTTTGTAATTTTGTCTGTTATATGTGCAGATTAATTAAAACATTCGATGGTTTTTAATATTAAAATGTCAAAAATCAGAACAAGCGGTAAGTCGAAGTTTTTCATTGGTCCCTTTAGATTCGAGTTATCGCAAATTGATTGTATTTATCAATATGGATGTTGTGTATATTATATATTGTTTTTGATCTTTAGTAACATTCAGGTTTTTTTTTTACATAGCATTTGCAGAATATGTCTTGTTGAGGCCCCATGAAGAATATGAACAATTCCTGAATCCTATACTGACAAAAATCTATTTAAGTAAAATAGTTATTGAACAATTAATTGAAAATTGCGAGGCATCGTATGAGGATCTTCTAAATAAAATTCAGACAACAGCACCAGCATTGGGGCATGGAGCGTACTCAGAAGAAACCTTATTGCAATATGCAGAATTTGTTGTTGATCAAATACAGAGTTATGATTCAGCTGCAGAAACTATTGATACAATTCTAATTACAGCACCTTGCATTAGAACTTTGATAAGTCTAGTTGGCATTAAAATTGGAGCTCAGTAAGTAACGTTATTTTTAATCTTTTACATTGTTTCGTAACTTCGAATTTTATCATTTGCATAATCGAAATTCATCTTTATTTTTATTAACACTAACTAAATAACTTGAGCATTTCTTTTCAGATATTTTCCAGCTTTTTCGGTTACTGCTAAAGAATTTTAACATTAACTTCAAAGAAAATAGGTTAGTTCTCAAAAGGTGGGAACAAAAATGTTAATTCTGAGCAATTTTTTAAATTATGAAATTTTACATCAATTTTGTTTTTATTGCATAGTATGTACACCTAGAGCATCATTTACAAACAAAAAGACAGCAGGTATTTATAAAAATTAATAAATAGCAAATTTAATGACCGATCTGTAGCTAACAGATTTTAACATCATCATAATGCAAATTTCACAGTTTTTGAACTTTTCCAATGAAAATTTTTTTATCTATTTTTAAATTCTGCAATGAAAAAGGAAGGATTAATGAAGTATTTGAATGACTTTATTTACTGGTCTTTAAATAATAAAATTTTGTTATGGTTTCGTAGAATCCGAAAAACCCCATCCATTTCGTCAGTGCAGGTGATAAAGTCGCCAAAACTGACGCTGTTGGCGAAAACTGGAATTCCCTGCTGGTAACCCTTTGCTTATCGCACTCTGTGAGTTGTCGCCAATCGGAGTTGCTTGGAGATTTTTGTGCAAAGAAAGAAATATCTAAATATTAGAACATTTAAGAATTATTTATTAAATAATTGCTGTTTAGATATTGATTTGCTGTCGTAATTTGAAAACATTTTATCCAAAATATCAGCAAAATAACAGATAATCAAGTTTGAAATGTTGCAGAGTTATGAGCTGCCGCCCTTTTGTTTACTTAAATGTGTTTGTTACGATGGAAACTTGTGTTTCTACTGTTATTTATGTAATGTTCAATGCATAACATATTAATTGTGCAAAATACCATTGGATTAAAGAAGTTAACATCATAATAGCCTTTTTTTATTAAGGTTACAAGACAGAAGGTCATTTATAATAATGAATAAATAGACAGAATTGTCGGCGTCTAAATCGTTATGCAATTTGGACATCTCACAAATAGGCAGGGTTCAAAAATATATTTTCAAAAATATCAAAAAAATCCGACATTTTGATATATATCCGATATTTTCAATCAGTGCAAACTTAAGTTATTAAATACTAAGTGCTTCATCAAATCACTGTTTATTTTCTTATGCTATTATAATGCATCAATTCTAAAATTAATATTTCTTTCATTATTGACATTCATAAATATACATTTTGAAAAAAATTCACATACTTCGAATGGCATTTAAGTTTAAATGATATTTACAATCATTTGTAAAATTTGATAATTTAATTTATTTGGAAATAAAATATAGCATAACTGATATATTTCTATTAATTTTAACAGGATTATGTAAGCATTAGATGCTTTACTAATTTATCTTTAGTTAACTATTTTTATGAATTTTATATATTTCATAAATAAAAAATATGCATTAGTCAGTACACATCCATTAGACATTTTTTTTTCTTCTGACCAATTAAAATTGTTACATTACCTAATGTTTTATGAATAAAAATAAAGAAGGAATATAGTATTATTTACATCAATATATATTGATAAATTAATATGTTATATAAATACACTGCATTGCTTTTGATTATTTTTAATAATAATAGAACAACATTAATACAATTAATTCATTTAATATTTATATCGCAAATGTTGTACTTCAAAAAAAAAAATAATTTCAAAAATATCAATATATCATGATATATATCGGCGAACCCTGCATATAAGTTTAAGAAAAATGATTTTGCTTCAAAGATACTGCATAAAAACATATGAAAACACTTTAAAATAATTAAAAATTAATTTTGAGGAGCAAAAAATACCTTTAAAACATATAAATCACCTATTTAGTTCTCAAATAGTGGCGTTGTCCAGATCATAACTTTTGGACATACTTCCAACTTCCTTTTTTCTAAAATAGTTTACAAAATAAATAATATGTCTTTACTTTTGTAATTTGTAGAAAATATTATCAAAAAACTATCCAGTTTGATTTCATACCCTTTTTTTTTTTTTTTTTTTTTGAAATGTATGGAAACAATTTATTTTATTATTATTATTTTTTAATGCTACATTTGCTCAGTTAATATTTTGAATGTCCAAAAAATTGTGCCTTTTAGCAAAGAAAATATTTTTTAAAGGGTATTTGAAGAGCATTTTTTTTCCATAATTTATGTCAATTCTTGTTTCTTACAGTATTATAGTTTAACTCAAAAGTTTTTGAGTTAATTAAAATGAAAGTTATTTGGTGTTAAAGCTTCAAAGTTGAGGTCTGTGTTTGCTCTCACCTTTTGAGAACTGCCCAATACTGTTGAAATTTTTTTTTTTTACACTAAGTTTTTAGCTTCACTATGAAGACCCAGAGTTGAAAATAGTTACTGGTGATTCTAAATAATGAGCTGCCAGTACTGCTGTTAATAAAAAATTCTTATATAAATATATTATTTATGTATCATATTAAGTGTAATATTAATTAGATTCTGAGCGGAGGCTACAAGAAAAACTAATTCGAAAGATCATGAATGCTGTACATATTTTTATTTTAAAACATAATTCTTTTAAACTAATTTAAAAACATCAAATGATTCAATTTGCACTATAAAATCTGTTTTTTTATTCAGTAGATAAATGAAAAAAAAGGGGGAGGTAATGTGTTGGGACATGTAATGAATGCATACAAGTATCCCTCCATTCAGTGAAAAAGCAATTTAAAAAAATTAAAACATAATTAATTTATATAGATGATTTTTTTTAAATGTGTTATATTCTTTAAAATCTTATTTAAAAAAATTTTAAATACAGTGATCTCTCACTTATACGCGACCAAACGGGACAACGAAATTTTCGAGCACAAGTAAAATTCGCGTATAAGTGAAAAACCCAAAAATTAGCTTAAGTGCAAGAAGTTAACTTCAGTTATAGTAAAACTAATAGTATACTACTAATACTAATGAATAAATTTGCACATAACTTCCATTTATACATTGTGATTTAATAAAAAAGCTAAATTTGAAGTTGTACGTTTTGTCATTTTTTATGCACTGTACAGCACGTAAGCGAATTCCCCAAAACCTAAAAAAATGTCGCGTGATCAGTGCTATAGTCTACGAGGATGCAAAAGATTTTCGATAGGCTATGTCAACGCGTACCGCTTGAGCACAATTTTTAGCGGAGCCCGTGAGAAAAACGCGCATAAGTGAAAAACGCATATAACAGAGGTTGCGTATAAGCGAGAGATCACTGTAAATATTTTTTAAACTAACTACCCTGGACCTAAAAACCTAGAAAAACATGTTTTTTTTTTAGAATGACCCAGTAAATTTTTAACATGTAATCTACAAAAACACAATACACACATTTGAGTTTTTGTAGTGTATCAGTTTTTTTTTTTTTTTTTGTATACATAAAATTTAATATCTGTTTAGAATATTTCGTTAAATGACAGCCACCTACCATGCCAGCATTAATTTAAATTTATTTCTGACAGTTTGTTATTCAAATTTGACAAAAATAAATTTTATTAACACCAGTTAATTAAATTAGTTATGTGTTTGTAAAGAAAAGAGCAACTTCCAATAGCTACAGCCTTCATATTGTGACTGCTCAATAATGATAAATTTAAAAGAACAAAAAGCTATTTATTATTTTGCCTGCTCACTTTTTAATTTTCTACTAGATTCTACTCTCAATTATTGCAACTGATAATGGTGGTAATTATTAAAAATTCCAAAAAAAAGTTCCAACCTAATCAAACAGTACTTTAGTTTATACACTAATGTAGTGGTTTAAGTTTTTTTTTTTTTTCTCAGGCAGAAATTCAGTTCAAGATATTAAAAATGTATTGGTTTTCATTGCAAGAAATGATTATTAGTTCAAATGTAAACAAATATTTTTTTTTTCCTCTATATCTTAATGCAAACACCTCGTCTGACTGCAACAGGATTGAATCAGAATTGAACCATTTAAGTGATTGATAAACAAGTCACACTAAGTGATAAATTTCAGTAGTTAACGTAGTTTATTTTTAAAACAAATCAAAAACTCATCCATTGCTTTCTTTTAATTAGGTACTTAAAAAAATAACACAAGCATACTAAAATGTTCAGATTTCTTTTTTTTTTTTTTTTAAATCATTTGCCAATTCAATGTTACAAGTCCTGTTACAATAAACTTCAAAAGACAGCAATGTTTGTTCATTGTAATGTACAAACAGGTCTAAGTATTCATTTTGTTGATGTGGATATTTCGTTGTATTGGTATACTCAACTGCAAGCTTAGTTGACAAGGGAGAAATAAGAAATAAGCTGAGGCCAAGCGAAGGAAATAGTTCCTAGCGCTTTGTCCAATATTCGGGTGAAATTACGCCCTTCACTTTAGAAATTGGTTTAGTTAAGCCCACGCATACGTAACCTTCTTTTTTCATAATTTCTGTCAATTGCGAAATATTTTCAATTTTACCAGCAAAGCACGCTGAGCATTTCATCTATTTGAATCAAACGCGCCAGCCAATAGCAGCTCATTAGACAGGTGGCTATCTCCTCTTATTTGTGAAGTAGGCAGGGTAGGTAAGCGTGATGTTTTATTTGTTAACTCAGTTTTTTTTTTTTTTTTTTTTTTTTTTTTTTGCCGCGTCATGACGTCATTGTCAACTTAAGTTGCAAGCAAGTATAGTTGCTGTAATGAGATTTTATTCTATATTTGTTCACTTATAATTTTTTTAAAAGTGACAATAATATGTATCATAGAGTGTGTAAAATGAAGAGTAAATATACTGATATAAAATAATTCCAGTTATTTTGCAATTGAATTTTATAATTGTGTGCATGCAATTCAATGAATGCTAATAACATGTATCTATAAGGCGAGTAAAATTATAAGTGAACGTTCTTTTTAAAAATTGTCTCCAGTGGCAGAGGAAAAGGGGTTGAAAACCTTGAAGTTTAAAATTAAATTAATGTAATGAATAAAGTCCTTCTCTACTGTTTGAAAGATATTTTTCATAGTCTGTTCAATGTTATGTATATGTATATATAACTACATTAAATTAGAATCAAATTCTGACTTGCTGCTATGTGCATTTTCAAGTGCTATTTTTAGCTTAGACACTCGACAACCTTCTTACTCTGTCTCTAAATGTCTTGGAAAGCTTCCCTAAAGTTCAAAGCCTATTTTAAATCTATAAAAATCAATTATCCTTTTGTGTTTGAGCATTGAAGTAGGATAGAAGCTTTAACATGTTCCTAATTCCTGCAGTAAATTCTAATATATTTTCATTTTAATTTTAACATGACTATAATTTACTTATATGAACGCTACTGCAAGTTTACTTGATTACAGAGAAATAAGCTGAGACAATACAAAGGAAATAACATTTAATTGTATAAGAGACCTTTCTGTTTTGCTTTTTAGCTGAAATTGTAAAGATCCAACATATCTCAGAAGTATAATTCCCTGATTGTGTTAAAATAAGTTGTATATGATGTTTGAAGTTTTAATTATATGCTTTTCCTATTTTGAAACTTTAAAAAAAATTTAGGAATTATTTTCTTATAATAATTTGCAGAAAAAAGAACAGAGTTCTAAAGCTGAAATCTGTCAAACCACTAAAAGCCCCAACTTATTCATTGGCTACAACAACAATTTTAGTCCAAAGAATTTTTGAGAGTTTTTTCCCTGATGAACTGGCCACAGATGCAACTAAAGGGCAAAATGCCCAAAGAAGAAAACGTTGTGGTGTTTGTGAGGTAAGTGTATTTAAATAATCAAAAGGTTTCTGAAATTTTGTCATACTTTGACAAGTTATTTATCAAAAATAAGGCTCTTCAGTCACTTGTTTTCAATTTGTCTGCCTCTTCGTTCTAGAGCTAATGATATTTTACTATGGAGAAATCATTCAAATCAAATAAGGACAGGGGTCTGGCCAGAGGATATTTGGGTCCGTTAACGGACCCTTTACAAAAATCTGATCAACCAAAACGAACCTTTCACAAAATCCCGATCAAACAAAACGGACCTTTCACAAAATCCCAATCAAACAAAACGGACCCTTCACAAAATTCTGATAAATAAGATCGGATCTGTCACAAATTGTTTATTGAAAGAGCAAATCTGAAAGCAAAATAACGCATATTTCTGTGTATAAACTACATATTTCTGTGTATAAACCGATAATTTTTGGAACCTTTTTTTAAGTCAAATTAGAGGGATCAGCTTATACAAAATCGGCTAATTTTGAAAAAAAGAAAAAATCGGCACTCTTGCGATGCTCCTCCTGCAAGCGATAAATAATTGCTACTGCCAAATAAATATAATTGTTGTTTGTTTTATTACAGCTAGCGGTGTTGTTGTAAACTTTTCTGAAAAGGCATTGCTAGGCACTTTTCTCCACTCATGATTTAATAAACAATAATAATATATATCTGCGAAATGAACTTAGACCTGCAAAGGGATAGTAAGGGTGAGGAAAAAAATATGATCGCTTCAGATAGGTTTACCAACTTCAAAACTATCACCACTTAGCGTCTGGCGTTGAACCTTTATAATGAGATTAGAAAATATTCTCATCATTTTGTCGGCTTGTCAATATTTGCGTTTTTACGTTGCGGTGCGATGTTTAATTGTTATTTTGGGAGAAAATTATATGGGTTTTGATTTTTCGATGCTAACAAGGATGATTAACTTTAAGTAAACTCTTTTAATTACCGTTTTTTTTCTTTAGATGTCTACATTTTGAAAAATGCAATCTTTTAACATCTGATATGAGAATCATATTTTGTTCTTTTTTTCAAGCTAACTTCGCTTTATTAGGATTCAAATAAATGAAAAGTCTCTTTATTTCTGTTAGAACTCTCATTTCAAGTTTTTAAAGCAAAATTCCATTTTCTGTTAAGAGTCAAAAATTAAAATGCTGAATCGATGGTTTATTTTATTTTATTATCTTTTTTTTTTTTTGGGTCAACTGTGTAAACAGATATTAATGATATGTTATCATAGGACTCTAAAATGCAATTTTAAAATAATTTTATCAAAAATATTTCTTTTACAAGCCATTTTTATACTTTTGATGCCTTCACTTTGAGAATTGCAATCTCTTTGCATCCGATTTTTCGAATTTTTGATGATTATTACGCTTTGTTAAGAGGCAAACAATTGAAATATCTTTTTATTTTTGTTAAAATCACGGAATTTATAAGTTTGAAATGAAATTCTGTGCTCTTTAAGAGTGTCTTGGGTCAAAAAGTTGAATGCTGAACCCTATTCTGAATTTTGTTTTATTTATTTATATTTTTGTTACAATTATTTTAAATACTGTACAGAAATATATCTAGTATAATTTAACATAATGCAGAATGGTAGATAAATATTGATACTTGAAAGAGCGATGCCCCCCCCCCCCCCCCCCGCCAAATATCAGAAAAAAAAATCCAGAATGATTTTCTCGTCATAGAAGAAGAAAACACTCAACTTTAAGTTTAATTGATGCAGTTTGTGCCATCTGTAATTTGTAAAATTTCGTTTTAACAAAAAAAAAAATTTTTTTTTTTTTTTTGATTTTTCAAACTTAATTCATTTTTCACAAAATTATTTGATTTTTCACAAAAAACGGACCCTGTGAAAAATCCTGGACAGACCCCTGAAGGAATATATTAGTTCTGTAGGACCCAATCTTTTTTTTAACCATAAAGCAAAGGCCCACTGCTCATATTGAATCTCACTGGCCTAAGCTTATGAGAAATTTATTATTTTTTTTTAATGACTAAATCTGTTTTTGTTTCAAGACAGCATTGTAAAACATAAAAAAAAAAGAAAATTACCTACAAAATTGATGTTGATGCTATGGTTTTTATTCATAGCATCGAGCATAATGGACCCCACCCATGATCCAACTTTGCGAGCCTTCATCACAGTATTAAAAGATAAAAATATGAATAACTAAGAATAAATTTTGAAAGGAGTCAATAAGGAAAAGAAAAATTTCTAGATTTGAGTTTGAAAAATGAAGATCAGCTCTAGATCTAATGAAAGAAGGTTAAAAAAAAAAACTGTAGAAAGTTTCTGTAGTTAAAATATTGAAGGGTGCTAATTAACAGGAAACTGCAGTCCTCGGCTGGAATTGACTGAGCTGGCGGTGTATTTCATAACTCGTAACTTGCTGAGGGGAAGTTTTTAAATTTAACCTTTCTTTTTTGCTTTCTTTCTTTCTTTCTTTTTATTTATTTTTTTATTTTATTTTTATCCTTTTTGAATATGTTTTTGAGTTTCATGAAACAAACAGATTTTACAAATAAGTATCAAAGCACTATAGCTTAAATGTGAACATAAGCAGTGATGTATTAAGCAAAATAAATGTGTGAACTAAATTTAAATCATAAGAAGTTTTAAAAATAAAGTAGAGCAGGACAGGACTAGTCTTTTGAGGAAAATATTAGACAAAAAAAAAAGAAATAGTATAGCAATAATAATAAATGTAATTAAGAGAGCTTCAATTAGTAGTTGGAACTATGGTGGTTTTGCATCCTTTTTTGTTGTTTTATCATGTCACACATGTTTCTGTGTTTGAAATATACATTGTTGCTCCAAATGGATGCAAAATTTTAATTTTTGCTGCTGCAAGCTGCTGTAAATTTACTGCTTCAGACTGCTCCAAATTCACAGTTTTACAGCTCCAAACTCGCTATTTTCCTGCTCCCAAGATTGCTCCAAAAGTGAGTTTTGGTCAGCACATCCCTGAGTATACCCTGTGGGAAGACCACTGCTTACTTCAAAACATACTTTTTGTCGTTCCAATTACACTATTTTCGTGCTCCAAGTTTCTACATAACAAACTTTTTGGTGAGCCAAACTGCTCCTAGATCACTATTTTCCTGAGCCAAGCTGCTCCAAAGTCACTATTTTCCTGCACCTGAGATTGCTCCAAATGTGAGTTTCAGCTGGCACATCCCTGTAAATAGTATATGTATCAAAATGTATTCTGATTATTATTTTTGTTTTTATTATTATTTTGTTTATTATTTTATTTATGTATTTCTTTTTTACTGTAGTATCCTGAATCATTTTTAAAACTACTTTTAGACCTGTAAAAAAAATTCAATGTTATCTCTAGGCCTGCCAGCTCCCAGACTGTGGCCAATGTACCTTTTGCCGTGACATGATAAAATTTGGTGGCTCTGGTAGAAGTAAACAAGCTTGTCGTCAAAGACGGTATGCTTTAATTACTCTTTTGTTTTACAGTAAAACCTCCCGTAATGGACACCTCTATTTAAGGGACATTTTTTCTGGTCCAGTCCCTTTGCATAGGGACCTCCATGTATTTGCCTCTAATTAAGGGACACTCTGTTTAAGGGACAGTCACAGAGAAAAAAATTACAAAAAAACTTATGTACAAATGCATAAGAAAGAGTGAATTTACTGGAATTTAAATTTCACTTTTCCTCTAAAAGTTAGTTGAGGAGAGTAAAGAAACAAGTATATATTGTCAAAGTCTTGCTGAAAGTATTATGTTCGATTTGTCCATCAAGATATTTATTCAAGTAGGCTCAAGGCCAAAGGAGAGAACACAAAGAGACTAGCTTTTTACATAATAAATGAAGTGAGAACATTAATTGTAGTTCACAATATCTTGCATTGTAAGTTACGTGTCATGAATCAAATTCATGTAGCGAATTACTTCAAAATAATTGCTTTATGCTGCAAAATTTTGGACTTACCAAATTATTGATTCAATTATGATTAATAAAATAGTAAAAACTTTAAAAAATTATTAAGTGTGAATTTTATTTAGTTGTGTATGAAAAATGTATAGTATTTAATCTTAATCGTTTATAGTCTAAGTGCATAAAAAAAATTACATTGAGTTAACACATTGCATGCATCAACTAAAATACCTCCGAAGAAGAGACACCTCCATTTAAGGGATGAAATGTCTGGTTCCATTAGTGTCCCTTATTGAGAGTTTCTATTGTATTTAACAAGAATTCTGCTGTAGGAAAGTAAATGCAGTATCTGAAATTTTTTTAATTTTTTTACTTTTTTTTTTGCGTTTTGTCATCTATTGTACTTAAGTTATACTATATAAGCTTTTTTTTTTTTTGTTGTAATTTAGCTTTGCTATACAAGCTTGCTTTTTTTGTTACTGAAAATAGTGCGAGAAAAACGTCATTCCAACATTTTCTGCTTGCATGAAATTCAAAACGTGTTTCTTCATATATCTCGAAAACTCCTTTTTGCAAATACTATGTTTTACTTTCACACGGCAGTATAGTTTTTTTCATTTTAAAAGCACTCCTGTCTGTCTTACAATCTGTTGAGCCAGAATACTTAAAATAATTGATCCGTTTTGGATTTTTGTATTTGTTTTGAAAAGCTTTGAACTTACAAAGACTTTACTGATATCACATTGCCAATGGTTTATCAGAACTTTTATCATGGTTTCATAAATGGATGAACCAATATCAAACTAAAAAATAAGAAAATTTACATTATAACTGAATAAATGTGAACAAATGAATGGCACGTTGATACTATTTTAAACTTAATTAAAGGCAACGTGTTTTCTTGTGTCCTAATCACTGTGGAAACTTTGATTTCAAGATTTCATTTAGCATGTATTTATTTTTTTAATTGTATTTTTTATTTATTTGTTTTAGCATTTTGTTATTATCATTTAATTGATTGTTTATTATTTAGATGTCCTAACTTACAAATACAAGAGGCTGATGAAGATGATATTTTGTTGGATAACTTGGAGGATGAAATGGATAATGTAAAGCATTTTCTGCATTAAATTTTTGTTTTAACTTTCCTTATCAATTATTTTCAGGTTTATGACAGTCACATTATTTTTGTTATTTTTGCCTTATTGTTCAATTTCTAATACTTAAATTTAACTATCATCAAAAAAAAAAAAAATCCAGGGATGCCAAATTTTCTTTGTTTGGCAGTTAATTTTATTCAAAGGGGTCTTGATTCAGCAAATCTTGTCTGTTGATTCCGCAAATTTGTGGACATAGTTGCAATTTTTAAATGCTCAAATGTACTTTTCATTAGCTGTATTTTGTGTGCATGCCCCTAGTTTATCATTTAGAAACATTTGGAGTTCCATTCAGCAAATTGAGAATTTCTGTTCTCGCAAAAAAAAATTTGTTTGGTGTGCCGCTGATCTTTTAAACTCTGCAACATTTACAGGTTAAATGTTAAACAAAATTTCCACTGCATGGTGGCACTGTTTCAGCAAAGATCAGTGAAATTTCATGTTTATTCAGTTTATTTAGCGGTTACAATAACAGGGTTCGTACGCTCCAAGAATTCCGGGAAAACCGGGAATTGTCAGGGAAAATGACACTGTCAAAAATGTCAGGGAAAAGTCAGGGAGTTTTCAAATTTTGTCCTCCAAAAATTTTTTTTCCATTTTTTTTCCCAAGGAGTTAACTACCATGAGATCTAGTCTTCGTTTTTATTGTGATTTCACGAAAAAAATTGTAAATTTTTATCTAAACCAACGTTTGCTCTTAAAAACTGCGATCGAGAAATGAACGTTTTTTTTTTTTTTCACAACGAAAAATGCGCCTAAAGATCGAAGATTTTCTTACATGGAGTCAGTGAGGGGAACGCATTTCTTTCTACTGCCTAAAGTTTTAGATGGGTTGCCACTACATTCTATTCTGTTCAGGGTTCGTACGCTCCGGGAAAACTTGGAATTATCATGGAAAATGACATAGTCAAAAATGTCAGGGAATTTTCCAAATGTGTCCCCAAAATTTTTCTTTTCCCAATTTTTTCCCAGGGAATTTGGTTTTATGAGATCTAATCTTCATTTTTATCGATGTATTTAAAAAAAATTGTAACAATTTTAAAGCAATGAAAAAAGTGGCGACCCAAAAAATCTTCAGCAGCCGCCATTTTTGGCTCTCAGTAGTTCCCAAGGGAAAAAAAATCAGGTGAACAGCAATTATGTACAAACTCAAAAGGAGAGAAGATAATTTACTGCTTCGGAAGCACAACCTGTAGATGGGAAGATCGATCGGGGAAAATAGTTTTTTTTTTTTTTGATCGGAAAATCATTTTAGCTACTTGTGAAACGCAGTCGCCATCTTTGGTCATTCACAAGATGGATGTAGATACGATCCTAAAAAGCCTAAGTTGCTAAAAACAAAGCAGAATTGGATGTTTTCTTTAATTGAAAACTGATGAAAATAACAAAAAATGGTCTACAAATAGTTTTTCTATTGTTATTTAAAATAATTTTCTTGAGAAATAAAAAATTTTGTTCTTAAAACTTAATCTTATCCTCACTGCCTCGGACGCAAATGTGATAAAAACTTTTCAATGAATTGTAGTTTCATGAAGATTAATTATTTTTTAATTGTCTTCATGCGACAAATTAAAAAAGTTATTTCTTATTTTATGGCATAACCGCCATATTTGGTCATTCCCAAGATGGAAGTACACAAGACTTTTTAAAAGTGCCTAAGTTCCCGAAAACGGCATTGGATGTTAATTGCAATGCAAACTATTGAAAACAACACAAATTGTGCCTTTTTTTCCGGATAATTTGTAATTATTTTCTGGAAAAATGCAAAATTTAATCTTTATAACATTTTTTTGTTTTAATTGATTTAGACTCTTATGTGCTAAATACTGACTATTTTGCTTTTATTGTATCCTTTTAAGGATTATTAATTATTTATTACTACTTTTATACTACAAATCCAAAAATCTACATATTATTTTAAATTTTTCACTTTGTCGCCATATTTGATCGTTTGCACAATGGAAATAGACTTAAACTTCCAGAAACAAAATTGGATGTTTATATCAATGAGTAACATTGAAAATAACATTAAAATGTGCAAAAAGTTGTGAATTTTTGAAAATTAACTAATACTTTCTGGAAAAGAAAATTTGAAATTTTAATGTAAGCGTCCTTTAATATGTGAAAAAAAAAGATTATTGGCATTGGCCTATGATCGGCGGATGTTGATTTTTGTTACTATGCATTACATGGTATGCCAATTGATGCAACAAGTTAACCATATTTATACTAAAATTTAGCTTTGCATTTTGCTCAATATGTTTTGTGTAACCTACTTATAAGAAAATAAAAAGTATTGTAAACCAAAAGCGGATGCTAAAAGGTTGCTGCAGGACTACAGCAAAACCCTATAATATTACGCGTGACATCAAAAAAACCCTAAAATAAGTTGAAAGTACTCTGTTTTCAACAAATAGTAAACAAAATAAAACAATTTTGAACAAAATGTTTAAAAAAAAACTTAAAATTTTGACAGAAAAAACAAAGGAAAAAAATCTAAGTTTTTTTTTTTTTTTTTTTTTTTAAATCTAAGGGGAGAAGTTTCAGTTCTTCTGCATTGCTACTTTAAACAATTTTAATTATTTTGAAAATATTACTATTTAAACTTAAATTTTTAATGAAGCGAGTAACCTGGAATTTTCTAAAAAACAACCTGGAAAAGTCAGGGAACTTTTTTTAACCAAAAGTGTATGAACCCTGAATAAAATCATTAATGTATAGCTTGTTTTATGAAATGTAAATTTTTCCCAAAAAAGTCTTTAGTTGACAAGTAATGTGTAATTTTAAATTTCATTGAAATTTTTAACATCTCTTAAGTATTTTTAGAACTTATTTTTCACTCTCCAATTTTTACATAGTTCTGGTTATTGAATTAAACGATACTGACTGAAAGGAATATAGCTAAAACCGTATGGATCTGAACAGTTGTTGAATGAGTGTAAAAAGGTCCTTTACTTTATTGCTTGCCATATATGTAGACCTCACAATCATAACAGAATTGTAATGTATTACGCATAACATGTTCAGCCATGCAATACAGGTTCTGTTTGCATAATCAAGCCAACCAGTTATTAGGACCAAAATGATCCCCTTCTGATGTGGTCTGATTAACCACAATCGACTTTAGTTTCAAATCCAAGATAATTTTATTTGACAAGTAGCTAATAAATTAAATACCTGTAAAAACTTCCTAATTTCTGAAATAGTAAACAGGGGTCTGGCCAGAGGATATTTGGGTCCGTTAACGGACCCTTCACAAAAATCCGATCAACCAAAACGGACCTTTCACAAAATCCCGATCAAACAAAACGGACCTTTCACAAAATCCCGATCAAACAAAACGGACCCTTCACAAAATTCTGATAAACAAGATCTGATCTTTCACAAATTGTTTATTGAAAGAACAAATCTGAAAGCAAAATAACGCATATTTCTGGTTATAAACCGATAATTTTTGGATTTTTTTACAAGTCAAATTAGAGGGAACAGCTTATACAAAATCGGCTAATTTTGAAAAAAAAAAAAAGAAAGAAAATCGGCACTCTTGCGATGTTCCTGCAAGTGATAAATAATTGCTACAGCCAAATAAATATAATGGTTGTTTGTTTTATCACACCTAATTAGCAGCGGTGTTGCTGTAAACTTTTCTGAAAAGGCATTGGTAAGCACTTTTCTCCACTCATGATTTAATAAACAATAATAATATATATCTGCGAAATGAACTTAGAACTGCAAAGTGATAGTAAGGGTGGGGGGAAAATATGATCGCTTCAGATAGGGTTACCAACTTTAAAATTATCACCACTTAGCATATGGCATTGAACCTTTATAATGACTTGATTAGAAAATATTCTCATCATTTTACCAGATAGTCAATATTTGCGTTTTTACGGTGTGGTGCGATGTTTAATTGTTGTTTTGGGAGAAAATTATATGGGTTTTGATTTTTCGATACTAACACAAGGATGATTAACTTTAAATAAACTCTTTTAATTACCGTTTTTTTTTCTTTAGATGTCTACATTTTGAAAAATGCAATCTTTTAACATCCGATATGAGAATCATATTTTGTTCTTTTTTCAAGCTAACTTCGCTTTATTAGGATGCAAATAAATGAAAAGTCTCTTTATTTCTGTTAGAACTCTCATTTCAAGTTTTTAAAGCAAAATTCCATTTTCTGTTATGAGTCAAAAATTAAAATGCTGAATAGATGGTTTATTTTATTTATTTATGTATTTTTTTTTTTTGGCGTCAACTGTGTCCACAGATATTAATGAAATGTTTATCATAGGACTCTAAAATGCAATTTTAAAATAATTTTATCAAAAATATTTCTTTTACAAGCCGTTTTTATACTTTTGATGCTTTCACTTTGAGAATTGCGATCTCTTTGCATCCGCTATGGGAATCCGATTTTTCGAATTTTTGATGATATTTACGTTTTGTTAAGAGGTAAACAATTAAAACATGTTTTTATTTTTGTTAAAATCACGGAAATTATAAGTTTTAAACGAAATTCTGTGCTTTTTAAGAGTGTCTTGGGTCAAAAAGTTAAATGCTGAACCCCCCTATTCTGAATTTTATTTTATTTGTTTTTTTGTTACAATTATTTTAAATACTGTACAGAAATATTTCTAGTATAATATACTTCTGTACAGTATTTAAAGTAATTGTAACAAAAAAATGGTAGATAAATATTGATACTTGAGAGAGCGATGCCCCCCCCCCCCCCCGCCAAATGTCAGAAAAACACTCCAGAATGATTTTCTCGAAATAGAAGAGGAAAACACTCAACTTTAAGTTTAATTGATGCAGTTTGTGCCATCTCTAAATTCCAAAATTTCGTTTTAACAAAAAAAAAAAATTTTTGCGAAAATTTTTCATTTTTTACAAAATTAATTCATTTTTCACAAAATTATTTGATTTTTCACAAAAAACGGACCCTGTGAAAAATCCTGGACAGACCCCTGGTAAAATTAGCAGTAAAGAGCTGTGCTCTCTGAGCTGTGAAAGAAAAAACAAGTTCTTGCATAGTTAAGTTAAATATTTCAGAAGGCTACAACTTGTGCTAATAACCTCATTTTCTCCTAAACCCTGTTGTTATTTTTGCGTATGTGTTTTAAAGCCAAGATTGTAAACAATGCACAATGTGTACTAAGCTAAACAATATATACTAAGCTACAATCTATACAATGCTAAATTTGTTGTAGTAAAATTTAAAGAAAAAACTTTTGCAACTTAACATTCTTGTTAAGAAAAATAAAGATGAATGAGATCTATTTTGCATTTTAATAATGTACTGCCTTAAAATTTTAGTTCATGGCAAACATGTATTTTTTAAACATGTTGTAAATTTTCTGATTTTTCCCTTTTTTGCCTGTAGCATCCCTGTATTACCCATTTCATTATAAATTAACTATTTTCCAAACTAAATTTTAAAGCTATATTATTAGCATGAATTAACTAAACTAGTGTCCAGAAATGTTTGAAAAATCAATTAAAGTAATAAAATTGTTCAGCTTATTGAAATATTTTGTGGACTGAGCTGGAACCAAAATTATTTCTTGATGTAAACTCTTAAATTCCATTGTATTTTATTTTGAATTCTTAGTACTTTTATTTTGCAGAAAGCGCTGGCTTTTAAAAAGAGTTCAAGAGAAGCATCTTCAAAACATAAAAAGGCAAGTATCTATTATTTTCTAAAAGTATAATAAGTATTTTCAATTACCCCAAGAAAGCTCTAAATGTCGCAAGTCCTGTCCTTTTTTTAGTCAGTACATCCTTTCTTCCTGCTATGTGATTTTGTTTAGAGGGTTTTTATCCTTGTTTAAAAACTCATCTATTCCCTTTCCTTAACATTTTTAAGTATTTTGGGAAGGGGAAAAAGTAAAATAATTCTCTATTTAAAGGGTTTTTTTTCACTCAAAACTTAGTAAGGGTTTTCAAATAATGCTTTCCTTTTTTTAAAAATTATTTTGAAAGATTATTTCTTATTCCCCGAGAAACTATTATTACACTAGAAAGCAAAGAAGGCTGGATTTTTTATGGTTGTACAAAAAGTGCTGTAAATTTTGCAGTTTTAATGATTACTTTTGTACTAGTACTGATTCATTGAGAAATGCAAAGATGTTTGGCCAAACAACATTTGAACAATTAAACATTTCTTGTTTTATTCTCCCTTTCTTCTTTTAAATTTATTTAAGAATGAACTAAATTCTAATTGCATTATTTATGGATTGCATTTTCAAAAATATTTCTGGATTTTTTTGAGCAATCACGATTGCTTATTGCATTTATTGGACTGTTTTGATGTGCTATCATTTTATTTTGCCGCAAGCACCTTCTGCAGCATCACCATCGACAAACTCCTCATGATGCTGCTCCTATAGCGAAAACCGTCTTCAGGTTGCATCCATATCTTACACACACGCGCATACATACATGCACAAACAAATACACACACGCACACACATACACACATGCATACATACAGACACCTACACATTCACACGCAAACGCATACACACAGATGCCTACACACAAACATATACACACAACTACCCACATGTTCATGCATGCACACAGACACAAACACACATACCCTACACACACAAGCACACATGCCTACATACACACACACACTCATGATTGCGAAAAACATAATTTGAGTTCAAAATGTCAAAATTCAATTTTTTTTTTTTTTTTTTTTTTTTTTTTTAATGCTATTTTTTAGTGGGGAAACTTGAGTTTGACTAAAATAATTAGGCTATACTTGAAACATTTATGTTTTAATTCTTTCGAAAGCTGTAGTTTATGGAGGAAAAAAGAGGGATTTTGTGTGTTTATACTTTTTAAATCCTAAATTATTATCCTTGATGAAAAGCCACTTTACCACATGTTGTTTCCTATGTATGCTGCTTTCTTTTGAGCACCTTTATTTAAAATTTCACCTTTAATATTGAATAAAGATTGCTTGCATATTTAGTCTAAATTAAATTAGCTAAACGACACCAAGAACCATGGCAGATCCATTCTCCCCATAAGGCTTGTAAAAGATTTGACTTGTAAACAAAAAGGTTTGTAAACGAATTCGATTTCAAACCAGGCCTTTCCAAGGGCTAGGACCCTAGTTTCCAACAAGGCTGACATGGTCTCTTGCCAGTCCTGATTATTTTGTGTTACTGAGCAATTATTCTCTTGCATGCATTGCTTTTATACTAGAATATTTACTTTCCTGAACATTGTTATTTTATTTTAGAATCACATTGTATTTTCTGGATCACCTTTGAATGGAACTGAAGAAAAATATACTTATTATCCGAAGGCATGCATTAATGAAATAGAAGTAAGATTTGTTCTTTTTTGCATGATAAAATTTAAATGAAGTGTTATGAACCATGTATTACTCTTTCATAAAAATGAAACTGTTTCAATGTTTTAAATTTATTTTATTTATTTATTTTTTATTATTTATTTTATTTATTTATTTATTTATTTATTTTCCACAATCAGGTGAAAATAAATAGCTAGAGAACAATATTCACTGCTCTCAGTGTTGATTTTTTGCGTCTGTGTATATTTTGAAAACATAATTTAAAAATATAATTTGTCAGAAGGTTTGCAAAACTCAACTATTCCTCTCATTTTGTTCTCGTGCACTCCATAAAGCATTCAAGGTTGAGATCCAAATACAAAGTAGTAGAACAGACAAATCTAAATTTTAAATTAATGACTGCAAAGCATCCGAATGTGTCATGATTTGTGATAACTTTCTCCTAGTAGCAGATAGTTAAGATTTCAATCCTCAAGTACCATATGTTATCCTGTTTTCTCAAAAACAAATACAGTCAGACCTCGATATATGGTCACTCGCTTATAAGGTCACCCCGCATATAAGGTCACTTTTCTGAAATCCCAGCTAGCTGAATAGGAATTCTACGTTATGTATTATCGGATATATGATCAGGTCATAATACATTAATCGCTTATAAGGTCACTTTTGTCTGATTTCTTTAAATGATTTCATTGCCTAATAGATTCACTTCCAAAAATTTTCCGCGATATATGATCCTTAAAAGTGAAAAGTCTTTTTTCCTATTGACGTAGTAAATTAACACTAGAAAGTGAGTATTATGACAGTGATACTAAAATATGAACCAAGTAACGTCGGTACTCAGCATGTACATATCGCATTTTTTTACCAGTCATTAGAAGCCGAAGAAAATTTTCAGAAGATACTTAGAAACCATTGTGCTTAAATTAAAGAAAAAACGCGTCAGTCCTATATTAATGTAATTTTAAGTAAGGTAAGTTGCACATCAGTTCTTTGCTTGGGCATATTTGAATGCAGTTTTATTCAAAATGGAAGTTTTTAAAAAAGCATTTCAAAATTTCTTATTAATTCCAAACTTTTAATTGGTTCAAATTGATTCAACTATTATAATTTAATTAACTGATGTTTTTGGACATATTAAATTTTAAAAGAATTAATGTATACATCCTTGTAAGTACATCTTTTTTTATCAATAAATATATGTATGAATCGGTTATAAGGTCACCTCGCCTCTAAAGATCAGTTTTGTGAAGTCCCGTGGAGTGACCTTATATCGAGGTCCGACTGTGCATATGGCATTGAGATTATTAGAACAGCCCTAGTGTGTGTCATATAATACTAGAATGCACCATAACTGCTGAAACTACTATTAATAAATAAAATTAGTCTCAATTTTAAATTGCTAACAGCAAACCAACCTGAAAAGCTGTAATCTTTCTCAATTTTTCCCTGTGACAGATGGTTAAGGACTTTAATCTACAGACACAATATTTGTTGTCCGTTTTTTTGTCCATAATCTATTGTAGAAAATAAAATATGTAAAATAAGAAGTTATCCTATCAAGAAAAAGTCTTTCTTGAAGCTTGTCTCTCAGTTTTAAACTAACTTAAATTTTGCTGATGGTGGGATATATGAGATTATAGAGTGTGATGCTATTGCATGTAGTGATTGCAATACCGGTATACCAAATAACGGTATTTCGAGCAATTTTGCAATTTCATTATACAGGTATTAGCTGAGGTAAAATACCAGTATTTTCGGTATTAGTTCAAAATAATAAATAGGTTTTAATTGAAGAGTTTTTGATTTAACTTGTTAGATATTTGCAATTATTTTAAATGTGCATTTCTTTATCGTTGAGACAAAGCAGAAATCAATATATTGATGTAAAGAATTACTAGAATGTCAATACATAGAAATAGCGGAAAGGTTACAAACTGATATTTTCATCACTAGCTGGTGTGATGAATTGCATTTTCATAGATTTTTGTGCACCATGTTTTAATTTTTTCCATTTCCTTGATCAGTCATTTGCAGAGGCGTAGCTAGATCCGACTTTCGGGGGGGGGGGGAGGTTACTTCTTTATATATATATATATATATATATATATATTAGTATTAAAAAAAATAAGAGGGAGGTGAATCTTATATACTTTGGAATGGGGTGCCCCAATTAAGATATTTGTGTCAAACAAAACAAAAGCAAAGATTTTTTTTTTCTTTTTTAATGTTCTGGAAAATTCAACTTTTTTTTTTCTTTTCCCTCCATTTAATTTAAAGTGAAATTTTCTAGCAACGTCTTGTCAAAACCAGTCTATCCAAATCAAGGGGAGATCACATATCTGATGAGCGTGTGCCGTTCATTTCAGTATGACTGCTTAAGTTAGAGGCTAACACACATCTACAAAAGCTGGCATCCCTGAAAGCTAATAGATACTTCCATTTCCACCTGTAAACTGGATGTTTGACTTTCAATCTCATCGATGGTCAGACTATAAAGACTATTTTTACCCAACTTGGTTTGCACTAAAAGTATGAAATAAAATATAAAAAAGATTTCTTGAATTATAACCATCAGAAAATGAAATTGCTTTTCATATTGTTATATTTATATGTTCCTTTTTATGTATTTACATTTATGCTAATTCTAAAGCAGTTAATAAAATTTGAATAAAAAAAGTTAGGGAAGAAATATAGGCGGTAGAAAGTTATTCGCTCAAATGCATACCATCTGTTCTCCATTCAAGTCTTTATTTTTAATTTTATTAGCTGCCTTAGAATTTACATAAATATCTATTTGAGAGAGCAACAGCAATTTTCGAGTATTATAAACAGAAGTCTTTTTTATTTTCTACTTTTTAATGCGAACCAAGCTAACAGAAATAATCTCTGTTACTCATAAATAATCTCTATTATTTCTGTTACTGAGCTCCTTTAGTAGCCTA
Source organism: Uloborus diversus (assembly GCF_026930045.1). Taxonomy (NCBI): domain Eukaryota; kingdom Metazoa; phylum Arthropoda; class Arachnida; order Araneae; family Uloboridae; genus Uloborus; species Uloborus diversus. Next base: position 104,768,204 of record NC_072731.1, read on the forward strand.
AGCGGGGATAGTAAAATAGACCTGTGGTCTCGGTGCTTGCGCTGGTTTGAAGCGCTCCCCCCCCCCCCCTTTTCACTTCATACTTCATAATTCAACAGAAATAATCTAGATTCATTTCGTTTTTAAACATTTTATTCATGTAATGCTATGCAGTTTTTCTTTTGAATTAAAATAAAATTACCTTCAGAAGGGTCCGATGGGTCTAATGCTGCTTTGCAGACTGTACTTGGTTTTCTTCAGACGACGTTAACTATCTTTTTAGAGTAATCCTTTTCGTCATTTTAATTTTTTTGTTTTGGTTTAAAAAAGCTTGTTATCGGTTTTGCTCGCTCCATTATGCAACAACTTTTCCTTAGAACTATTTTAAACAGACTGTACGTTTCCAAAAGAATACGTTGTAAATACTGACTGAAAAATCAATCTGATTGCAATGGATACTCTGGTTAGCAAAGGTCGTTTTGACTATGATCTGTGACACACACGAGACCAGACCAATAAAAACCTCTATCGTCTCGAATTCCGGTTATGCTATCACTTTCGGTTTCAAAGCCCAATGATCTTTAAAGAAGCAAGCAAAAACATTTTCTTCAAATCAGAAACAGAGGAATTGTCTTCAAGAGCTGAGGAGGCAGTGGAAAAAAGGGAGAAATGCGTTTCACGAATAAGCTTTCCAGGAAGATTAACCAAAGGACAGTCGTTTCGCGCACTTTTCTTGGAAGAAGAGTAAAGGGGTGATATTCACAGGTTTGACATGTAAGATGAACAATTCAAGTTCATGGTTAAAGGTCATTCAAGTTAAAAGCCATTTCGCTCTGTTATCTGGATTAGTACTGTTCTTTGGTTGCTCACTTTCTTAAAATTGTGATTCCTTAGAAAACCGAAACGATAAGAGTGAAAAGAAAGTAGAAGTTTTTTTCAAGTGATGAAAAAAAGAAATCTGTAGAATACTGGCCAAGTTAGATTTGCAGCAATTGCTAACCTACCTCAAGAGCATAAATAATGAATCAAAAAAAAAAAAACAGAGACCAAAAAGCAATAAAAGAAAAAGATATGCTTAAAGTTACTTTTACCGTCAAAATGATTCCTTAAACTCGCAATAAAGCACTTAATAATGTAATAATAGAATAAATACCTAACAAAACTAATAAAGAGGAATTTTAATCAAAAGCCCATATTGTCTTTAGTATCGATTTCAAATTTCTATAAAAAGTTTCTTAAAGCGACTGTATCTCAAAACCTCTTTATCTCGATTTTTTCTTTAATGTAAAATTCGAAATATACAGATTCGACTGTATGCAATATTCCCACTGTGGGGCTCATAAAATTAAACATATTTAACAATTTGCAAAATCTATGACAAAGAAAGGCTGCATATACATGGATTTAACAAATCAATCTCATTTCTAAAGCAAAGTGTCAACTTTCACTCAATTATCAAAAAATTGTCTTAGCAGAGGGAGGCGTCTTTATGCTTGAGGGTCACACATGGAGCAGATTTTCAATGGCATTGGGGGGAGGGAAGCAAAGTGAATTTTTGACCTTTGTTACTCAGAAAAAAATCGTTTTGATTTTTTCTTCTTCTTTTTTTTTTCTTCTTTTTTTTTTCTTTCTCTTCTCTCTTCTTTTTTCTCTCTTTTTTTTCTGAGGCTAACGTTTCGGGGGGGGGGTTGCCCCCAAACCCCCCCTTAGCTACACCCCTGGTCATTTGACTTTTTTGCAAATGTTAATTTCAAGTGCAATTACGAATGCAAGTGCATTTACGGAGCGGACATTTTATTTAAACCAATCAAATGCAGCAACACTTAGTAACATTCTTAAAAATTATTTCTTGACTGCCTGAATTTTGAGAAAAATCATTTTCTTGTCTGTATAACAAATGGTAATTGGTTGTCACCACTGTTGGCATGATGTCCTGTCTTGATATTTAGCAGTATACTTGGCAAGATAAAATTTAGCAATCATGTATTTCCTTGAAAAGTTGCATAGAGGAAAAACAAAATGAACTGAAAAACATTTTCAGATATTTTCATAATTGTAAAAAAAGAAAAATAAAGAAAGAAAAAAACGAATAAAAGAAAGTAACAAGATATGATTAAAATGTGGTTAACTTTATCGTAAATATCAAACCAAAGGGTTGATAGAAAGCAAAAGCAAACCTATCTTGATCAAGAGGAAATAGATGATGATGTTAATCATGGCTGCCACGCTTCTGTCCAAGGGACGGAATTCCGTCTTTTCAAAATGATTCAAATGATGTTCAAAATGATTTTTATAAATGAAACAAAGCTTTACTTTTGAATCTCTCACTCTCAAAAAAGGTCTTATTCTTCTGAGGACAAAAAACCGGCCCATCTGCTAAAGTTAAAAAGATAAGCTTTTTTTCCCAAAAAATAACTAAGATACTCAATCTGTTGATTTCAACCAATCTTATCTTAATCTGGAAAGTTTCGTTAAAATTTTTATCACAATGCATCTTATAGCCAAGAATCTCATACCTGGATTTTTAATTACTTTTTTTGTATGAAATATGAACTATTTATGTAACATGAACTATACAATCTGAAGCTTTTTTTCTGCAGTAACAAATAGTAAGTTTTTTAAATTGTATTTTATTATTAGGTTTTTTTTCTACTTTTACCTCCTAAAAATCTTGGAAAATGATATGTTATTTTTTATTTAGGTTTGAATTTTTACTTAATCTTAAAATTTAGTTTTACTATATAGTTACAGCATCAAAAATTAGCATTATATATGTCTAAAACATCAAACAAACTAAGCGCTAGCATTTTGGTGGCGAAATGGAGCCACGCGCTTTTCAGTCCTGACAAATTTTTAGAGTGGCACCCATGATGTTAATATTGAACGCGTATTGTCTCTCGAATAGAAATGCTAACCAAAACTAAACAAAAACAATTATTTTGCTAAACAAAATTACCATTAATATTTTTTTTCACCTAGAAGTTTAACTAAATGCCTGAGTATTGATGCATATATTTCATTCTCTGGCAACAGCTGACATTTTTCATCATTCTTCAACAACCTAAGTCAGGACAAGATCACAGTACTGTGGTTTTAATGAAGCATTTACTCTCTTGCTCTCTAGAGATCATGAAATATTTATTGTAACTCCTTGCGTCTCCATTCTGTTTTCTTTCAAAGGGAACAGAAAAATTTCAGCTTGTCATTTATTATTTACTTAGATATCTATAGGATTTGCCCAAATGAAAAGTGAACCCATGCAATAACGTCAGAATGAATGATTGAATTACAGCGCCAATGCACAAGTATATAAAGGGTGGTATGAGGTATACATCTCAGAAGCCATTCAGTGGTAAAGCCTGTTTGCAGTAGAGGAAATTGTACAAAAGGAAAGTTGTGCTATCCATGGATGCGTCCAGATTGTAACAACACGTGGTAGTATGGTTTCTGGTTGTGGAAGGTGTGGACATCTGTCGGCGAATAGCAGCAGTGTAGGGCGGCTCTGTAAACAAGTGGTGTAAAAGTTTTCGGGAAGGGTAGCAAACGACACTGCATCTGTCGAGACCAGACCAAGCAAATATCACAATCTCCAATGATCCCATTGCCATTGTTAATGAAATGATCTGAGCTAAGTAAAAGATTAAGACCTGTGAAATCTGACGAACTCAACCTGAGTAAAGGAATAGTTTACACTATCTCTACAAACCCTAACAACAACAACCCTGAACAAACTACGTTGGGAAGTTTTGGAGCATGCCCCATATAGTTTGGACTAGTTATCCAGTGACTTCCACAACTTTAGACTGCTTAAGAGAGCATTACAGGTTGAACGTTTCCATTCGGACAATGAAGTGAAGAAAGCCATACAGGACTTCCTCAGGAATCAGCCCGATCTTTCTAGGGCAAAGGTATCAACCTGCTGCCGCAATGCTGGGACCTGTGTTTCAACGCCCATGGCAATTTCTTTTGACTTACATTAAAAGTATTATTTTTATTCAACTAGTTCACTTTTCATTTGGGCACCCCTTACATTTTCGTTTTAAGAAATAACTGCTGCAAAATGCAATTCCTACATTTGCACAACATTGCAATTTATTCGCATTTTATTATGTTTTGTTAAAAGTATTGAAATCAAGCAGTATCAGATTTGCCTAGATTTGCTTCTCTTTTTTAGATTTCAGTAGATGATTATGTTTTGGTTCGTCCTTCTGATCCTGCTATTCCTATGTATGTTGCTAAAGTTATTTCTATGTATGAAAAACCTTCATATGATACAAAATATTTTCATGCTCTGTGGTTTAGGTGTGTATATTTTCTATTAAAATGTTTTCATATAACTTCTTTATTTGTGTGTTGTTTCTAAGTTTATTCTTCTTCAGTCGAGGATCTGAAACTGTACTGGGTGAAACTTCCCATCCACAAGAAATATTTGCAACCTTTGAATGCAGCGAAGAAGAGATTAATGCAATACATAGTAAATGTGAAGTAAGTAATAGCTGCATTTCATCCTCTACTGTAGTATAATGATTCCTTAGTCTGCATTAGAGCTGGGGGATATCAGATTTTTAATACTGCTATATCAATAGTGAACAGTCATTTTCTCAGTGAATAAATATTCCAGCAATTTATTCTAATAATAACAGGGTTGGTATAAAAACCGGTTTTTTTTTCCAAAAAAAAAAAACGTTTTTTTTTTTTGTTTAAACCAGGTTTTTTTGGTTTAAACCGAATTTTTTTTTGGTTTAAATACTATTTGCGAGAAAAACAATTAATTTTCGGAAGGTAATTAAGGTTCCATGTAATTAACAGTTATTCGATAGTCACATTATACCTAATTTCTTGATTAATTAAAGAGATTAGAACAAAATCTTGTAACTAAATTAAATAATTAAAATAGCTTTCTGCGGGGAAATATTGATTGAAATGTTTGACTTGATTAACATATTAATATGCATGTATATATAGACCCTTTATGATATGATATACTGGCTTCATTTTTGATTTCATCGAATAAAAGCCAAATTAGGTCTTTTTTTCTACCAGAATTAGAGACATTCTTTTTAAAACAATATGAGTAAGTAACTTTTGTAAACTGCACAGGTTAGCTAAGGCAAAGCAAATACTAAAATCCCAATTCCAATGAACAAAAGGGGGGGAAAAAACTAAGAATTATCTGCACCCAATAGTCATAAAGCAGCATAGGTGTATAGCCAATCAAAATCTTTTGAGCACACAGAATCCAAAAAAAAACACCAATGGAGAGTGTAGTTTATATGTGAAGATTTATGTATTTCTCAATCGATTTTTACACATACATTTGCATTTTGTTCTGGGAATTTAAAAATTTGTCTACATTATAATATAAGGAACTATTATGTATCATAATACGAAGTATAAACTTTTTTTTTTTTTAATTTAATTCAAAAAATATTATTTGTGTTCACCTGCAGAACAAATCTTAATATTTAGGTGCAAACAATTAAGTTAGACTGTTGATTACCGTACAAGTCAAAGTTAAAATTCCAGGAAAGTGCTAATAAATGGGCAAAAATGTCACACCCCTGCAACAGGAGTGAGCATCTACAATAAAAGATTCAATCCTTAGTAAATCTTAACTAATCATGCAAATTAAACATAATGATGGAAGTTGACTGAAATCTGCTTTATGGCACATATATGAAATAAAAAATATATTAATATGTTTTTTCGATTAAAGCTTGTAATACATTTTGAAGAAGCAACTTTGCAATTTTAGTATTTATCTCTGCAACTTAGCTAGGAACTTAGCATAAATGGAAATTTACATTTTTCAATATGTGTGGGGAAATCAATGTAAACCTTTAAAATGGATTTCTTTTTTTTGGCTTAAAAAAAAAAAAAACATTTAAAAAAAAATGCATGGTTTTTTAAAAAAACCAATTGGCTAAAACCATCGTTTAAACCAACGTGGTTTAAACCAAACAACCCTGAATAATAATAGTTAAAGCATTATCAGAACCCCTGGTTGCCTGTCCTTCTGGGATCAGGTGTTGCTTGAGACAGTGCGAAAACCCAAAGCGGCTTTGTGCAAAACGTCTTGAAGGTGATTTCGATTTTAAGCTTTGATCTGAGAGTTGAACAATTTTTCCACCTCGTAACCCTTTTGAGAACAAAAGATTCTCAACTTTCCTTTGACTCCTACAAGAAGTTATTTAAACAAATGCAAGTCAAAGTGTGCTAGGAGCATTGGTCTACAAACCCATTAACTATTGCTACCCAGAAGAGAAATGGTTGCAGGTATACACTGCTGGCTCCAGAACGAATGTTTCCACCAATGCTGGAGCTGGTGTCCACTGTGAATTGTTCTCTCCATACACCCCATCGGCCAATATGCAACCACTTTTGTCGGTGAGATAACTGTGCGCTTGTTTCTAGCGCCCCTTTTTCTCTTTGCTGCATACCAGGGGCCGCCTGGCCCATCGGCCCGCGAGCCTCAAGTCTGACACCTTTTTTTTCTTTCCTTTTTGTTCCTTTCTTTTTCACCTTTTTTTTCCCAAGGTTGGCGCCCTTTTGAAGGACCCAGTCCGCCCCTGCTTGATAATGTGAAATATTGAGATGCATTCTGCTTTGGATAGGCCAATCATGCATTTGTCAATTTGAATTACAGGATGCCACAATTGAGTAAAATATTGAGGGGTGGGGGGGGGAATAAATTGTATAACTTGTTTTTTTTTTCCTTTCTACCTTCCTACAAGACAACTGAATGTGGTCATTTCAGTTTGGAACGGAATGTGGCTCTAGAAAATTGTTTTTCTCAATGGGTACAACGAGTTTTGTCAAAACCCTTTTGAACACTTCGTACATGTGTTTGCATGTAGTGCACATTGGTAACTATTTCATTGCTTTATATTTTTCATAGGTAATATTTAAAGCCCCAAATCCATCTTGGTTTTCAATTGGAGGAACTGAAGCTTCAATTGATGATATTTTAGTGAATGCTGATGATGAAAAAAGTTTTTTTTACCAAAAATTGTAAGTTATCTCATTTTATATGACACATATTATTTCTCAAGGGTTTTTTTAACAAGGCCATAATCAATAATCATCAAACTTTCATATGTAAGGCATCATTTTAAAGATTTTTTTTCAGCGCTTTTGGCATAAAATAAGCAGAAAACTTACATTGTGGGGGTTTAAAAAAAAATATTTATTATTAAGCATTTCTTTAATGTATAGTGCTCCACTAGTAAGGCCACGTTGCTTAGGCCGTTAGATAATTATGAATTGTTATGGTATGCTAGAAACCCGAGCATCAAGTTTTCTATCCCACTGGTTTTTGTTGTTTTTGAATGTTTTTTTTTCCCTCTTCAGTTGATCTTGATCCAAATTTCCGAAAATGTATAATCTAAACCTCCTTCAGGATTCTGAACCACAGTCTTGCTGTTACATTAAAATCAGAAGGGAAAATGTTTATTATAGCAAGGTAAAATGTAGTATCAGGAATAGTATTTCATAAGAGTTTTTTTTTTTTTTTTTTGTTTCCTTTATACTTCATAAAACTAAAAAACCATACCTTCCAACTCTACTGTTTTTAATGGCAGACTCCGTTTTTTTCTTTTTACAATAAATTATCAAAAAGTTTCAGTTTATTCTCAATAGATGGTGCCCGTTTCTAGTCATCTATAAATGCCAGGGGAAAGTACAACTCCACATAGTTCTTAAGAATCAGGACCGAAACGGATTTTTTCCTCAGGGATAGGAATTATATGACAATTACGCTAGAAAAGGCCAAAATATGACTTGCAACAAAGCTACATTATGGGCGATCCTGCATCATTTTTTTTCCCTAAGCATAATATGTAGGAATGCCAGAAAAGGGTACCAGCTAAGTACTTCATTTTTCCCGTATTTATTTGAATGCTGTGGAAATTCTTTTTTTGGCTGTGGAATGTAAGAAGTTTTAGCGAATGCACTCCTTATTGTTTGATTTCTCATTCGCAGTATTTTGTATTTCTTGTATTTGTACTAATTGCTTTAATGTTAGAAGAATTCCTATTTCATTTTAAATTTAATATTCATGGCATTTAATTGCATAGTATAATATCATTGTGAAACATCGCTGGTGAATTTTCTCTGTACGTCAAGTGGAATCTCCTGTTTTTTTTCTTCAAAGGTTGGCAAGTATGCAAAGTTAAGCATTTTATTTTATTTTCACCGCCATTGACGTAAAATAAACAATTCACCCTAACTTTTCCGAAAAAAATTGCTATTAAAAAGCCATCCCATTTTTACTTCCTTTTACAAAAAAGGAAGTATTGTATTCGTGAAAAAATTTTCACTCAAAAATCGACCTTAATTTCCATTTTGCTCACCCTCAAATGAATGTTGAGTTTTTTTTTTTTTCAACCCAACCACACGTCCATATATACCTAAGAACGTATAGACGCCTGAAATATCCATTTTGACAATTCCCGAGTTAATTACAATGAGTTTCCCCTTGACGTCTGTATGTACGTATGTATGTGTGTATGTATGTCGCATAATTCAAGATCGGTATGTCCTAGAAAGTTGAAATTTGGTATGTAGACTCCTAGTGGGGTCTAGTTGTGCACCTCCCCTTTTGGTTACATTTGGGTGTTTCTAAAGGGGTTATTTGCAAATTTTTGGGGGGAAATCATTGTTTATTTCAATTGCAAACTCAAGTAGTGTTATAATTTGACGGACACTTGGCGGTATATCACCAGTCTTAAGGTCGGCAAGTTTTGTCGCCAGCTTGGCGACAAATTTGGCGATTTTTTTTTTAAATTTGGTTTTAATTTGGCTACTTTTGGTGATATTTAGAGAGTTAATTATTGAATCACATTAAAACTGCCAAAACATCTTGCTAACCCGGCTCGTAATCTGTTTTTTTATTTTTCAATTAATTTCAAATTATTACTTATTTATCCCTAATCGAATTTCATAAAATCCAGCGTGACAAGCCAGGAACCAAACACACCGCCTCAGGAGTGATGCCATTCCACTCCAAATTCTGAAACCATCATGATTGATGCAACCTCTCCACTGACCTCATTCGCCACATAGAACAGCAGTATGAGTACAGATCTGCCGGTGATAGGTCTCTTGTCTTCATATATCGTGCTAGAAGGAGGAGACACAGGGAAAATGCACACTGTGATAGAATCTCTATCACAATCAGTAGGATGTATTACGTTTCCATGTTTAACTTTTGAATGCAGCATGGGTTTTGTGAAATAGAAAGAAAATGTTAGGTATGAGAATACTTTGAAATAAGTAAAAAATATATTCTAACAGATGGCCTGCTTTTAAGTTTTTAAAAAGTATGAATTGTTATGGTACTTTTAAGTACCATAGCTCAGGACTTATCAGAAGGTCTTACACGTTAAAACGTGTAAGACCTTCTGATAAGTCCTGAGCTATTAAAATAATAAAGGGTGGGAGACACTTAAAGTGGTAGTTCACATTTTTTATCATTTGCTTTTTTTCTCTTTCTTGATTCTAAAAAGCATTTATATAAAATTAGCATGAATACAAACTTAACTTGCAACTTTTTTCTCCTCACTATTGTACAACACATCAAATGATGTTCTACTAAATCTTTTCAACTTTTCATATGCTCAATACTCTTTCTAGTTATGAGAGTGAATCCTGTCGTTTTGAAGATCCTCCTGATTTTAATAATAAAGAAGAAAAATGCTGGAGCTGCTGGAAAAATAACATTCTTGAAAGGGTAGGTAGTACAAGTTGTTGTTTAATCCACTAATTTTGCGACTCATTTTTAAGTGCTTTCAATTGCTAATTTTGAATCTTATTTTTATGTTTCCAAACAAGTTGTGATCATTTAGATCTTTTTCAAATGAATTAATTTTACAAATTATTCTATTTTGTGCCCCCTTTGAGTTTCCCTTTTTTAACCTACTTTCCTGTTAAAAAAAAATTCATTCACTCTCATAAGAGAAAAGCGTGAACGAAAGCTCAGAAATTCAAAAATAAGAAGAAATTAAATGTGTATTGAAGAATGAAAAATTAGGTTATTCGATGAGGGGGTGGGGAATCAGTTTAAATCACTCTTTTTTTTGTTGGAAAAATCTTGGTGAAGATGTCTCATTCCCATATTTTCTTTTGATTTGACAATTTTTTGTGCAATTTTGAACAGTTCAAAAAATTTATTTATGGTGTCTGTGAGGAAATTTAAGGCTAATAAAGTTATTTGAAAGAGCTCTTGATGAAGAAAATGTACGAAACATAGTACTGACAACTTCTGTTGAGATCGATATTCATGCACTTAGTTCAACAAAACTGATTGGAACGTCATACTAAAATTAAATATTTTTAAACTGTAATAAATATGTGTGAATGTTTCGTCATCTTCAAAAAATCTCCTCTGTTTGGAAGAGGGGATATGGTCAGAGCTGCTAGAAGCTTGCTTGAGTTTTTTAAAAAAAGAGAGCCATTGGGAAATATCATTTTTGAAATTTGGCCCGACTACCAAGGGTCGCTGGCAATCCTTGATAAATCGTGGGTACAGTCATTGTCTGCCTACCATACCTGAATTCCATTTCCTCTCCTTTAACTATGATGTTTTATGTGCTTCTAATTATTTATTTATTTTTATCTGGTTTTAATGAATGTTGCTTTATTGTTTAGTGCTTTGATATCAGTTAGAAATCTTGTTCTTTTAAATTTAGGAGCAGTGTGTGGAATTGGAACCCTCTGGTGAAGAAGAAGATAAAGTTATGCTTATTAAATCAGCTGTTTGGCTTGGAGATTGTTTGCGACCTGGAGACTGTGTTTATGTTGATCCTGAAGTATACAGCTATAAATTCCAGAAAAACATGACTGAGATATCCAAAGGACGAGAAATAGCTGCTAAAGTATGACCCTATTCTTTAATCAAACTTGTGTATGTATAGCTAAATTAAGTTTGAGGTTGATACACTAATTTTAAACTTAGTGAACATTATTTTGATTTTATAATGAAAAATTTTAAATGTGCTATTATACTCAATCTTTTAATTAGCCAGTATTATCCGCTCCTTCCCACGTATTATTCCAATAGAGAGCACTTGCAGCACTCTCTATTGCAATAATAAGTGGGAATGAGCATCGAGTTTTGGTTTCTCTACAAGTGGATTTTCTAGACATTTTCTAAAATGTACTAAATTCTGTATTGCTTTTATTAGTACAAATGTTTTAGGATATAAGCTCAAACTTGAATTTCTTCTGTAAACAAGGAACTTTTCTTATGTTAAGTCTTCTTTCCAATCATTTTTAATTCATAAAAGCTTGAAATGTAAATAATTGTCATGTTTTTGTATGAAAATCTTTATAAAAAAAATTAATATAGTCTTTTATTTTTGTTAGTATGATGAAAATGAGTATCCAGAGCTTTATCGGAAGAAAAATGATTATGTAAAAGGTTCCAACGTTGATGTTCCTGAACCCCTGAAGATAGCATATATTGTCAAGATTACACAGTCAAAACATAAATCTGCAAAGCCTGAGTTGTTGGTAAAATTCTTCTATAGACCTGAATACACTAACAAATCAGCTGACTCGGTTATTCAGAGTGACTTGAATTTGCTGTATTGGAGCGATGAAGGTAAATGCTTTTTGCTTAATTTATGTTATTATCCTTAGTTTTATTTCTATTTTGATGAATTTCATCTTTGAATTTTTATTTCTTGCGTGTCAGCAAATTCAACTGTTTGGTTGATTGACAGTTCTGACTGGTTTATTTATTTAGTTATTTTAAATGAAGTATGAATGTTTTTATAGTTTGTTTTATTTTCTTTTTGTTTTTAAGAAAATTAATGTGCAGTTCCTAGCAAAAATGGAGAGTGGAGATTGTAATTTTTTCATTGTGTATACAAATTCATGTCATGTAAAAAAGAATTTAATTTACTACAAAATTGCAGTATATAAAAAAAAATTTTAAACTATATCATGAGGATGATGATTGCGAGTTGTATGGAAAAAAATACAGAAATTCTGTTGACAATAATTGACTTTAGCATAGCTCAAATCGTGAGAAAAATAATCAAGTAAAAATGTTCCTTTTTTCTCTTGGGGGGGGGGGGGGGGGTCAGGAATTGCATATGGCTTGCTAGAGGATAGGAGTAGCAGAGGTCTGTGTTCTGGAGAAAGTCCAGATTACCTGAGTTTTTGCAATATCTGAAAGTTTTCAGGTATTCACAAATGTTCCTTGAGTCAACAATCACTGTTCATTGTTAGAACTTATTCGCTGATAGAAACTTTTTTGTGTGTTTTCAGAAAAAATATAAGTGAGCTAGTGAAAAGACACTTGAATTTCTGTACTTTGATAAAAGATACTGAATTATCTACGCAAGTTAGTCCCCTATGTGGTTGTGTATTCCCCCCCCCCCACACACACACACAGTTGATTCGTTCTCATAGTGATTATTATTTGAAATAAAAAAAAACATTCTTTCTTTAGTGCCTTGGAATTAACTTATATTGTTGAGATGTTAATGTAATAGAAAAACTGAATCATTATACTTCACAGTTGTTGAAATAAAGTGAACCAATGTAAAATGAGATGGAAGAGAAGATTGTTTACTTTCACATAAAATTTAGTGTACCTGTTTTCTTAATGTACCTAATTAAATTGTTTATGCCAGTGATTAAATTATTTAATAAGTAAATCTTTTATTTTATTTGTTTCCAGAAGCAACTATTGAATTCACAAGCATTAAAGGTAAATGCACTGTTGTATTTTCTGAGAACTTAACTTCTACTCCTGATGAATTTACAAGTCAAGGACCTCACAGATTTCATTTTTCACAGAGTTTTAGTGCTTCAACAAAATCTTTCGAAGATCCTCCAACAGTTGCGCAAAGATTAGGAAGGATTGGAAAGGTATGTTTCTCAGAAAAAAAAGTATTTTGTATCTAAGATTGTATCTATTGTATGTAAAGAGCATTACTGCCAATGTTCTTTAAAGCAAGGCCATTAAGACTTTCCTCATATTAAATTCTTTAAATATGTTTTTAGCCTCATTAGGATAGAAAAAAATATATCTCTGGTGTTAATTGCAAAATGTCAGCACGATGGCGGACCAGTCCGGAGAACAGCCGGGCATTTACCTGGTGTGCCATATTGACAATTACAATTAAATAGTACAAAATTTACAAAATTTTAAAAAATCTTTGTTTTCCTTCTTTCTTCCTTTAAAAAATTTAAATATCTGTAGCTATATCATAAAAATCCGGTAAATTTCTCAACTTATAAGAAAATTGCTGCAAGGAAAGTAACGATTACAAAATTTAAAAAAAAACTGCAATTTTAATGTGTGTAATAAGATGTTTTTCTGTGTGTCAGTAAATTCACTGGCCGATAAGATAATTTTGTTGCATAACTGCCCAGGACCTTCTAAGGCCGTAGCAGCCTGCCTCTAATTTGTGGGGGACAGTAAACATGTCAAGGTAGAGCCATCGCCAGGAGAGGCACCGAACCAAGGCTACCGATTTTAATTTAGTGGTAAGCAAAAAGAAAGGAAGAAAACGTTCTTAGCATCAAAAAATTAAAATTTTAATAATAAAGTAACAAGTGAAATTCCAGTGGCAAAAAGTAATTTTTTAGCGAAATTTTAAAAGAAAATGCTAGGTTTGAATATTAAGCAATTAGACGCTTGAATGTCATTTTGGAACATCCACAGTTCTTTATTATAATTTATTTAACTGAAAGCTGCTGAAAGATAGGTTTTAAACAATTTTTAACAAAAAAAGAAGTATTCAGCTACACAGTACAAGCCTTTGACAAGCTTCAGCTTAATACAAGAAATAAATAGATAAATAGTCGTGATTCGGGCTGCCAAAGCATGTTTTAAATTGGAAAAAAAACAAGGTCAAATGCACTAAGAGAGGTTTAAAATATTGCAATAAATAGTCACACCGGTATTTAGCAGTAAACCAGCCGCAGATCTCAGCCGTGCTCGTTTTTAGGGCTTCAATTCCAAAAAGCTTTCTGTGAAGAGCCCAAAAAACCCTTGATAACATCAGCAAGTTCATCTACAACTGTGTTTTAGAATTCAAATTTTGAAAAATTACCGAAGGACTGTCCCTGAACAGCTTCACCCACTAAAGCTATGAAAAAGTTTCGTTGGAGCATCCACAACTTGCTCGCCAGCATCGTTAAGAGGGCATTAAGATTAGACAAACCATCAAAAACCATACAAAGCAGCTTTTAGAGCAATCATTTGGCATAAATTCTCCAGGAGAGCCCCCGTACCTTTTGTTCCTTACAGAAGATAGCCTCAAGTGCATTTTTAGGCATATTCCAACCCATTTCTGCTGAAGAGAAACAACCGGAGTTAATATTATACGATTGGGTTCAGACTGTCAATGCTCAGTTCTACTAATTACTTGCTCTTAAACCAGAAGCTTTATCCATTCTCTACCTCTGTATTTAAGATACATCTGAAATAATTAAAAGACCGCCCTTTTCATACACAGGAAGTAAGTGTAAAAAAGGTAGAAGGAACTTTTTTGACTTTGCGGCAGGTCTAAATTCAGGAGGCATCGACTAATGTTAACGCAGGGCTAATGTTTCTCTGATGGCTTTACATGTCGTCCAGCTGAAGCCCTTAGAGATATACACCTTCTTTTCTGGCTAATATGCCACTTTAAATAATATTCCTTACCTTAATCATTTTCCTCTGTCATCAAAAATAGCCTATACACCATGTATGTTAATAGGACTTAAAATTTCAACAATTTTCTGGGGAATCGCTCCCTAAACCGCCTTTTCTAATATCATTAAGGATCATCTAAATTTTTATTTTACACATTCATTACAAATTATACATTCTGTTTTCATGCAATATCATGGGAAAAGTTCCTCCTCTTCAATCGTTATTGCATATGAGGTGTTCCTGCAGAGACTGACTCGATGATCAATTTATCGGTAAGTTGAATCGGTATCAAACTTGTTACCGATTCAACTTCAATTTCAAAAAACATCCCCTCCCCCAAAGAGTGTCAATTATCATCAAAATTTGCTTTGGGAGCTTCAGTTGAGAAATTTTGTCCAGAAAGAATTCCTGAATTCCACCACTTCTCCTAGTGTTTCCAAAAATAGCTTACACACCCGCTTTTAAGACTCTAATTTCGAAAGTTTTCTTGGATTTCATCAAATCCCCCCTTCCTCAAACGTTGCCCAAGATCATCTAAAAATGTGTTTTTGGAGCTATAATTTCAAAAAATTTCCTAAGGAGTGCCTGACCCCCCATCATCTACAAGAATATTACACCTTTTTCTATGTAGGTGTTTGTATTACTTATTCTGTCTCTCCTCATTTGTAAAGGCAATTCTCCTATATTGAGTCCTCAAATTCTAGTAATGATTCCCTCCTAAAACTGGAAGCTGAATCCGCTCTGTCTTTTACATTTGAAAAATGTAGGAAGGGGGGGGGAGCGTTCAACTTAAGGGGCCGGCTGGCCTGTAAATGCCAAAGCCGTTTCATGCTCTCCCATCTGCCACTGTGTCAGAATTGTATAGAAAATAGCATTTCAAAAAACTTTTGATATGACAGCTTAGTTTATTCTTATTCAGTTAGACCATATATCAAATTTTGAAAAGTATAGCTGCTTGAGGTAGGAATGCTGCATAAAGTATGATGCATTCTTCTAAGTCCCTTGAGTAGACATTGAATATCTGCATGGATTCAAGTTTTTCGATGATGAAATTAAATTACTAAAAATATTTAGCGGAACTGTCACAATCCTCACATGGTCTAAAAATTGTACATATAAATTCAACTTGTTTCCACATGTAGCAGTCAAATACAAGTAATTTGAAGCATTTAAAAGAACGAAAGAAGTCTGACAAAATCCTGAACACAATGCTGGAAAGCATCGCTACATGGGCATCAACACTAGTCAAACAAATTATTGCATCTTCTCGACTGATAGACAACACAGAGATAACTTCATTTTAAACATTAGCATCAAAGATCATAACATCGAAAAAGCGGATTCTCCTACTTAATCTCGGTGTGATCTTGAACCAAGAACTTTGCTTTACAAAACACGTAGAACATACGGCAAATAAAGCTCTTGGAAGATTAAATATTCTCCTGAAGCTATGTGGAACCACATGGGGTTCTAGATCTGGAACCCTGAAGAATACATACCACTCTATCATGAGAGCCGTACTCAAGTATGCTACTCCAATCTGGGCTCCGCCTTCAACTACTACGAAACAACAAATAGATTCTGTGCAACAAAGAGCCTCAAAAATTATAATAGGTGCCGTCTCCTCA
Source organism: Uloborus diversus (assembly GCF_026930045.1). NCBI lineage: Eukaryota > Metazoa > Arthropoda > Arachnida > Araneae > Uloboridae > Uloborus > Uloborus diversus. The sequence goes on from NC_072731.1 coordinate 104,784,464, forward strand.
ACTAGCAATGAAAAGGCGGAACAAGAGAGTGGTCTACCACCATTAAAAAGCAGACGTAATTTCACTACTGTCAAATTCACAAATAGACTCTGCAGCAACAGCAACGATCATATCTCTGCCAATCTTTTATAACTGGAATACTTCGATAAGTCTTAAAAGATCATCAACTCTCCAGTTAGATAGAGATAGTCGAAGACAGACAAATCTGGAGCATTCATTCCTTGATTTCCTACTGGAACCTCTTTTTCCAAGAACACCACCACCTAACACGACCACTCATCTGAACTTGCTCCAACCATGCTCAAAAAAAGAGGATCCCATTCTACTCAAACAAAAAGAACTTGAAACCATAAAGAAACTTTCACAAGAGAACCTAGCTATTGACTTTACTGATGGTTCTTCAGACAAATTCCTCAATGGAAATTGGAGCAGGCATTCTTTTCACTCTTCTAAGCAGAGAAAAATTCAATCTTAAAACTAACACAGGATTAATTTTTCTCTAATTTCACCAGCAAACTCTTGGCGATCAATGAAGCTATAACTTTTTATGTAACTAATTCTCAAGCTGTGGATCTTGCTGAGGGACTAGTTGTCTTCTCAGACTTTAAAGAGGCCATCCAAATTGGAGAGACAAGCATCACCTCTACCATAAACAATTTGCTCAATCGGATGCATTGTAAAGGGAAATCTTGTGTGTTGCAGTGGATACCCGCACATGTAGGCAATGAGGGGAATAAGCAGGGGTCTGGCCAGAGGATATTTGGGTCCGTTAACGGACCTTTCACAAAATTCCGATCAAACAAAACGGACCTTTCACAAAATCCCGATCAAACAAAACGGACCCTTCACAAAATTCTGATGAACAAGATCGGATCTGTCAAATTGTTTATTGAAAGAGCAAATCTGAAAGCAAAATACCGCATATTTCTGTGTATAAACCGATAATTTTTGGAACCTTTTTTTAAGTCAAATTAGAGGGATCAGCTTATACAAAATCGGCTAATTTTGAAAAAAAAAAAAAAAAAATCGGCACTCTTGGAATGCTCCTGCAAGCGATAAATAATGGCTACTGCCAAATAAATATAATGGTTGTTTGTTTTATCACAGCTAATTAGCAGCGGTGTTTTTGTAAACTTTTCTGAAAAGGCATTGGTAAGCACTTTTCTCCGCTCATGATTTAATAAACAATAATAATATATATCTGCGAAATGAACCTAGAACTGCAAAGGGATAGTAAGGGTGAGGAAAAAATATGATCGCTTCAGATAGTGTTACCAACTTCAAAATTATCACCACTTAGCGTCTGGCGTTGAACCTTTATAATGACTTGATTAGAAAATATTCTCATCATTTTACCAGCTTGTCAATATTTGCGTTTTTACGATGCGGTGCGATGTTTAATTGTTATTTTGGGAGAAAATTATATGGGTTTTGATTTTTCGATGCTAACAAGGATGATTAACTTTAAATAAACTCTTTTAATTACCGTTTTTTTTTTTCTTTAGATGTCTACATTTTGAAAAATGCAATCTTTTAACATCCGATATGAGAATCACATTTTGTTCTTTTTTCAAGCTAACTTCGCTTTATTAGGATTCAAATAAATGAAAAGTCTCTTTATTTCTGTTAGAACTCTCATTTCAAGTTTTTAAAGCAAAATTCCATTTTCTGTTATGAGTCAAAACTTAAAATGCTAAATAGATGGTTTATTTTATTTTATTTTTTTGGGTCAACTGTGTCCACAGATATTAATGATATGTTTATTATAGGACTCTAAAATGCAATTTTAAAATAATTTTATCAAAAATATTTCTTTTACAAGCTGTTTTTATACTTTTGATGCCTTCACTTTGAGAATTGCGATCTCTTTGCATCCGCTATGGGAATCCGATTTTTCGAATTTTTAATGATTATTACGCTTTGTTAAGAGGTAAACAATTGAAATATCTTTTTATTTTTGTTAAAATCACGGAATTTAGAAGTTTTAAACCAAATTCTGTGCTTTTTAAGAGTGTCTTGGGTCAAAAAGTTGAATGCTGAACCCTATTCTGAATTTATTTATATTTTTGTTACAATTATTTTAAGTACTGTACAGAAATATATCTAGTATAATTTAACATAATGTAGAATGGTAGATAAATATTGATACTTGAAAGAGCGATGCCCCCCCCCTCCCCCTCCCCCCCCCCCCCCCCCCCCCCCCCGCCAAATATCAGAAAAAAAATCCAGAATGATTTTCTCGACGTAGAAGAGGAAAACACTCAACTTTAAGTTTAATTGATGCTGTTTGTGCCATCTCTAAATTCTAAAATTTCGTTTTAACAAAAAAAAAAAAAAATTTTTTTTGCGAAATTTTTTGATTTTTCACAAAATTAATTCATTTTTCACAAAATTATTTGATTTTTCACAAAAAACGGACCCTGTGAAAAATCCTGGACAGACCCCTGATAAGAGTGTGGACACCCTGGCCAAAGAGGCACATCTAGACCAACCTCTCCCTACCATCACACTTGCAGATGCAGACTTCTAAACCAGCCCTTAAAGAAACCTTTGATAACAGACTTCGACTTCCCAAGAGACATCACGACTTGCCAGACTCAGAACAGAACATTACAAGGGAATAAAGATACTTCCTGATGGGACAAGAACTTATCCTTTCTGCAAGAACTGCCCAGAGACCCTATTCACATCAAGACACATGTTTGAAAGCCCTAGCATTGCTGCAGCGATCTTGAAACTTGACTTGCTACCAGACAGAGATTTGCTGCCCGAGACCCTCTACATTCCTGAGGCACCGAAGCTGGCGACTGCAGTCCTTCAGTCCTTTGACAATATTTAGCACAATCTATGGACATGACATCATCATCAAAAGAACACAAAAAATTTAAATATATTTACTTATTTTCATTATCATTATTACTGAAAAGTTCTGGTTTTGGGGCTTGAAAAATTAAGGTCCCATTCTGCATTATATGTATGCATATTTTCGTATAATATACATGTGAGGCAGTGAGAAGCAAAGGTATGTAAGTGGACATTTTCAAATTTTGAGTTTAACGCATTTAAAGATAAGGTCCTAGGTAGACTTTCATTGAAATGTGTTATAAATCATGCTGTATAGCAGCACCTACCAGGGTTGCAGGTATTATATCTCTTGCCCCAAGGCAGAGGAGAGGTTCACCTATTATTTATAATGGTTATCTCCAAATTTCAATCTTGTCACTTACATCCTTTTGCTTCTCACTGCCTCACTCTATGTATGTGAGTGTGTGCATGTCCATGTTGTTGTAAATCTAGATATTTAGTAAGAGGTTAGAGTAAATAAAAACCAATTTCTTTCTGTTTTGGAAATTTTCTGGATCTACCGTTGTGTAATTAATTATACATAAAAGAGGACTAAAATTTTTAATATCTCACAATATTTTTATTCATTTCATTTCTCAAAGCTCATTTTTGAGGTTTTATGAAAATATATCTCTCTTTTGTTTAGTTATAATGTTATTATTTTATTTTAGGGTAAAGCAAAAGGTAAAGGAAGTAAAAATAATACATCTGAAACCCCTCAAAGTGCTCCTTTGACATACCCAGAAATCACTGAAAAGCTGAAATGTTTAGATGTGTTCGCTGGTTGCGGTGGTTTGTCAGAAGGTTTTCATCAATCTGGTGCTGCTGAAACACATTGGGCTATTGAAAAAGATGAAGCTGCTGCTCAAGCTTTCCGTCTTAATAATCCACATGCTTTGGTGTTTAATGAAGACTGTAACCACCTGTTGCGTCTTGTTATGAATGTTAGTTTGTTTTAAATACAAAGTTCATTTTGAAATTCTTGTTACTGATAAAATTGGCTGTTAGAAATGAATATTCTTTTTTCTTTGTAGGGTACTAAAAATCACAAAGGGCAAGATTTACCTCAGAAAGGAGATGTACAGTTGCTTTGTGGTGGACCACCGTGCCAAGGTTTCAGTGGCATGAACAGATTTAATTCTCGACAGTATTCATTGTTTAAAAATTCTCTAATTGTGTCGTATCTCAGTTATTGTGATTATTATCGTCCACGATTTTTTTTGCTGGAAAATGTTCGAAACTTTGTTTCTTTCAAGAGAAGCATGGTTCTGAAATTGACTCTTTGTGCATTAATTCGCATGGGCTACCAATGTACATTTGCAGTTTTACAGGCAGGTAATTATGGGGTACCACAAACAAGAAGAAGGGCTATCATCTTGGCAGCTGCACCTGGTGAAAAACTACCATCCTTCCCAGAACCTAGTCATGTGTTTTCAATGCGTGCTTGTCAACGCTCTGTTGTTGTTGATGACAAGAAGGTGAGATTGCTTTTTGAGTTTGTAACTTAAATTATAAATAATTATGCATAATTTTTGAAGTAATTCCACTGCAAGAGTTATGGTAGATTTTGCACTTAGCAATTAAAAGTGAACATTTGTTTTATTTATTTATTTTTTTCTATACTTTGTTTTTATTGTTTTCATTGAATTGCAAATGTTATCAGTAATATTACTAACGGTTCACTCAATCATTACCCAAAATTCATTAATTTCTACTAAACAAAATAGTCAAAAACTATTTCATAAATTTTAAGCTACAAATCCTATTTTGGCATGTTTAGGATGTTGAAAAATAGGAATAGCTTTAAAAAGAAATTTTGGTATATAAACTTAGGCTGCTATCGACTTTTTTTGATGGATTTTTGACATTTATGACAATTTAGGAGTTAATGCTCCTTAAATTTCATTGGTGCGTGTTTTTTTAAAACCTTGAACTTGATGTTAGCAATATGTTCTCATGAGTGCAAAGCTATGTTTTCAGACAGATATTCATCTTCCACAAACTAGGGAAATTAATTAAACTGATAATTTTGATGTTTTTCACCTTTGGAGTTCTTTGGGAATTTTTGAAAATCACCGGAATTCTGACTCCGTTTTTTTTTAAACCCCCCCCCCTCTACACCCTCATGTGATGAGGAAAAAACCTTAATATATTAAGATTGAAATATTAATTCCTTTTATGAAATTTTTTGCGTCGTGTTTTATTGCAAAATTAAGATACAGGCAGCCTTAGAAATTCAGTTTGAACTTACACTTTTGACTTATCTTTCACTTTTGCACTTATGAATTTCAAAACACTAGTAGAGGGTGAAAAATGGTCAGTAAAAATTTAGAATAACAGTTTTAGAGTGTAAGTTAAGGGTTTAAGGAAGGAGAGGAGGGTTGTTCTATGTCATTTTTATATGCTATGCTTTTTTTTTCGACCTCCCGGAAAATAAACTCATAAAGGGGAACTAAATGAACTACAGTTGAATGGGTTTAACTGCGCTCTATTTAAAGACGACTTTTCACGATCCCGGATGCTGCACTGTAGTTTTAAAAGCATTCTATTTAAGGACGTATTCTACTTAAGGACGATTTTTTGCGATCCCTTGAAAGTCATTAAATAGAGAGCCAACTGTAGTTTGAGTGTTTTAAAAAAAAGTTTAGTTTTAAATTTAAGATTACTAAAGTAAACTTTTTGACCAGAAAAACTTATATATATATATATATATATATATATATATATATATATATATATTAATTCATACATTGATAACTGTAGATAAATAACTTTTACTTAATGTTTTTTTTTTTTTTTTGCTTTCATAAAAGATTTTCTGATTTTATATCTCTCTGCCTTTCTTTTTCACCTGCCTTTAACAAATGTTAACATATTTTAATTTTGAATTTTAGTACACTCCAGATTTCAAGTTTAAGGTAGCGGCTCCATATCGTACAATCACTGTGAAGGATGCTTTGAGTGATTTACCAGAAATAAAGAATGGTCACAAAGTTGTAGAAATGTCTCATACAGAAGATGCAAAAACACACTACCAGAAAAAGGTATGTTATAAAATCTTGCTTGCAAAAGGTTTTGCTTAAATTCATGTTTATTGTATTAAAGTTTGCCATTTTCACATTTACTAAGTTACTTGTTTCAGAATGTACTTTCTTTGTTTTGAATAAAAATCAGTTTTTGAAGCAAAGCTCCAAAAACTTCTTAAATGATTGAATGCATTTAGGAGGCCCTTATTTATATTAAAAAATCCTTATTGTTCTAGTTAATTTTTCCAAAAAAAAAACTTTTTTCTTCTTATAACACACTAAAACAATTGAAATATCTTTCTCCAGAAAAATATTATTTGTTAGAGAGAAGCATATTACAAAAAAAAAATTATAGTTTTGCAGCAACATAGCTGAGTTCTGCCCATGAGGTTTCTTACAGAACGCTTAAAAGTTCTGAGATGCGAGATTTTTTAAGCATAATTTCAGTTGTAATTCCATAATTCAGTTGGGAAAACAGCTCAAAATATTGCAATAAAAGCAGGAAAGGCATTGCCTTTTTGCATAAATTGTATATTACCTATAAAAATGGACAATAAAATCATTATGAAAGGTGTGATTTCCATTATATTTTCAGAATAAGGGATGTAAAAATATGTAAGTTTTAAATTGAACCTTCTACCCAGTCCAGTTTTTAACAGTTATATTAAGAAATGATAGCAGCATAAACCTTCGTTCTTGAACTGAAGAGCTTTCTTGTGAGGACTGTAATAGAGTGTAAAATTTTTTCCAGAAATGAATTTGCTGTGTCTTAAATATTAATATGCATATGTCTGGTTATGGTGTCTAAGGAACACTATATAATAGGACATTCTATTAACTTGTTTAAAAATTGGAAATATGCTTTTGAATGACCCTATACTTGCCTTGAAAACTAGAAACGTCTTTTTTTTTGTTATAACTTTTTTATATTGAGCTATGTAAATTATTAACATCATTGATTACACTTGCTTGAAATGCTTAAAAAAAATTCTGTTCATAGATTCGAGGGAATTCAAGCCAAACATTGCGAGATCATGTATGCAAAGAAATGAATCCTTTAGTTGAAGCCCGTATGCAACACATACCAAAGGAACCAGGCTCAGATTGGAGAGACTTACCAAACATAATTGTTACTCTAAGTGACGGTACTAAAACTAAAAAATTGTGAGTATTAAATTTTTTCAATCTAGAAATGTATTTGGACCATTTCACAGTATTTCAGACAAATGTAGAGTCCATAACATGACAGTTTTTTTTTTTTTTTGCTCTAACTACTTAGTTTACTGTTGGATTTGCAAATTATTTTAATTTGAGTTAATGTGTTGGTAGTGCAAACTCAAATTAAAATAATTTACAAATCAAACAGAAAATTAAAAAGTCATGTTACAGACTTTACATAATTGTTTAAAATGCTGTGAAATAACCCATTTATGCTATCTCGATTTTATAAATATTTTTATAAAATGTAATCAACCATAATTTTAAAATCGACGTAATGTTTACTCTGGTATGGGGACAGGGTTTCTATTGGTACTGAAAATACCAAATTTATACTGGAATTTTTATTGATTTTTTTTTTTTTTTTTTTTTTTTTTTTTTGCATGAGACATCTCAGTGATGTGTATTGAAAAGCAAAATATAGTTGTCTACAATTATATTTTTATTGTGAGAGCCTAATAAGAGGATAACTATGAACTAATAATGTGTCCCAAAGGTAAACTATCAAAACTACACATTTTTGCATTTTTCAGTACTATTTTGATTCAAGCTGAACCTTAAAGCTAAATTTTTTGCCCCAAACAAAATAACTTACGCAAAAATTTTGTAGTTTAGGCTGGCAAAAATAAGATGTTAAAAATTATCTGAATCGAAAGTGTGACTAGTTCATGTGTGCAACTGTGACATAGATTTTATTTATAATTTTAGAATACTTTGACTGGAAATTTTTTCTACCAGTACGCAACTAACCGAAAATGGTTAATGAAAGAAAATCACTTCTGAAAAGTAAAATGTTTTTTGAAAAAGAATGAGAACCCGGGATTCTACACAAAATATTTTTTTCTGCTGAAAAAGAAAAATACAAAAAAAAAAAAAAGACAGTAGCTTGCCACAAAGAACAAGAATTCATTAGTGCAAATTATAAATTGGAATTCCTTTGTTCTCAAACATTCCAAGTAAAGTCAAAGTCTATGTACCTTTCATTACATAACAAAATCATTTATATTTCTTGTTTTCAGACAATCTTTTTTTTTTTTTTTTTTGGTGTCACCAGAAATTTTTTACATAGGTCGAAGATCATCACATTAGGAGACAATTCGTTCTTTTTTTTTTTTTTCCAAAAATCAGAGGATGAATGGGTAACTCTGGCCCTTGAATATTCAAGTCGGAACCCAATTTGTCACAAAAAGAATTTGTTTCTGTTATTTTTTTTTTTTTCCATTTCATAAGTAGTGATTTCATTTTTCAAGGAAGGTGGTCTCCGGCAGCTAGTCAAAAGAACATTCTTAGGAACACCTGTCTAAATTTTTAGACCAGTACACAAATTTCGGCTGGAAATTGAAAAAAACAAGAATTTTGAGAACGCTTTTTATGAGCCGAAATAATTTGTTTCTTCAGAATATTGTAATTCCTATGCATACAAATGCATTTTTTTTTTTCCCACAAAAAACCCTACAAACATCCCGTACGGAACAAAACTCTTGTTCAGAGAACAGCTGTCCTAAACAGAACTTTTACCTGTGCATCTTGCACAGCATTGACACTTCAGGAAAATAAATTAATTTTCAGAAATACCTTTTTTTAAAAACACAAAAGAAATATAAAAACTTGATACCCGATCCGCCTTCAGGGGAAGACGGATTTTATGATCGTGGAACCACTTCTCCTTTTTTTTCCATTTTCGAGCCTCTTCCAAACCGGCACTCCTCCTTCCTTTCCCTTGTGTGAAAGAAAAGCGTGAATAGATCTGCTGGTGATTGGTCTCTCCTCTTCATATGTCGCGTAAAAAGGAAGAGACATAGGGAATATGCTAATACAGCAAATTCTCTATCACAGCAACTGCTGTATTATTTTTCTTTTAATGTTGTATGAAGGAAACATTATGTGGAAACAAGAAAAACATTCAATGAAATAGAGATTAATAGTTAAGGGATGTTTTAAGGTAGGTCTTTAAGTAAATCTATGCAAATAGGATCTCTTAAATAAGGGCTGCATTGCATTTCAGCTACATAGTTATGTACAGAGCCAAAAATTAAGTTTGTAGCACAGTATTAATATAATAGTTGAACTAAAAGTGAATGTAATACGTGTAGTATTGAAAAAGCAAGAAGTATAAATTCTATTGATAAATTGCACACTTAAATGACATGTTTTACTTTGTTTTCCATTTTGCCATGAAACAACAACCAGAACTTTTTTTTTGACACCCAATACTAAGTTTTTTACATGCCATATTGGAATTTTGGATCCCCAGATCAGTAGCTACCAATTTTCTAGAGAATACCAGAAAGTTTTTTTTTTTTTTTTTTTTTTTTGTTTTGTTTTCAATGCCTTGTAACAATCTAAACATGATTTGCTTTCATTCGTATGGATTATATAGATGTAAACTTATTGTTTTTTCCCGTCTTTAGGGAATACAAGTACCATGACATTAAAAACGGAAAAGCTAAGAATGGTAATCTTCGTGGAGTGTGTGCATGTGCAGAGAAAAAGCCTTGTGATTCTGCAGATCGCCAGTTCAATACCTTAATCCCGTGGTGCTTACCTCATACAGGAAACAGGCATAATGATTGGGCAGGCCTTTATGGTCGCCTTGAATGGCATGGATTTTTTAGCACTACCATAACCAATCCTGAGCCTATGGGAAAACAAGTTAGTATTGCAAATGTTTTTGCTCCCTTTCATTAGGTATTGAATATCTTTTTTTTTTTTGCATAGAAGTTTTTTTTTAAATATTTTTTTTTCTTGGTTCTTTTATGAAATGAATTTCAATACTAAAAATCTTTAGAAGTTCTTGAATTTAGAGCTGCAAGGGTATTAGTATTCTGGGACTACCCCTAATTACAGAAGTTTTCTCTCATTCTTGAAAATAGAACTTCTGGTTTTCCTAAACAACTAAGACGAGTGAAAAATGTTTATCTTCCTATTTGTTGTCTTTCTGTTAAATTCCTTTGCTATTTGCAAGTACAGGGATGAGATTTTTCCGGCTTTTTCTTCTGGCTTTTAAAACCTTTCCTCCTTTTCCTCCTTTTTTTGCCTCTTTCAGGCCTTATTTTCCCCAAAAATTGGAAAAAAATATGATTTTTTCAAATTTTTGGTACTCGATTTCTTATTCTATTTTTTCCAATCGAATCTTCATCCTCCGCGATATCTGCCGAAAATGTATGTTTTGGAATCATGCCAACGACGTCAAGCACGTGCTGCGCCGAAAGTTGCATGCCTTGTTTGAGATTTCATTTCTTTTTGCATCCTGCAAGTATTTCAATTATTTTTAATGTTGGATGGTTTTTTACTGTATGCTACCTTATATCTGCTTATTTTATTCATCATTTCAATAATATTTTTATTTCTTTATTTTATTTTCGAAAAAATTCAGAAGTCAATCAAGAAAACGTGGGTTAGCACCCACAGTTTCGAATTTTTTGAAACTTGGCATGGTTACTTTTTTTGTGTATTTAAGTCAGTGTAAAAAATATTTATGGTGAATCTCAAATGGTTTAGGCTTTACAGCCTGTTAAAAGTTTTGAGATTTCATGATTAAATGAGGCAGCTGCAAGTGATTCTTTTGATTCCAAAATCGTATTAGGAAGCTTTTAAAAACAAATTTTGGGTTCCAATGCAAGGAAAAAGATAACCAATCGTTTATATATTTATTTATTTTCAATTTTTCTGTGAAAAGTATGTTTTACCACATAAAGAAATTTTAGACTTTTCTCTGTTGTAAATTTTTACTTTACAAACAGACTTAATTTTAAAATTTATGTTTTTACTCTTTTAACACTATAAACGCAAATGTTTTCAATGAAAAAAATGTATTTTTCTCTAAAAAATATGAAAAGTTGACACTATTGAGTGATGCAGCCAAGATTGACCTCTGGCTCCACCAACCCTTTATTCAAGGACTCACTGGTTAGAAATTGTTGCCTCTTTTCAAAATTTAGATTTATTTAAGATTAAATACTCTTGCAAGAAATGGTACAATGCAGCAAATTGTACAAAATTGTTACTTATACTTAATTAAACACGTATTACCTTTAAAACTGGTAAATTAGCCATTTTTGTTGAATTTTTGAATGTCATAACTTCTAGATTCTATTTTGATATGGTTTTGGGATATCAACCCTTTCACGAAATGTTTTTGGATATCATCCCTTTTAGGTTTTTTTTTTTTTTTTTTTTTTTTTTTTATTTCCTCCTTTTTGCTCTCTGACCACTCTCATCCCTGAAGTAGCAGAAGTACCCCTCCGAAAAAATCCGTAAAAACAGCCTTCCGAGCATACAGGATGTTCCGTTTTAACCAGCAAGAGATTTATTTTCGCAACCGTTAGTCCTAGATGTTTGCTTCCGATTTCAAAAATGTTCAAAATCAGATGCAGGGTTAAGTTATTGAAAGTTTGAAGTGAGAAAATAAAAATGAGTCTAAAAATACAAAATTTAAATTTTTATACGGGCCCCCGGTCCCCTAACTTATATTTGCGAAAATAATCTCTATAGAAAAATAAATCCAACACGAAAAGTTTGAAATAAGTACAACCAATATTCACCGAGATATGAAACGCAGCGTTTTGTGACTTACACCACTTTTCATTCGCCATCAATAACACTTTTTGGGGGAAAATACAGTGGTTAACAAACAAGTATTTAAAACTACATGTGTGCATAGAATGTGATTTTTCAAATTATTCGAGGTTTTGTAGTGTGTTTTTGCGTATCATGCCATAACATTTGAATTTATTTTTGAATAGCAATGAAAAATATAAATACCTTGTTTTTCTTACTTTGACGACCTTTCATTCTTCTGAAAAAGCGATAAGTTTCAATCTCATCTTCTGTATGGTTTCTTAAAACTTTAAACTGGAATATCTCCTTGAGTTTTGGGTGCACAAATGTCATGTTTTTTTTTTTGTATTAGTAATAGCTTTCAATGGAAATTATTTCTCTAAATATTAGTTAAGGGACCTAGAGCCCGTATAAAAGTTAAATTTCGTTTTTTTTTTTTTTTTTGACTCATTTTTATTTTTGCTTCAAACCATAACTCTGCATCTGATTTTGAACATTTTTGCAATTGGAAGTATCCATCTATTACTAACGGTTGTGAAAATAAAGGTCTTGCAGGTTAAAATGGAACACCCTGTATATATAGTGCAATCTGTGTCATGACCCATCTCCCAATCGAGGGAACCCCTAAAAATAAAACACAGAACATTAGTCCCCTTTCCGGGTGTTTTATGTTGAGCCACTATCATCCTTGGAACTGAAAAAGCTCACACTTTTGTAACCCAGAGTATTTTTTAATACTTTTAATTCTTTGATGAGTATTTAAGAATCCTCATGACTAATTGTAAATTATATTCCTGTAATAGAAAAACAAAATCATAGCTTTTTTTTATTTTTTATTTAATTGCCTCTAAAGAAATTTCAGCTTCCATCATTGAAAATTTGAAATTGTATAGATTCTTTAGCTCTTTAACTATCTGGAAGATAATTTATTGTATAAATAGAATATGTGATAATATTAGTGATGCTATGGTGTCTGTGCAGAATCTTCTGCTACATTATGCTGTTACAAGTTGATTATTTTCAAGATGTTTACTCTATTTATTTGTGTTTTAGCCAATGTATTTTAATTTTCAAAGTCAGTCATTTATTTAAGTAATTATTTTGAAAAAAATAATATTTTGAATTTTCATAAGTATGTTCAAAATTTGGTGTATCGTCATTTCTTCATTATTCATACTTCCTAATCTCTGAAAACTAAAAATCTCAAAAAAGCAAGCAATTTATCCTTGCACCTTGCATCAAAAAATTGCATTATTTCTAATAGTTACTGTAAAATTTATTAGCATATGCAATTATCACTCAAGAATTTGACACTTTATTTCAGGGTCGGGTCTTGCATCCAGAGCAGAATAGAGTTGTCAGCGTTAGAGAATGTGCTCGTTCTCAAGGATTTCCAGATTATTACAAATTTTTTGGTAGCATTCTCGATAAGTATAGAGAGGTAGGTAATATGCATTCTACTATTTGTAAAACAATCTGTATTTATGTACAGCTTTAAATACATGATTTGATTTTACAGGATGTTTTTCTGTATTATAATTGTAGAATTATCATTGACTTCAAAGTTTTGAAGAGCAGCATTTTTTTTTTTACTATTTTAATGTATTTTTATATTTATGAGAAAATCATTTGCTACTGCGTGTTATGTTTCATTGTAATTTTTTTCTGTCAAAGGTTTAATATAAAATAGTTTAGTTTTAATAACTAAAAGGGAAAATAAACCTTTTTAACTTGTTAATTTTTTTGATTTAATATATAATGAGTCAAATACTGTAAAAGCTCTTATGTTTGCAAGGCTTTAAGTTTCGCAAGCCAGTCGTAATCACTAAATATTAGGCCTTGCAAAATATTTCAACTTCGTATATCTATTCAACTTTTGTTTATGTTCATATAAAACTTGCAAAATTTTCTGCTTGCAAAATCAGGGATATCTTTGTTTGTGAAATATATGGCACATCAAAATAAATACTTCCATTGTATATATACAGTCCAGTTATGGGTAGATCAAGATAACAAGAATATTTTTATGAAAAAGAATTACTTTAAAATAAGATGTTATTCATAAGTTCATTTTTTAAAAAAATAGGGTCTTTTTAAAAGATTACAAATTCTGAAAATGAACCCACGACAAAATTCTGAAATCCAAATCTGGTGTTATGCTTTGTAAAATAATATTTTGTTCAATTTGCTTCAAGTTATTTTAGTATATGAGCCCTAATTCGGCAACCGTGGGGCCAAAACATTGCAGATATAAAAATTTGCCATTTTTTAACCAACTTCAAAAAGGAGGCGGTTATCAGTTCATACCGTATGTTTTTTTTTTTTTTTTTTTTTTTTTGTCCACTCACAGCGTCTCACCTAGTGAACCGATTTTGATGATTCGTTTTTTAATGGATAGGGGATGGCTCAACTTAGGTCCAATTACTTTGTTTGACCATATTTGTCCTTTAGAAAAAAAGTTATGGGCAAAAAAACATAAATTTCATGCAATTTCCCTATTAAATGATTAGATTTAAAACCTATTGTTATGAAAGTTTGGTGCCATACGACAGTAACATTAATAGTAATTGTAATGATAATTTTGAATGAAGGCTTCTCTGAAGCAAGTATCAAGTTTCTTCAGAGGGATATTTCGATAATAATCGGGAATCTGGCGCTGTCGTCTCATTTTTGGCGTAGATAATTTTATTTTGTTAACCTTGCTGATTTATAGTAACAATATGTGAATTATCGAAATCTTCCCTTCTTCAGTGCTATTGCTCCATAGTGGGAGTAAACCTAACCTGGAAGCGAGGTGATGCAGTGATTAGGATCTGCTTAGCCTTCACAATGCTACCGTTAGGTTTGCCTGTAGTATTTTTTCCGTTATCATCTATGCCAATAACAAATGATGGGGGCTAAGTAAGAATACAGAATTGCATCATGAGCAACTTAAATGCTGTGAAATGTAAATTAGTTAGGAAAATCGTAATACTTAAATGGTTATAATTAAATTAACTACACATTAATTCCAAAGAGGAACAAAGATAAGTTTTTAGTGCCAATCACTTAAAGTTTAACGCGTTTATAGTTTTTTTTTTAGTATGGAGCATTTTTATGAAAAAAATAAGGTGAAGTTTCGTGATGGTAACTTCTTACTATTTCTGAAATACCTACATTTACACTAAAAAGAATAAAAGAAAAAAATTTTGAAAAAAAAATAGAACCGACTTCAAATTTGCTTTTAAAAATGAAAAATAATATTATTCTTTAAACACCATCGATAATGCTTTTAAACATAATTTTTGAAGTTGGCGCAAAAACGATAGATAATATCATTCACAGCCATAACTCAGTTACAACTATGAATTGAACCAGGCCCAGTTTCTTCACTATCACAAAAAGTATGCATTGATGACAACATATTTGAATAACGATACAAATGTTTCGTTCGTAACTTGGGATGCTTTTCTGAAAAAAATATGAACGAAGCATGGTTACACTGGTTTTTACGTTTTGTTTTTGCGCCAACTTCAAAAATTATGTTTAAAAGCATTATCGATGGTGTTTAAAAAATAAAATTATTTTTCACTTTTTAGAGCAAATTTGAAGTCGGTTCTTTTTTTTTTCAAAATTTTTTTATTTACTACCTAATATTTTAACATGGCAAACATAAAATCTCAGCAGAAGAATCGCCCTACTCAGAAATAAGTGAAGCAAGTACAAAAATAGGGCTCATTTTTAAAGGGTTGACATGTGCCCCAACAATTAAATTTTGAAACTTTTTCTTGAACAGTGGCTGAAAATTGCTAGAAATATAATACTGTACTATCTGTTAGTTCATTAAAAACATTATTACACTAACATCAAACACATAATTCTGGGTTCTTCCACATATTCAGTTGGAAACTAAAGCCTGATTAAGAAACTACAATCATTTTATAAGGGGGGGGGATTTCAAGTTGGTATAAGAGTGGTAATTAATAAAAATCGCAATCGCAAAAACAAAACTCTCCACACACAAATATGAAAATTTTTCATATTTCTTGTCATTTTTGAAACAGTTTGTTACTTTTCATTTTTTCACCTACCATAAGAAATTATTAATTAGGTCAATTAATAAAGAAAAACAAGATTATGTTTCTTGAATAACAGTTATTTTATCACAAAAAGCATAGATTTTTGTTTTAGTTAGATATAATAATAATAAGTCTTTACAATTTCCAAATTTTAGAATACCATGTTTAGAGTCCTACTATTAGTAACATTTTCTTAGAAATAAATTTCACTTAGTCCATTAAGTGTTTTCACAAAATTTCATTTAGTTACCTTACTGGCCCACAACCAACTTTACCTACCAACCTTACTGCCTATAGCATCTTTTTAATCAACATGCTTCCCCAAAGCCAATGATAAGATGAACCATTCCCTGGCAAAATTAAATGTATCTTGAAGACTTAAATTGGATAAGCCTATTTTTCTCCCTTTGTTTTCTTTAATAAGTGTATCCATGTAAAATTTCCACACTCTCTATTATTTTCATAAGTAGCTAAAATAATGATTCCACCATGCCTGAAATATTATGCTCCTAATAAGACTCCCATGGTGGAGTAGAGTAGTCTTTGCTAACACTTTTTCCCCCCTAGGTTGGTAATGCAGTTCCTCCACCCCTGGCAGCTGCAATTGGGATGGAAATCAAGAAATGTCTTGAGTGGAAAGAAAAGAATTTATCAAATGGACGTTGAATGAAAAAGTTAAGAGGAAAATTTATCAAATGGACAGTGAATATTAAAGTTAAGACAGAAATCAGTCTCCTTAAAGAATTGAGCTTATCATTTAGACAAATGTAAAATTTTTACTGTTTTAAACTTTTAACTTATACCTTTTTTTTAACAGTTTTTATTTGTATTTTCTTAAAAAAATGTATTTTACCCCATAATATTTTATGAATTTACATGCACAATAAACTATTTTCTATATTAAGAATGAATTGTATCCTTTACACATCTATAATATAACTTTGCTAGAGTAATTTTTTTCTTCTCATTCTGCACAAATAAGAACACTATATAACATGATTTTTGTTGCATCTTATATTCACAGGGTGCATATGGGAAGTCATGGAAAATTATGAATTTCTACTATGATCAAAAATGGTCTTGGAAAATCATGATTTTCAGCAAAAAATGCTCAAAAGTCGTGGAAACTGACATCTGGTCATGGATTTTAAGTTCAAGAACATGCATATTTACAGGGTGGTGACAGATCAGGGAAAAGTCAGGGTACTTTGTCACTCAGAGGGAAATATCAGGGAATTTTGAAAAAAAATAACAAATTCAGGGAAAATTGATCAAATGAAGAAAAAAAATTTTTTTTTTCCTTGCAAAAACAACTAATGAAATCATTTGAAATTGTGAGTTGTGCACATAAGTAAATATATTTGTATTATTTTTTAATAGTTAGAATGCTGTATTCATTCATTAAAACCTAAGTTCTTGATTAGAGAATAGTGCAATATGACTGGTTGTTGAAAGATTTCAATTTGTTTTACATAAATATGTCTTTTCTGCTGTGTGCAGGTAAACGGCAGTAACTGCACATTTTTTTCAATGTGTTTTCGTCATTTATTGTACATCATCTTTATTGTACATACTCGATTATTTGGTTTCCGCTGAAAAAGAGGTGCAGAAAAAAAGTCTAATTCCAACATTTTCAAATTGTTCGTACTGAATCCACCACACATTTCTTCAAATGTCTCAAAAACTAACTACTGCAGATACTGCCGTTTACCTGCACACAGCAGTATTATTTACGTAAGTAAAATTACGTTACTTCTATACTATAACTATCACTTGTTAATTTTGCTACAACGATTATACTGCTTGAAATTTCAGTTCAAGATTATTTCCATTTAAATTTTTTAATTTTATCATGATTAGATATGTCTTTAAGAGTAGTTTTTTTTTTTTCCTTCTTAAAATTCTTATGTAACTGGTGCCTAGAAGTATAGTATTTGTTTTAGATTTCCTGCAATATTTCTTTGTCAAGAATTCAATGTACTATTTTATCAAAAAAAAAAAGGAGCATTTTTTCAAAAATTATTTTTAATTAACATTTTAAACACTGCATTTTATTTAATATGCAATGCTTTTCAAGTTGGGCAAAGAAAGGAAACCATTATCACAGGTAACGTAAATCAGGGAAATTTGGTGAACTTAATCAGGGAAAAGTCAGGGAACTTTTTTTTTCCCAGTTTCTGTCGCCACCCTGATTTATCTAATTCAACAAATTAGGTGCAAATTTTACGCATCTTAGCCGTTTTTCACCTTTTTACCAGTCAGTCCCGATTTTTCACACATTTCAAAGTCCGATTGCATCCGCTTCTATAATACTTCCTAGTTTTGCTTTAGGATGTTATTCTACCGTTTGGACGTTTATAATTTTATGTTTAGCATTATGTTTAACCTCCTTATATGTCTAATTGTATAGTTAGGGACTTGTATATTTCTAATTTTGCCTCTCATTTGGCACGAAAATTTTAAGTCATTTGTATCCCGAGTTGATTCAAGAGACTCATTAAAATTATGATTAATTTTCAAGAGTGTCTTAAGTTAAGGAACATTTTAGAAAATAAAATTGGTCTAAAGAATTAAGGACATTTAAGACATCAATAAAATACAGAAATCAGGGAATTTTCAATTGGGATTTTTTTTAAATATTTGTAGCCTATCCTAAAACTTTGGTGGTAGTATATCTAGTAATGTTTGGTAAGTTAATTATTACGAACTTTAATTTAATATTTTTTTTTTTTCTGATTTCTTTATTTATTGATTGTAAACCTAATTTTAGTATTTACTAAACTATTGCTAGTGTCAGATTTTTTTAAGAAAACTACTAGCTTAAAAAATATAACTTTTAGTTCATTATTTGTTAATAAAATAAAATATGTATTTTAAAAAATGCAAAAGAAAAAGAACCAAGCTTAAATGTTTTGCTGTTCATCAGTAGATTTACATTATTGTTTTTGAATGTAGCTTTCATTTTGAAAAACCATTTTTCATTTAAAACTTTTTTTCAGTATTTTTAATGATTAAAAACTTGTGTCACATCAGATTTTTCTGAGCAAAAATAAACTTGTTTTCATGTAAATTCTTACCTATATAAAAATTTTGTACGATTTAATGGAATCCCTAGGACTTATAACTGTATGTCCTTGGTAGCAAAGTAATTAGGTAACAACTCTTGATTATTTCATGTCTATCACTAGTCATTGTTGCATAAATTGTTTTTTAGTCATAATAGTAGCTGAGCTAGTTACATATTACTTTAATTTGAATTTTTATGAACATGTGTCCAAAGCATAGATCAGATGGTTGCAATTTAATTTTCACAAAAAAAAAATAAAATATTCTTGTAAA
This sequence comes from Uloborus diversus, assembly GCF_026930045.1. Taxonomy (NCBI): domain Eukaryota; kingdom Metazoa; phylum Arthropoda; class Arachnida; order Araneae; family Uloboridae; genus Uloborus; species Uloborus diversus. The sequence continues at coordinate 104,803,509 of NC_072731.1, forward strand.
AAAAATTAATATTTTTGGTGGAAAAGTTACATCCCGTGAGTCATGGAAAGTTACAAACAGAAGTCAGGGAAAGTCATGGATTTGAAAACTCATAATGTAACAGATACCCTGCATATTTTTCAGTTTGATAGTATCATAAAAACATAGGGAAAAGAGATTTCTCTGTGAAAGGTTCGTTTTTGTGGTCTGTCCGAGTTTCTCTTCATTTAAGGACAAAAAGAACATTGTAAAGTACTCCTATGGGGCAGATACTAACGGGAAAAACATTTTTGTCTGTAAAAGAGGTAAGGGTGCCAATATGCAAAATTTTAAGGGGGAGGCTCATGTTTTTTCCATGGTTTAACAGGATATTTTCCCCATAGAAACCGATTTCAGTACAGATTCGAGTTATTAAAATTTGACATTTTTAATAACTTATTCTTTAATTGCTAGAGAAGAAATGTTTTACATTTTTGCAATGAAAAAAGCACTAAAAGCAAGGAAGTTCTCATTTCAAAGGGGGGGGGGGGGCTTGAGCCCCCTTCCCTCATATGGGCGCCTTTGAAAAGAGGAATGTCCACTGAACTGGAGTTTATAACTTTTTTTTCTCAACATAAATATCTATACATTATTCACATTTATAACTTTTTAATTTACTCTAGCTTTTTAAACATGGTAATAATATAAACTAGCTTATGTTTTATTGTATCAAGTTGTGTTTTTGAACTTAGTTTGATACATTAACGACTAAATTTTCAAATTCTTCATTGTCACAAAATTTCGCTCTGACTGGTCCTTTTTTTTTTTTTTAATCTGTGATGAAAGCAACTTGGTATTGTTTCAGTTTCAACTCCCACTCCAGTGTATCACATCCGCAATCTCAACTGCTGTGAGGAATTTGCTACTAGTTTTTACGTTTTATTGTTCATATGTTTTAAATATTGCTCTCATTCAGGAATTTTGAAAGCTTAATTTCTAAATACAGTTGGACCTCGATATAAAGTCGCCCTTTCGGGACTTCCCGAAAATGACCTTATAAGCGGGGTGACCGTCTAACCGATTTATATATGTTTATTGATAAATAAGCATGTATTCACATTAAATAATTCTTTGCAAAATTAAATATGCTCAAAAACATCAGTTAATTAGATTATAATAGTTTAATTGATTTGAACCAATTAAAAAGTTTAGAATCACTAGAAATTTTGAAATGTTTTTTTAAAACTTTTATTTGGAAAAAAGTTGCATACAAATATTCCCAAAGAGTTGTGTGCAACTTGCTTATTTAAAATTATCATTAATACTGGACTATTAGGTTTTTCTTTAATTTAAGCTCAATAGTTTCTAAGTATTTTCAGAAAATTTTCTTGACTGGTAAAAAAGTGCTCATGACTGGAAAATTTTCTCATGCTTGGTAAAAAAGTGTGATATGTACAGACATGCTTGCGTACACACATTACTGCGTTATTTTAGTATTATTCTCCTAATATTCACTTTTTAAGGATCGTATATTGTAGAAAATTCTTGAAAGTAAATCTGTTTGGCACCGAAACCATTCAAAGAAATTGGACAAAAGTGATCTTATAAGCAAATAATGTATTATGATCTGATCATAAATCGGATAATTCATAACATAGAATTCCTATTCAGTGAGCCAGGACTTAAGAGAAGTTACCTTATATGGGGGATGACTTCATATCGAGGTCCGATTGTACGTTGGTTGAAATTTTGATGTTGCGTTTGCTAGCAAGAAGGTGGACTCTATATTTTTAAATGAGTTAAGTTACTAAAGTTATAAATGGAAAGTAGCATTGTCCATGAAAAAACACCCCCCAAGTCACAAGCCAGTTTAACATAATACTGGTTCAATGGTAATGATTCGGCGAGATTGCACTCGCTCGGGGCCTTCGCGATTCTCCCCGGCTCGCGATGCGTCGGAAGAACTGCCTTCGCAGATACATCTCTGATGACTCGGCGAGACTACTCGCTGATACATCACGATGCGTCGGAAGAACTGCCTTCGCAGATACATCGCGGATGACTCGGCGAGACTACTCGCTGATACACCACGATGCGTCGGAAGCAGGAAGAACTGCCTTTGAGAAACATCGCGGCTTATGATGACTCGGCGACTGAAGTCGAAGCATCGCTTCTCGCAGCCAATGGCGAAGCATCGTGATATTATTTCGATGGCAGGGCCGTAGACAGGGTGAGGACCGTCGGGACAAATCCCCCCCGAAATTCTAGGACACAAACTTTTTAGTCCTTCCCTTTTTTTAGTTTTTCCTTCACTCAAAAGAGAAAAGAAAAGAAACAACTCTGAATCCTCTAATCAAAACGTTTCCCCTTCACCTTGACCTTGCTACTTCTTTCTTTCAGTCAGACCCCTTCTCTGACTCCCCCCCCCCGCACAAAAAATGCGCAGTGGGCTGGGGTCATTGTTTGAAATGGGGAATGTCTTCCAAAATATGAAATTAAAATGAATCTTCTGTGTTTTTATGTGGCTCATGCTTTTGCAGGCCTTGCGCCTTACCCCACCCCCTCCCCCTTCGTGGACACCCTTGATTTAATGAAAAGAAAATACATCGAAATATCACGATGTATCGGAATATCGCGATGTTTATACTGGCGATGTTAAAATCTGCAACATCGCCCAGCACTAGTTGTCACCTATGTTTTTTAATTGCAACACCGGGCTACTGGTAAATACTGTGAAGCAGTGGAGTCTGGCTGCTTTCTGGATGCTGGCAGGTTTCAATTTTATGCCACCCATGCCAGTTTTCATCAAAATAATTGCGCGTTTTTGGAAAATATCTCACCAGAGCAGCTTTTTGTCTGTTAAGACTGAGTTTCATCCTGAAGAGCTCTATAAAACAAGTAGGTTTCAACAATTTTCTAAAATTAACATAAATTTTACAATGTTTAAATATTTTATTCTAGAAATTTAATTTTTTATTTTAAATAATTTGTCTGCAAAATAGGGTGTATTAATGTAAATGACTGCCAAAATAGTGTCTGTGCCTGCATTTGAAGGTACCCTTAGGCAAGAGGTTCTTAATACATTAGGCTTACTGCTAGGGAGTTAAAAAGTGTCCATTAGAAGGGCTTTTACTGTTCTTCACAAATTAATAATACATTTCAATTAAAATTCTACAAGTTGATAACATCAAATCTAGCAGTGTGTAGTTTTGAGTATATATCGCATTGCTTTCACACCTATCCCTAAATGTAACCCCTATACCCTATCACCAGTGGCGGCTCGTGCCTTGAAAAAGTGAGGGGGCCAGATCATGGGTCACTCGCTCCTCAAACAATTCAACCTCACCCCCTCACCCCGGCTTTTTGATTTTGTTTTAATTTAAACTTTCTTAACTTAATTCATTTTTAAAACAGGACAAGCTACAAAATATTTAAACAATTATAAGTAAATCATGAAAGATATTGATCTCATGTTTATGTCCACGATTGCCGGCAACGTGGTGCACTTTCACCCCCTGACTTCCTCAAATAAAACTTAATTGATCAGATAGGGAAAAACTACAAAATACATCACGAAAATTAATAATCTCACGTTTATATCCAGTACGCTTTCCGGCGCTACAGTACGCCTCCTTGCAGCACCGGTAAGAGGCTGCAATGGAAGCGCTTTCACCCCTGGCTTTTCAAAATAAATAAATTTATAAAATCAATATTAATCTAATATTTTCAATAGTAATATTGTTTTTAATCTTTTAATAGCAAAAAATTTTGAATGAGTAAAATGAATTTTATTTTAAGCAAGACCAAGCTACAAAGTGCAAAATTATTGTAATCAGAGAGATTTGTAAAAATTATAAGTTAATTAACTTTATCAAAGATAAAAATACATCTCAGTATTCGCTTTAAAATAAAAATAGATAAAACTAAATTTTAAAAAAACTAAAAATAAATAAATTTAAAAATTTGTAAAAAAAAAATCTTGCCGGTGCCTATGGGCCAGATTTAGAATTTTTATGCAACAAGGAAAAAAAATCGAACTTTTTATTTTCTTCAAATTACTGATAACTTGTCACATTTTCTTTAAAACTACTACTACTACGTGAGCAGTAATTTAAAAAAAGCAATAATTTCTGTGTAACAATGGGAAGACATTTTCTGAATCAAAAAAAAAAAAAAAACTTTTAACGATCTATGTACATCCTATAACACAACAAACAACAGTGGCACAACTAGAAAATAATTTTTAAGGGGGGGAGCATAGCAGGAAAAAAATCTCATCAATTTGATTGGCTCATCAAATCTCTCAATTTTGAAACTCGTAGTTTCAAAAACGCAATTTTAGATGCTCTTTTCTGTGATGTTAGGGGAAGGAACGGTACAAAAGAATTTGTAGAAATTGAAGCCTTAAGCAGCGGTTTATAAGCCACATTTACTGACGTTAGGATGAGGGATGGGGCTCCGGACTCTCCCCGATCGGTTTTTTTTTTTTTTTTTTTGAAAAATAAAAAGAAATCAATTCCTCCTCCCCCATCCAATTTTTCGAAATTGCAGTTCCAAAAACGCAATTTTAGACAAACTTTGAAGATTTTTTATGGGGAAGGGTTCTGGAGCTTTTCCCTGGAATTTTTTTCAAAATTGTTTTTTCCGAAAACATAATTTAAAGCAATTTTTGAACACAGTTTTAAGTAATGTTGTAAGGTATTCGTAGACTTTTCCTGGACATTTTGCGAAATTGAAGTTCTGCAAATGAAAGTTGATGCTCCATAACATTTTTGGCGGGAGAGAGGGATTAGAAGGAAAAGATCCTTTATTTTCAGACGAACTTGGAGAATGAAGGAGGATATAGGACAGGGCCGGGGGGGGGGACTAACTGACAAATTAACTGTGACTATTGAAAAATTTTAATTCAAAGATTTCTTTTTGAAAAAAAACTAAGATTTACCCTAATATCATTATTTTTTTCGAACTAAAATCTTTTCTACCCTGTCGTGTTTCTTAGATACGTTTTGATTTAACATACAATTTTAGCAACTAAATTAAAAACGTGAAGAAGTAATAACTTTTAAGGTATATTCAAAAAAAAAATTCTAAAAATAATGACTTTTTCTCAATTGTCATTATAGTACGCTAATTACTAGAATACAAAGAGTGAAGAAAGGAACAAATGGTCTATTGTGCAAATGAAGCTTCTTCCTTTACTGTATGTTGTTTATTTTACTTAGCCTGAATTCCGTAAGAAGAACATTCAAAATATGTAAAATAAACAACATACAGGCTGGAGGAAAAAAAACAGACAATCATTGGCAGCGTATATAATCCGCGCCTCATTAATTTTACACTTTTTTAACAGATAATCCGAAGATTATAGGCAAAAAAATTCGGTACAGTTCATTTTTTTTTTAAATTTCAAGCACGTACGCACAAAAAAAAGGAAAATAAATAAAAAGCTATAAATTATTGTCTGAAAAAGTGAGGGGGGCCGGGCCCCCTCCGGCTCCTCCCACGAGCCGCCACTGCCTATCACCTATATCCCTGGTAGCAACATCAAAAGTTCTGCATGTCCAAGTGAAAGTGCTTTCTTAGCCCTCAGAATAGGTACCCATGCTCCCATGTAATCTGTCAAGGTGGGCATCAAGATTATTTTAGGGAGCATTCTACAGCCCACTTTGATATACTTTTTTCCAATTAAACTGAGTTCTCAGCTATATTACTCCCAAGGAAGCCTTTAACTGCTTTAATATAACTTATCCATTCTCATTCTCTTTTGCTCTGAGAAGCTTGGGAGATTCTTTAACTTCGATAACTTTCTTGATTAGAGGTCCAATGGAAAAGCCTTTGGCTCCACAGCGTGAAAAATGTTGAAGGTTGCACAGGTTAATTGTAACCATCTCTACTGAGGGAAAATTTTCACTGAACTCAACTATAAGGAAATTGAATAAATCATAGACTAATAATAAGAGTAGACCGAGCTTCCCCAGACTTGCTGATGAAAAAATTGGTTCATGGATACATCATGTGACTGGTGGAAGGCTCGGCGAAAACTTTGGCGGCATGGTTGCCAGCTGGCAGGATTATCTATAGTTTGGCACTCGACATGTATTTTAAGACGTAATGTGTTTTTATTATAATTTTTTTTCCAGGTGCAGAGATGATTGAACTGTTTTTCTTTTAGTTATGCATTATTTTAACATTAGTAATTAGTTTTTGATCGCAGTTTTCAGTAACTTTAATTTCATTCGGAACTACTACATCAGCGTTGTTGGCGTAAACGTAATGGCCTGAACGTTTTGCGTTAACGCAAAAATGTACTAATCGGTATCTTAAATTGAAATTGTAGGTAAAAATCTTACCGTTTGCCGATTCTTTTTGGGCGCTTGCATCTTTAATTGCTTAGAGAGTTATTAAAATTGAATAAAGAAAATGCACAATACTATCTAAACGGAAAACTCACTATATTAACAAAATATTAACAACTTAGAATAACAAATTTACAAATCAGGCTCCATAAAAGATCATTCTTCCGTGTTTCATCAATTCTATTTATTTTATTTCTCGCTCGCGTTGATCGTCAGCTACGATCAACGCCCGCTGTTGCTAGGATATCCACCAGTCACATGGTTTGGTTTATGAGCAGCAAAAGGGTTGCCATAGCTCGGTCTACTCTTATTATTAGTCTATGGAATAAATCGAAAAATTGTTAAGAAAATGAGGAACTGAAGTTATATACAGGGGTTCCGTTTTAACCTGCAAGACCTTTATTATCGCAACCGTTAGTCCTAGATGTATATACTTCCAATTGTAAAAATGTTCAAAATCAAATACAGAGTTAAGATATTGAAAATCTGAAGCAAAAATAAAAATGAGTCAAAAAATACGAAATTTAACTTTTTATACGGGCCCTAGGTCCCCCAACTAATTCAAAGAAATAATCTCCATTGAAAACGAAAACTAACGCAAAAAACTTGACATTTGTGCGACCAAAACTCAAGGAGATATTCCAGTTTAAAGTTTTAAGGGGTCATACTGAAGATGAGATTGGAACTTATCGCCATTTCAGAAGAATGACAGCTCGTCAAAGTGTGAAAAACAAGGTATTCATATTTTTCATTGCTATTCAAAAATAAATGCAAATGTTATGCCGTGATACGAAAAAACACGCTACAAAACCTCGAATACTTTGAAAAATCACACTCTGTGCACACATGTAATTTTAAGCACTTGTTAACCACTATATTTTCCCCCAAAAGGTGTTATTGACTGCGTGTGAATAGTTGTGTAAGTCACAAAACCCTGCGTTTCATAGCTCGGTGAATATCGATCCTACTACTGTTTGACCGCGGATTGTATGTAATTTGGAAATCTGCCAAGTGAAGACTATTCCATCTGAATTAATCTAGCAGGGGAGAAGGGAAAATAACGATGGGGTTCTGATGCACCCTTTTTATAGTGCCTTATTCATTTATTGCATTCTCTAAAATAAAATAAGGGAAAACAAAAATAGTTACTATGGAAACAACAAAAAGAAAAGAAAATATTTTCATTTCGTTCAGGAACGTAAAAGCAAAATGGTAAGCTCAAAACTTTGTTGTGAATAAATAACTCAATTTTTGCCGTGCGAATATAGATCGAATATACTTTAGATTTAAAAAATGTTGCTGTGAGCAAATTTTCATTTTTACAAAACTAAGGCTAAATAATAGAGAGGCAAAAGTGCACATCTGTAGCAAATCAACTAACACCCCTATAAACTAATAAATACGTCCATTTCCGACTATAAACCGGATATCAGCCTTTCCATGTAATCGATGGTCAAAGAGTAATTTCAAACTATTTGTGATGGAATTATTTTTTAATGGAGATTATTTCCCTGAATATAAGTTAGGGGACCTGGTGCCCGTATAAAAAGTTAAATTTTGTATTCTTTGACTCATTTTTATTTTCACTTCAAACTTTCAATTTCTCAACCCTGCATCTGATTTTAAACATTTTTGCATTTGAAAGTATACATCTATGACTAACTGTTGCGAAAATAAAGGTCTTGCAGGTTAAAATGGAACACCCTGTATATATTCAAATTGGATGAATTTTTATGTTGGCAAGAATTTTAGTTAAGAACAGCTTTCTTGTTTAGTAGCAATTTCAGGATAGAGCCTCAGAGAAATGCTTTATCTAAATGTCTTCATCTCTTGGGATAGCCCTCTGATATACTGAACCCCTATCAGGGCCGCGCCGTCCCTATGTGCAAGGTCGTGCGGCGCACGATGGCGGCAGAGCCAAAAAGGCGCCGAGCTCTATCGATTAAAAATGCTCCAAAAGGATGGGGGGGGGGGGACTCCAACCAAAAAATGGAATTCTTCATTATATAGAATAGCAGCGGTAAAAATTATACTGCTCATTGAAAAAAAATTAACCCGTCTCGCTGAGAATCTAAAATGAAAAATTATTGACTCATGGTGTCTAAACATATACTAGGGTGGTGTCTAAACAGTAGCTTTTACACTGAAAACAAGTGAACACTTCTTAATGTGGAGCCGTGAATGCTATTTCAATACGTCTATAGTACACAAAATTGAGCATACGAGGCGCAAGAGATTTGCTATTCCTCCTTTTTGTTCTTGCAGTGAATATCTTGTATATAATTTGTGCAATTATAGTCCGTTTGATTTTTAATTCGTGGTACTTCCACTGCTTCGTGTTATCATACATAAACAAGTATGTTGTGGCCATCACAAAACTTATTTCTTCTATATTTTTCTTTTTTTTTCTGCTCCCTCCCCATGCTTGACGAGGAAGCAATATTCCCAGCAGAAACAAAATTACACATGCAAAAACTTGACGACCATCCCAATGTCTGAATTATTGCAAAAGCAAAGTAAAGAGCGAAAATTGAAAGTTATTTTAAAAGCCTAGCTTGAATTAATTACAAATATTTTATTTGTTAACAAACATAAGATGGCAACAGTTAAAAATTTTAAATCATTGAGATAATATTTCCGATCATCTCCATACAATTAAAATCACGAGAAATACGCAGACGACAATCTGTTACGATTTATCTTTCTTATTGTTGCATTAATAAAGCTATTTTTATTCGCAAAAAAAAAAAAAAAAAAAAAAAAAAAAAAAAAAAACAAATCAACACCTCTTGGAGCGATTGGCGTCAAAATTGAACCAAAGCCTGTTTACCTATGGATTCACATATATTCCAAATTTCAACCAGAACGTAGCATTACTTCTTGAGATAGGGCACTCACAATGGAAAAAAAGAACGGGTGACTGCGCCACCCCCTTTTTAGCTGTTGACACCAAAATAAAATCAGCTCTTATACCCACTAAGGGCTACTTGCCGATAAATTTTTCTTTCATTCCGTTCATTATTTCTTGAGATACAGCAGTCACAATTGACGACGAAAAACGTTCTATAGCTCAACCCCCGTTTGAGTTATTGACACCAAAATTGAATCAGCACCTGTTCATGTTAATGGCAACATATGGACCAAATTTTGTTTGATTCCGCCAGTTACTTCCTGAGGAATAGCAAGCACGCGTAACTCAAAAAACGTCACATTGCTCCACCCCCCTTGGAGGAATTCGCGTCAAAAACCAATGGGCACAAGTTCACATAGGGGCACATATGTGTACGAAATTTCGTTCGATTTCATGCGGTAGTTTTTGCTGTAGAGCGGCCACAAAAAACTGGTCACACACAGACGTAACACACACAGACAGACAGACAGACATTTTCCAAAAATAGTCAAAATGGACTCAGCACACCTCGAAACGTTCGAATCCGTCAAAATTCGAAATTCGAAAATTTGCACGAATCCAATACCTTCTTCTATATATTAGATATAGAACAGCGGTTCCCAACCTTTTCGTCCTTGCGAACCCCGTTCAAACTCCGAAAGAGGTTGGCGAACCCCTTGGGTACAAGGTAATAAATAAAAGGCAAAAAAAAAAAAAAAAGTGCACACTCACATAGACAATAAAATTTGGGGTTTTTTTTTTTTTTTTTTTTTTTTTTTTTTTTTTTTTTTTTTGAGGCATTACAAATACTGCTACGAAAATGAATTACAAATATTGCTACGAACTAAAATGATCGCTAACAAATGAATGCAAAACAAATTCACCAAAATATAAACACAGCATAACATAATTATTCTGTGTTGAGCTTCAATCAACCTTGAAAAAAAATTTTTAATGTAAAGAATGATCTTTAAAATACCTTTCAAGGAACTGTCTTAGATTAACTAAATGAACTTTTTTCTTCCGATAAAGATATAGGGTCTGGTGGGGGAAAGTGGTCATACGTCAAATAAATGGCAATAGCTTGGAAAAAAAAAATGTTCGAAAGAATGTGAAAATTTTATTTTCGAGTAGGGCAGTTGGAAACTACATTTTGAATATAAAATTTTACAACTGGCAAAATTTTATTTGGTAAAAAAAAAATATTTTGCGTGAATATGAAAATTTTAAAAATCTAAACACCTCTTTTAACTTTCCTGGGAAATTTTGTTGTTTAGAATTATGAACAGATTGACTGCACAGGAAGCTTCCTACATGTCTTAAGAACTCTTACTCATTAACAGTTAACTGAATCTATGTTAGATAATTTTTTAGAACAATTTAATTAAGATGGGGTAAAGTGGTCATAATCTTAGGCTTAACGAATATTGTTCTTCTAATGTCATTGAATCTTCAAGTACATGGCAGATACAAATTAAATATTAATTTTATTTAATATGTATTGTTTTTGCAGGAAACAGGTTAAATATACGAGTACATACGTATATATACGCATATATACTCGTGTAGGCACGTACATAGACGTATTGACATAAATGCACCAATAAATACGTAGATGGGTATCTGCAAGTATATTTTATCCATACAGCTATACATTCTACTATACACGTATATGCTCGCTTATACTCGTGTATATACGAACACTTATATACTCAGGTAGACACGTATATATGCGTACGTACTCGAGTAGACACTTACATACAAGCATAAGAAATACAAGTATATAGGGTGAGTACTCTTAAGCAAATTATTAAAAGGTGTTAGAGGGGAGGATAAGAAGTAAGGATCACATAAGGAACATATGGTCACAAACACAATGCTGACGCACTACTTGCACGCAAAGCCAGAAACTGATGGATGCAAAAAAGGTCACAAATTTATTACACAAAGACAATTTTACACAGCATTTTAGGTCTTAGAAAAGTTTTAAAGCGTTTGATGAAATTTGCGGCCTGCAGCTGTAATACATGCGTCGCATTCACTTATCACTCTCTGTTGCAATAACGAGACTTTTGAAAAACTTTCATCAGCCGCTGCACCTTTGTTGCGATGCGTTTATTAGAGATACTACAGGCCGTAACTTTTAACAACTGCTCTAGGTAGAATCATCTTTGTGCAACAAATTTGTGCCCTATTTTGCATCCATCAGTTTCTGGCTTTGTGTGCATGTAGCGCGTCAGTGATTATAACTTCCTTATGATTCTTTGCTTCTTATCCTCCATTCTCACACCGATTTGATTTTTGCTCAGGAGCTTAGATTCACTCTGTAGGCCAATAAGTATATAAGCGTATATTCTCGTGTATACACCAGTGCATGTATGTATACATACATGCGTATGTATACATACATCTCGTGTATACATACATGCACTGGTGTATAACGTAAATGTACGTATATACGTCTATACAGGTATATAATCGTGTTTACACATATTCATGCGTATGTACTCGTGCTTCCATATTATATATACGTGAGTAGACACGTACCCCCAAAGACGCACTGGATGTATCCACGAATTAACTCGTGTATACCTGTATATGTATGTATGTACACTTATATATGCGTATATACATCTACTATATACGTACATACTCAAGTATGCACATATTTTCTCGAGATACAAGTGCATACGAGCATATAATGTTCGTTTATACGCGTATATACACGTGACACGTATATACATGTGACAGGTATGTACTCATGTTGACACGTATACATGCTTATACACATTCTTATATACACGAATACACGTATATACTTGAGTAGGCACGTGCATGCATGTATCTGATGTATACATGTATCTACTCATATAGGAACGTTTTTACTCGTGTATAGTATAACACAACACGTACATATTCGTGTATACACGCATGTACTCGTGAATATACTTGTAACCACAAAAACAACCGAAATATGCAAATATTAGGGTTATTTATGATGGTTTTGCATGTATTTCTAACTATGACCACTTTACCCCATGCTATGACCACTTTCCCCAACCCCATGGGGTAAAGTGGTCATAAAAACATAGGGAAAAGAAAGTGCTATAAAACTACTAAAACCAATATTTTTCTTCCTAAAATTCAATGTATTGTGTTCTTTAATAATGCAATGCAAAATAACAACAAAAAAAGTTGAAGTATTTAAAGAATTTATTGTATTTACTATCCACCTAAGTTGAAAACCTACGATTTTATGACCACTTTACCCCACCAGACCCTACTGCATACATCAATCGTTTGATTGCAGAAGAATTTTCTTGTAATTATGCTATAAGTGCGGAGTAAAATGCGTAGATTAAAAAATAATAGAAGCGTCTATTTTTCATTTACTCTCATTTTTGCACAAAAGGTAATTTTTAACAAAAATATTTCTAAGCTCACTTACTACAAGAGAAGTTTTCTTCACAAATTTCATAAATTCCTTATTTACACACAGCGCAAATAAAGTTGCATGGTTAAATTCCGTTGTTTTTTTTTTTCTTATTGCGTAAACCTCATACTGCCAAACTTTACCCACGAAAATTTTTTTAAGTAATTAATTTTTCATACTTCCCGTGATATTTTTGGGTCACCCGCCATTCTTTCTCTTTTTCAGCAATGAACCTGGAAGTAAATTGTACTCTATGTAGTGTGAAAATTATAGCAACAAACAACAGCGTGATTTCACTTCTATGCATGTATGACTCAATGCAAGAGAGGAGCGATAGGTATTCGTCGGACCCAAAAGGTAAAGAAACGAAACATCAAAGTATTTGAGACGCTCGCATATGTTCCATGTAATGTTTTCATCAAGTTTAATCAATCATTCCGATTAAAAGCTTCTGAGAAAACGAACGCTTTCAAATTCTTTCATCAGCGGACATTGGGCGCTTTACAATGACAGACTAAATTCTTCAAATGTAAAATGTGTCAGAAAAGGTATGCAAATATTTCCATACTAAAAGCATCGAATGGGTGAGGGGGAAATGAATAAAAAAGAAGTAAAATTTGCTTGAACATGAGACTTCATCAGACAAAGGCATGTTAAAACTCCGCCATTACAATATTTTTTTCGCGAACCCCCTGAAAACCTCTCGCGAACCCCCAGGGGTTCGCGAACCACCGGTTGGGAACTGCTGCTTTGAATAATTATTTATCAATTAGAGTTTAAAGAGATATTTAGAGCGGCGTTAACTTTAATATTTAAAATATTTTCTTTACTCAAAAACACTTAGCACATCAAAGGCAGGATTTGTCAAATCGGGTTCAGCCCGAAAAAACTCGCCCTGTTTTTTTCGGGCAGGCATACTTGAAAAAACCCAGTTTCCGAAAAGTTGGTTTTTCACAATTTTCTACATTTTCAATTTTTTTTTTTTTTTCAGAAACAAACAAAATATTGCTCAATACGAAGTGCAGAAATAGACATTTCTGGGCAGTATATCACAAATAAATAAATAAATAAAATAAAATGAATGAATGAATGATAATTTTGACATCTGGAGTTCAAATTATGTTTCTCGCAATCACGAGTGTGTGTATATAGGCGTGTGTGTTTGTGTCTGTGTGCAGGCATGTGGGTGTGTGTATGTGTGTAGAATATAGACGTAACCTGGAGACGGTTTTCGCTAGAGGAGCAGCATCGGGAGGGGCCGGTCAACGGTGGAAGTGTTGCAGAGGGAGGCGGGGGGAAAATAAAATCATAGGAACTCAAAACAATCAAATAAGAACAATAAGCAATGTGATTGCTCAAAAAAAGCTGCTTAGTAGCCATCTCCCTCCCCCCCCCCCTTTCCACTTTTTTTGAAGGACTTATTAGACAAAAATAAGCAATAAATTAATAATAAGTTATAAATTCAATCAAATTCTAAGATGTTTTTTAAAAAATAGTTTGGGTAAATAACTGAAAATGGCATCTCTTTTTTTTTTTTTTTTTTGGCAGCTCAATGCAAGGTTTCCAAGAGAAAAAGTCAAATTTCAAAAGTAAATTTCGAACACCCTCCCTTACACGCTTACTCGAAATAACTTCGAGATGTGAAGTAAAAATGCACATTGTGTTCCAAAATAAAAAAAAAATTAGATTGTTCATCATTATCTTTTGATAAATTAAATGGCAAACGTATTTTTTTCCATATTACATTTGTCTACAGAACCTCACCCAGGTGTTAATTATATTTTGCACGAACGTTGATGCGTAAAGGCGCTAAAAAGACATTTGCACGACGGCACCGATCAAGTTTGGCGCAGGCCTGACCCCAAGCCGCCACCACAATCGGCAAAAGCAAATGATTGTTTCTGTGATATTGCTTCAACAACATTCCAGCTTTCATGGTTACTATCACTGTTACAAAATCATTAAATTTCATTTTGTTTTATACTCATTTTCACGCCAGTGAAAGAATATGTCATTATGTTTTATACACAAAAATTTAAAGCAAATTAAATGGTAGCACTCATTTTTACTTTCTTCTATATCTAATATATAGAAGAAAGTATTGGTTTCGTGCAAATTTTCGAATTTCGAATTTTGACGGATTCGAACGTTTTGAGGTGTGCTGAGTCCATTTCGACCATTTTTGGAAAATGTCTGTCTGTCTGTGTGTGTGTGTGTATGTGTGTGTGTATGTATGTGTGTCACGTCTGTGTGTGTTTTTTGTGGCCGCTCTACAACAAGAACTACCGCATGAAATCGAACGAAATTTAGTACACATATGTGCCCCCATGTGAACTTGTGCCCATTAGTTTTTGGCGCGAATTCCTCCAAGGGGGGTGGAGCAATGGGACGTTTTTCGAGTTACGCGTGCTTGCTATTCCTCAGGAAGTAACTGGCGGAATCAAACAAAATTTGGTCCATGTGTTGGTATTAACAGGAACAGGTGCTGATTCAATTTTGGTGTCAATAACTCAAACGGGGGTTGAGCTATAGAACGTTTTTTGTCGTCAATTGTGACTGCTGTATCTCAAGAAATAATGAACGGAATGAAAGAAAAATTTATCGGCAAGTAGCCCTTAGTGGGTATAAGAACTGATTTTATTTTTGTGTCAACAGCTAAAAAGGGGTTAGCGCAATCACCCGTTCTTTTTTTCCATTTTGAGTGCCCTATCTCAAGAAGTAATGCTACGTTCTGGTTGAAATTTGGAATATATGTGAATCCATATGTAAACAAGCTTTGGTTCAATTCTGACGCCGATCGCTCCAAGAGGTGTTGATTTTTTTTTGCGAATAAAAATATTTTTATTAATGCAACAATAAGAAAGGTAAATCATAATAGATTGTCGTCTGCGTATTTCTCGTGATTTTAATTGTATGGAAATGATCAGAAATATTATCTCAATGATTTAAAATTTTTAACTGTTGCCATCTTATGTTTGTTAACAAATAAAATATTTGTAATTAATTCAAGCAAGGCTTTTAAAATAACTTTCAATTTTCGCTCTTTGCTTTGCTTTTGCAATAATTCAGACATTGGGATAGTCGTCAAGTTTTTGCATGTGTAATTTTGTTTTTGTTGGGAATATTGCTTCCTCGTCAAGCATAGGGAGGGATCAGAAAAAAAAAAAAGAAAAGAAAAATATAGAAGAAAGTTTCGTGATGGCCACAACATACTAGTTATTTCTATCCTGACCATGAGTAGTGGAAAACTGAATCATATTGCAGTGGAAAGGCATTTATACCACAAAGTAGTATATACAGCATTAGTACTTGACACACACTGAAGAGATGAGATTAGTGGAGTATTACAGTCAGAGCCGTGTCCAAGGGGAGGGTTTTAGGGGTTAAACCCCTCCCATAGTGGAAACATAATAAAAACCAAAGAAATGTGTAAATTTGACTTAAAATTAACTTTAATGTTGAAGTTTGTTTATGGTATTTAAAAAAACAAAACATTCTCATTGAAGTTTCCCACCATTTTTTTCCCTTTTTTCTAGTTTGTCTGGAAATAATAAAATCTTCTTCAAAATGCTACTCCTACGAACTCCCTCCCCCCCCCCCCCTGCCAATAGCATTACGGAGCATTTCAAACTTTGGTTTCCAGATCTTCAGTTTCGCAAAATTTCCAGAAAAAGCACCCCTACAACATCGCTTATTCTATCAACATTGCTTAAAATTGCGTCGCCGAAACTCTTGTTTGGTTTTGTTTCAGTTTTAAAAGGGCCATAGTTTTACCAAATATGGTCGTACAACTGCGTTTTTGAGACTCCAGTTTCAGAAAAAATGCGAGCAAGAGTCCTCGAATTGCCTTCCTTTAATATCATCAAAAATTAGGTTCTTCAAACAAAACTAACTAAAAATTTAAGTAGAATAACCTCTGAACCCCTCCTCCTAATATCTTAGAATACTGCTTAAAGTTTTAGAACTTTTTAGGAAAATCCAGGGGTTAGCATCAGAATCCCCTCCTCGTAAAAATCTTCAAAGTTAATCTGCAATTGCGTTTTTGGAACTTTAATTTCAAAAATTTGAAAGGGAGATTAAAAATAAATTTTAATCTATTTTTCAATAATTAAAAAAAAACATTAGGGAGAGTCTCTGAGCCGCATTCCTTGCCATAACGTCAATAAATATGGCCTATAGTCGCGTTCCACGCCTTTAATTTCTACAAATTTCCGCGGAGCCAAAGACCGTCTAAAATTCCGTTTTCAGCACTAAAAATTTCAAAATTTTCCGGGGGAGGAACCCCGGCACCCTCATCAGATTAGATTATTTTTCAACATGTCTCCCTTAAAACTTATTTTCTGATTGCAGCACTGTTTTGCACTCACAGTTTTAAATTATTATTTAAGTAAATATATATTTTTTAACTATACAAGTTTGATCCGGATAAACATGAGCCGAATAAAAACTAGGCATGTCTACTGTATATAAAATATACAATAATAGAATTGGTAATATCACGTGAAAACACATCTTCTGAGATTTTGGACCCCCCCCCCCCTCTTCCCACTTTCCACACACACCGCTATGCCCCTCATTGTAGCCGTTAAACATAAATGAATTATTTGAGCCACTGTTGTGTTTTGCTGACAATGCAGGTAAGAACGAAAAAACACTGAAACCAAAACCCCTCCCTTTATGAAATTCTCGACACGAGCCTGATTACAGTGCTACGCAAAAGTTTAGACAGTGAACAAATTCACACAGATTTCGAAATCTATTTATTTAGTTTTCCTAAGACTACATTAGTCTAAGGTGCTATGCATACTATATAATATTTACAGCAATGAAAAGTTGACTTGTGCATTTTACAAGTTTTTACATTGTAACAAAAAATTAACATTGTCTCAAAAGTTTAGACACAAACGAAATAAAAATTAAATAAAACAGTTTTAAAACCTGCTTGTGCATCCATTCTTCTTTATTAGTTCATAAATACGAGTTTCCATCGAAGAAACTAAATCTTGCATGGTTTGGGGCTCAATTTCGTATCATAGATCTCTTACGTTCCGATACAGAAGTGTATTGTCTACCATTGCTGTAAACTTTGCGATACATGATGCCCCAAAGATTCTCTATAGGGTTGAGGTCTGGGCTACACGCTGGCCAATTGAGAACTTTTATATTATTTGAATTTAACCAAGATTTTGTGTTTCCTGCAGTGTGAATCGAACGAAGCATTGTCTTGCTGAAATTCCCACTGAGGGCCCCTATAAGCTCAGCAAATGGTAGGAGATTATCCTCTAGTGTCTTAGTGTAATGCTGTGATGTTTGGCAACCACTGGTAAAGGTCAAAGACACTTGTCCACTGTAGCAAAACGCTGCCCAAACCATCGCAGAGCCACCACCTTGTCGGCGACTAAAAAAAACATCTGGGATCCTTCCGTAAGTCATGCCAGTACGATGTCCAGCCATCTGGACCATCCAGATTCCACTTTTTTTCGTCGCTAAATATTACTGATATCCATTTCCATCCATATGATATATGATTTCGAGCCCACAACATTCGTTGTGATTTATGATGTGGCTTTAGAGCTGGTTTCATTTTCATTTTGCAGTGAACCATTGTCCCTGTTTCCAAAATTCGTCTACGAATTGTATCCTTTGATACCGAAAGTCCCAAGGAGCTTTGAACTTTACGAACATTCATTTGTTGGGTACTTGCGGTACTTGCTAGTCTTTAAATCTGACGATCATTTATTCGTCACACGCGGCCTCCCAGATCTGCGTTTTGCTTTATAATTGCAGTGACTTGATAAAACCCGATAAATAGATTTCTTTGATCTATTATTAATAGCCGAAATTTCAGGTACAAGCTTACCTTCAGCTTTCAACTGCCAAATTTTAGTTACCTCATCCGCTTTAATCTGCTCAGCTCGCGGCATCTCGACTACCAAGTGTTATCGTTGGCAGACCTTAAGTACAAGAGGTTGTGATCAGTGGCGGCGCGAGAGCAAAAGTAAACGTCGGCGATGCAGTTTTGCGAGGCCCTTTTAATCATAAAATATTGTGAGACAAATAATTGAATTCATAGAATTAGTTTTTGTACTAACTATTGGCACTTAGGATTCCCAATTCACTTAATTGCTGGGACAAAAACATTTCGTGATTAGTAGCACCGTCAAAAAGAAGTTTTTTCGTGGTGGGGGGAGAAGCCGGTACTTTGACTGTGGAAAAAATTACCTGATAGAAAGGGGGGTCTGGGGGTTCTCCCCCGGAAAGATTTCGAAATTTGTAGTTTAAAAACGCCATTTTGGGCTTTCTTTGCTGATGTTAAGGTAAAAAAGGTACAGGGGGTCTCGGTGGAAATTTCTAGAAATTGAAGCCTTAAAAATGCAATTATAGGCCATATTTATTGACTTTAGGGTCAGAGACTGTCCCAGATCGATTCTTTAAAAAAAAAAAAAAAAGTCAAAATCAATTTCCTGCAAATTCTCGAAATTGAAGTTTCAAAAACGGAATTTTAGACAAACTTTGAAGATTTTACCGGAAGGAAGGGAGATCCCTCGAAAATTTTTGAAAATTATGGTCCTAAAAACTTAGGAATATTTTATATTCAGGAGCCATTCCACTTGAACTTTCTGTTAATGAAGTTTAAAAAGCCTAATTGCTTATGATATAAAAGAAAGGCGATATGGGGACCCTTGCCCGAATATTTTCTGAAATTCAATCCTTAAAAATGCGATTGTATTGCCATATTTTGTAATATTACGCTCGGAAATTTTTGAAATTCAAGCTAAAAAAGCGCAATTTTAAGCGATTTTCGACGTTGTTGAGCATTTGGGAGCTTTAAGCTGGAAATATCGCGAAGTTTAAGATCTGGAAACAAAATTTCAGTTGCTCCATAATGCTTTCGGTGTGTGTGTGTGTGTGTGTGTGTGGAGGGGGAAGAGTTCGGAGGAGCAGCATTTTGGATATTTTCTTTACCTTTAGATAAACTTAGGAAACAAAAGAAAAAAGAAAAGAACTGAAAAGAAGAGAAAAAAGAAGGGGGGGGGATAGAGTTAGCTGATCAATTAGCTGTTGCCAATGAATATTTTTAATTCAGGCCCCGACAGAATTGGGTCAAACATTTGCTAAGGCTGACTCTGTGCAGTCTCTCCTGCACGCACTATTTTGATTACTTTTGCGTCTGTTATATTTAATGAAAGCTTCAATCGAAAACATGGAAATATCTTAAAACTTCTGAGAATTTTGCGAGGCCCTATCTGCGCGAGGCCGTCGGCAGTTGCCGACGTCGCCGACGCCTAGCGCCGCCACTGGTTGTGATGTCATCTCTTTTAAATTTGCATGTACGAAAAAAAATTCAGAGAAATTCGTAATAGTGTTAAAACTTTTGCAACAATCAAATTTCTATTTTTATCCAAAACAGTATTGTTAAATCATATCAAACAATTGTATTTTGGTTATAGTTTTTCAAAAGAGTTTTTAATATGTTTGCAGACTTCTATCTGTTACTATCGCAACTCTAAATTGTACAGCTGAAGAACGTCATTGTCTAAACTTTAGCATCACAGTGTACATCATTATCATATCTCTTAGAAAGTGAAACTACTCTTCAGTAAGAAAACTTACAAGCGCTAATCACACAGCCAGGCCAATCATTTAGGCGTTACACATTAGGTGTTTCTGTTTTGAAAAAAGTATTTAGCAACTATTCTATATTTAACACAAGAGTGCAAAAGACACTTCTCTGATTATTTTTATTTCAAATATTCTTATGAAGGAAATTAGTACATCAAAAATAAAATGTTTATGAATAATTTTCTTTTAATGGTAGTTATTTAACATATGCTCGTAACATTTCAACACCCACAGTGAAAGAAACAACGTGACCTGTAGGAAAGAATGAAACTGACTGACTGAAAAACTGAAGAAAAAAAAAGTTTAATTTCTCCTTCAGATTCTTTAATGCATTCGTTTTATTTCAATCATCATTTATTCTTTTTACTGCTACATTTTTAGGGAACTGAAAACAAAAATGAATAAATACATTTCAGAAAGTTCACACATAACATAATGTGTCAGCAATAATACTGATAAGCATTTTAAAGATTCTGTAAAAGCAACAAATGGAACCAAATAAATTACAATGGATAAAAAATAAATCTTTTGATACAGAATGACAAATAAAATATTTTTCTATGCTGCTGTAAATGTTTCTTTAAAAGTATTGTTATTTTTTGTCATTTGATTTTTTTGATTTTATGAGTAAGATCATGATTTATCAGGAAGTTTCACTGTGAGTCAGAATTGTGTATCAAGCTGGTTAGGGCCGCGCCGTCCCTATATGCAAGGTCGTGCGGCACACGAAGGCGCCGTAGTCAAAAAGGCGTCGAGCTCTACCAATCAAAAATGCTCCAAATTAATCTCCAACCAAAAAAAAAACGAACTTTTCACTACGTCTAATAGTGGCAGTGAAATTATACTGCTCATTAAAACAAGTAATTCTCCTCGCTGCCTGTCTAAAAGAAAAAAACATTGCCTTGTTATGTCTAAACATGTTATTCAAAAGAGAAATCTTTTGCTTTTGAAGTGCTGAAAACACACGATGACATGATGCTAATTAATGCATATACGTATTAGCATTTTTCTTCATATGTGGAGCAGTAAATGCTATTTCATTATGTCTATAGTACAGATATGTCTATAGTACATGTCGTTAGTCAAAAGCTAGAGTATACGAAGCGCAAGAAATTTGCTCTTCCCCATTTTGGTCCTTGCGGTGAAACTATTCTTCGTAATAATTTCACAGCATCATGCTGTCATACATAAAAAAAAATACGGTAAGCACATTTGCATATTATTTACTTTTTCTTAATATACATATATTGTAGACAATACATTAAAATTAACTTTTTTGTTTCGAGAAGTAACGGTTTGACCAAAATTAATCGATCTTCCTCCCCTCCCCCCCCCCCCTTCTTCCCTTTTTTTCTTTAACGATTTGTGCATTAAATTTAGGAAAGAGCTTTGGACAATGTTTTAGATATTAAATTCAATGCCTTTTTTAACGATTCCGTGTTTTAGAATTAGGTATTCGTTTTACCGGAAAGGATTTCAGTTTCTGATTTTAAGGTGGAATGTCCTTTACATAATTTACTTACAATTTAGAAAATTTGTACCCTTCTGTTCCTTGGTACACCCAGAGGAGGGCAGCTCCCTTCCCTCCAAAATGCTGAGTTAAATATTTTTCAAAAATGTTCTTTATTATTGAAAAAACGCGTCTTGGGAAAACAAAGTGTTTTTAACCAGAAAAAAATAATAGTTAAAAAAAACACGCTTTTGTAGCAAAATGAATTAATAAAAAAATTTTGAAAAAAAATAGAACCGACTTCAAAATTGCTCTAAAAAGTGA
The DNA here is from genome assembly GCF_026930045.1 of Uloborus diversus. Taxonomy (NCBI): domain Eukaryota; kingdom Metazoa; phylum Arthropoda; class Arachnida; order Araneae; family Uloboridae; genus Uloborus; species Uloborus diversus. The sequence goes on from NC_072731.1 coordinate 104,825,543, forward strand.
AAAATAATTTTATTCTTTAAGCACCATCGATAATGCTTTTAAACATAATTTTTGAAGTTGGCGCAAAAACAAAACGTAAAATCCAGTGTAACCATGCTTCGTTCATATTTTTTTCAGAAAAGCATCCAAAGTTACGAACGAAACATTTATATCGTTATTCAAATATGTTGTCATCAATGCATAATTTATGTGATAGTGAAGAAACTGGGCTTGGTTAAATTTATAGTTGTAGTTGAGTTATGACTGTGAATGATTTTATCTATCGTTTTTGCGCCAACTTCAAAAATTATGTTTAAAAGCATTATCGATGGTGCTTAAAGAATAAAATTATTTTTCACTTTTTAGAGCAATTTTGAAGTCGGTTCTATTTTTTTTTTTTTTTCAAAATTTTTTTATTTCATTCTTTTTAGTGTAAATGTAGATATTTCAGTAAAAGTAAGAAGTTCGGCTCTAAATCACTGTATTGCTTTAGAAAAGCCTTTATTCAAAACGATCATTACAATTACTATTAATGTTATATGGCACCAAACTTTTATAACAATGAGTTTCATATTGTCGCGTAGATGAAGATAGCGAAGACAATGTGAAAGCCAAATGAAGCGAATACTCGTTAGTCTCAACTCGAGATCTTTATTCAGAACCACGAATGAACGTTACATCTCCTTATATACAACTTGAGAAAGTGCTGTAACTTTCCAGACTTGGAAAGATACAGAAATTAATAGAACATTCGAGAAAATACGGGAAACAGTAGAAACGAAGTTTTAGTAAAATTCACTTTGTCCTAGTCGGGATTTGAACCCGGGTCGCTCGTGTGGGAGGCGAGAATTCTACCACTGAGCCACCGTTATCCACGGTAAAGCTCTCGATCCGTCTCTTAAGTGGCGACACGCTCCAGCGTCCGCCATTTTGTGTCGTTCCGCAACTTTCTCCCTATCTGAACAGTAGAAAAATAGAGTTTCCCTCATTAAAAAGTAGATTTTTATCAACGAATGTTTACAGATTTTTAATCGTAACTTATGTAACTGATAATATACATACAAAAATGTTGAATTTTACCTTAGTAAAATATTTTTTTTATTATTGAACCGAATATTAGTAAAAAGGTGTTTTGAAGAAATTTTCGACCATTTTTAAGAGTAATTTCTTTTTTCCCCCATATAGACCTTCTCAGTTACAAATTGCTTGAAGTGTTTTAAATATGCGTTTTATTATTAGAAAGTTGGTGTAGTAGAACCAGGGGCGGATACAGAAAAATCTCTCGGAGGGGACCCGAGAAATTGAATAGCACCTCCTCCTTCCCCCTGCCACATACGATGTTTCGTAACAAAGTTTTCATTACTTTATTTCAAAATGTCTTTTTTTTTTTTTTAATTTTTTTAGAATCCCTTAAACTAATGATCCACTTCTAAGTACATACATATTATGTACCAATATACTTTGAATGTGGACGTAAAACTTCTTTAACGTTTCAAGCCAATTAAATACTAAACTATAATAATGTTACCGAAATGCTATACAATTAGCGGTTTTAATTTTAGGAACAATGTCGTAATGATTATAAAACTAGGGCAAGGTTATTCAATAAAAAAAATATACCCATACCGCATTTGAGGTTTTAATATTATTTTATAGTATTTTAACTATAAAATATTATTTAATTAAGAAAATCATAGCTATTAAACATATAAGTTTTACTGAAAAATTCAGGACAATTTCTGTGTGGATTTCAAAGCAGTTGCTGATTGTTCTTGACGTCATGATACAGTTTAGATAACATATTCATATTACATGCCGCCTCCATTAATATCATGGTTTTCTCAAGAAACTACGATATGATTTCTTTCATTTTGCATTTTTTATAAGCTGAAAAGGAAAAAGCTATTATTTCGCAAATAGCTTCCTGGATCAAAATAATTCTTTTAGGCATTCCTGCACATTTTTTGAAGAATGTTAGTTATTGATTCCATCAAAGAAAAATTAATGGACGAATCGCGATATTACGTTCCCTTGAATTCAAAACCAGCGAGTTAAATGTTTAAATGTTTTCTGCCACTCTAGTACTCCAGTATGACTTCTTTAGCAAAAAAAAAATGCTATTATTCAAAATATGCTCCATGTGTGTTTTGTGCTCTGTTTAATTAACTATATAAAAAAAATGCTATGGAGAAGTTAATTAAAAAATAGTGAATAAAATAGTTAAATAAACTCATCCTTTTTGGGGGGGGGGCACGGGCCCCCTGCTCCCCTTAAATCCACTATTGAGGAGAACAGTAGTGAGCTAAATTAATTATATAATAAATTATTTGTGGGCAACAGTTTGAACTTATTCATGCAAAGCAGTATCATTTATATTACTAATGTGTGTAGTTTTGTTATGAAAAATTATTCACTTCTAAAAAATAGCAAAATTTCTATTTGCTTTAACTAATAAGGTTTTATTTTCAGCAGGACTCTTCTATGTTTTTTTTTTTTTTTTTTACATTTTACCAACACTTTCTTGTTTTTCATGACGATTTTACATTAAAAAATGCCTTTCATTAAAACCTGATTTTTAAGGATACTACTAGTTTTTAAAAATTCAACGAACTGATAATAAAATATAACCAGTTTTAAATCAATATTTAAAAAATAATAATAATTGAATTATTTGATACAAATAGGAATTCAAATAAAAGAGTGCAGATTACATCTGTGACGAACTGTTATAAATAGTAATACTGAATTTATAAATTAACAGATACTAGGATAAATCATATATATATATATATATATATATATTTTTTATTAAAAATGTTTTCGCATCAAAATAAAAATTAAACGAAAACAGATTTTTTTCCGGGCAAAAAAAAAAAAAAAAAAAAAATCTTTACGTAATTATCTAACTTGACTTGAGTTACATGTTACTATAATCTCAAAGAAACTTAATTTTTTTTATGAATAATTTCATACTTTTAATATCTTAATTTTTATGCGCAAAATAGATAAATAATTAACTTGGCAACACACTGAAACTCATGGCTATGACACAATTAAAACCAAAACGACGTGTTCTTAAAATAATTTTGCTACAGTTATTGAGATGCTTTGAAACTAACTAAACAATAGAAAATTTACATTAAAAATAAGTAAAATAATTAGTATATTTAAATTTTGACGACTTTGTTATCTTAAACTCAGAAAAATCAGTTAATCAGTTTTAAAAACAGGGCAAATATTTTACTACTGCTAGTAATTTATTAGGTGCCGTTACATAGTTGAGCTTTACAATATTTGAAGGAACTATTTATGATGATTTTAGTGAATGTCCTTATTATCCCATGAAAATTAACCAACCATCAGACAGTTTCATGAAAAGTAAAAAATATTACAATTTCAACAAGAGTTTCAAAGAGTATCTGAAATTGCAGAGCAGTATTGATGAAAACATTTAAAATACATAAATAATATTTCAATGTATTTCGATATAGTAATTTTGAACTGTTAGAACATCTTAATGCATTACACCAAGGCATCTTCACATTAAAGATAGCGTTTAATGAAAAATACGAATAGCAAAGAGAAAATATCTAGTATTCCGCACAGTGAAATCACACAGGCAACGACACAAAATGGCGGACTGAACCCACGTGACTGCCCGCTTCCAATCGCGGTCGAAAGCGGCGCGCAGTGCATGGATCAAAGTGTGTCGCCACTTAAGAGAAGTATCCAGGGCTTTAATCCACGGATGAAAAGTGCGAACTTCGCTACAATATCATTTAATAGGGAAATTGCATAAAATGTACGGTTTTTTGCCCATAACTTTTTTCTAAAGAACAAATATGATCAAACAGAGTAATGGGACCTAAGTTGAGCCATCCCCTATCCATTAAAAAAAGAATCATCAAAATCGGTTCACTAGGTGAGACGCTATGAGTGGACAAACAAAAACAAAACAAAAAAAAAAAAAACATACATACGGTATGAACTGATAACCGCCTCCTTTTTGAAGTCGGTTAAAAAGTAAGAAATAATCTTTGGGTGATATGTGTTTGGTAACTGACCAAACACTTAATTTTAATTTAATACAAAAAAGCCTGGGGGGGGGGGCTTATCAGTTGTCTTGAATGTTTTCTTGTTATCCATGCCAAAAAGTTAGATAGACAGCACCCCACGGTTTTTTGTATTACATTAAAATTTAGTGTTTGATCAATTACTATCATCCAAAGATTATTTTTTACTTCTTAGTTCATTTTGCTACAAAAGCGTGGTTTTTTTTTAATTTTTTTTTTAGTTTTTTAATTTTTTAAACTATTATTTTATTTTCTTGCTTTTAGTTTATTGCTTGTTATATAATGACATTGACGAGATAATTAATTCACCTAATGATATGAATTCTGGATTGGATCTGCTGAAGAAAAATTAATTGCATTTATAAAATCAATACTTAAAAAAACTATAGTTTTAAATGTATTATATATTTTAACTAACCAAAATTCACACTGGGCAGTTTTCGTTCGCAATCGGAACTCCCTCCCACCTTTTACGAATCCAGTTTTCGTCGGATCTTTGCCAAATTTGGCACAGCGGTTCTTTGATATTTAGGAATTTTCATAGGGAGTTTTTCGCCTACCTATGTCCCTCATAGGGGGTGGGATGCGAAAATACCCCACGGAGGTTTTCCATATGCAAATTCAGTTTACGTCCTATTTTTGCAAAATTTTGCGTAGAGGTTCCTTAATACTCAAGAATTCACATACAGAGCAGTTTTCGTTCACCAACCGGATCTCCTCTCCTCTCACCAGGGGTTTCCTTTTACGAATCCACAGAGTTTTCGTCGAATCTTTGCTAAACTTGGCACAGCGGTTCTTTGATACTTAGGAATTTTCATAGGGAGTTTTTCGCCTACCTATGTCCCTCATAGGGGGTGGGATGCGAAAATACCCCACGGAGGTTTTCCATACGCAAATTCAGTTTACGTCCTATTTTTGCAAAATTTTGCGTAGAGGTTCCTTAATACTCAATTCACATACAGAGCAGTTTTCGTTCACAACCGGATCTCCTCTCCTCTCACCAGGGGTTTCCTTTTACGAATCCACAGAGTTTTCGTCGAATCTTTGCCAAATTTGGCACAGCGGTTCTTTGATGGTCAGGAATTGTCATAGGGGTTTTCGTCTACCTATGGTGGGAGTGTGCGAATGCACCCCACGAGGCCCGAGGGGTTTTCCTTATGCAAATCCAGTTTTCGTTGGATTTTTTCCAAACATATCGCAGCGGTCCTTTGATGCTCAGGAATTCACATAACCACCTCCCAGATGAGGTGCATGTTGAGGAAACCATGGTTTGCTTATCACGTTTACTGCCCTCCACATTTCCTACGAATTCGATGTCTTTGACACTTCCACCGAGCAACAACAATATAGAGCCACAGTTTACATACAAACATGTTTTTGTTTTCTTTTGCATTTTTCTCGCGAGAAATACTGCTGTGGACGTATTAGACGCTAATCTACTTGTTGTCAAAGATCGAAAAATGTAACAACTCCCGGAAACATGTAGAGTTTCTGATAAACAAAATGACTTTTCGCAAAACAGAAAATTACCTGTAAATATATCGGCGAACCTTATGGCCTTTTAATTTTCTACCACGGCCAAGGCCGTGCGAGTACCGCCAGTAGCTTGATAAGAAGAAAAGTAAAACTCACTTGCAGAGTCAGTCGGGCAGCAGTATCGAAAACTTGATGCACGCCATCGAACGTTTTGGCTGAGCATTCCAAGTAGCTATGAGCTCCTATTTTTTCAGCAAGCAACATCCCTTCTTCTGGATTCACAAGGTTTGGACGGTTATCTGCTTCCCCAAAATCTCGCAAATCCTATGTAATGAGCAGTAAATGGTATTAATATTTAAAAAAAAGTGATTTTTGGAATTAAAAACGTCTAAAAGTATAGTAATTAAATTTACTAGGCTTTTTTTTCTTTTCTTTTTTCCCCCGAGATTTATGCCGAAAAGATACTTGGAGAAAAGAAAAAATGACATTTTTTTTTAATGAACTACACTATTTAAAAAGTAAACTCTTCAAATCAAAATTTTCTAAAAGGCTTTTCATGAAATTCCTGTTTTGTGCCTGTGTATCCCATTAACACCAGATAAACTCTGCACCTCTAAATTCCTCTTAACACAAAAAAATTCCCCTAAGAACTGTATCTTTGTAAGGCAATACATGGTTTTCGAAAAAAAGTGCAAAAATAAACTATGACATCATATCCAGTATAAGAGACTATAAAAGCTTTTAATTAGAAACCTGAACGTCGGTGTTTGCATAAATTTAAATGGGAAAATGTCCAGAATTACCATATGAACGCATGAGAATACCACATGAATGCAATTTATAGAAATGATTTCAATTTTTTTTTTTTAAATCTAACACCGGATATGACGTGAATTTTTCTCGAAAATCATGGGTAGTACAGATGCAGATCTTTGGAAATTTTTTATATACGCTGTTCTACAAGTCAAATGGAAATCTAGAGGTGCAGCAGTTATTTGGGGTGTTCACGAAACATCTTATATACATAATATTTACTTTTTTACTTCATTTTTCTAACATGTATTGTATATGCAAAATGTGTGTCTATATACATTTCAGAGTTTGATTTTTGTAAGTTGTTCCATTTGGCATCAGCCCATCAGTGCATTACTGTGATTCACTTCCGAATATCATTAAAATAAAATTAAAACCTCTTTAGCTATTGGTTTCCATTGGAATTGTAGCCAGAACATCCGAATAAGAATAATTAAGTAATTAAGAATTGTTAAGTTAAGGAATTTGTATTGTATGTACCTTTTTGTTACCGACCAATATGACTGGAACTCCCGGGCAGTACTTTTCTACTTCCAGAATCCATTTCTTCGAAATGTTGCTTAAGCTGTCTTGGTTATCCACAGCGAAACAAACTAATACTATGTCCGTATCTTCATATGAAAGTGTCCTTATAAGATCATAGTCTTCCAAACCTGGAGTATCTACAAGGTCGAATTTCATCTGAAAAATATAGTTCTCATGCAAAATTTCAATTTGAAATATTGTATAGCTTTAAAAAAGAAATCCATCTAGTTTTAAAAGGAGACACTTTCCTTGTAATAATAACTTTTACGTTTTAATTTATAGAGTGTTTCAGAAATAAGTCCCACATTTCAAATGTGACTAAATGAGCGATAGCAAAGCCTATTGAAAAATGTGTTTATACGCATAACTCATGAACAATGATCTTTACAATATATGTTACACACTCTGAATCACTTCATTTTGAAAATTAAATCTCCTAAATGCCCACACCTTCATATTGTATGCGTTTGTGAAGCTTCTTCACTGGGACGCTCCGGTGGGAGGTAACTGTGACCTCCCAAAATATTCATTATTCGGCAAATTTTGTCTGATGATTCGGCAAAATTTGGAGTTTTATTCGGAAAAATTATCATCATTCGACAAAATTTGTAGTTCCGTTCGACAAATTGAGAATTTCGAACCTCCCAAAAATGTAAATTCATTGCACCCCTGTTTCTCCTCAAAGTTCTACAATACCTTCCTGCTCAATTCATTTAATATCATCTGCGATTTCTTGGCGGATGACAGCTATGATTACTTGTGGGTATATACAGTGGCTCCCAAAAGTGTTCATACACCTACGACTTTCAATTAAATAGGCCCCTATGCATTGATTAGCATTAATATTTCGGAATAGGTATTTAATTATAGGATCTATGATCTATTTTTAACAAAACTACATGAACACTTTTAATAAAACATTAAAACTTAATTTTTTAAAAATCAAAAACCAAAAAGTGCCGGAAGTTTTATCTCACAAAGGTCTTCGTACACTTTGAAAAAATGTCAAAAAATTAGTAAATAAACTAACATTTTACTAAGTTTTTATTTAATAGAATATCATGCAGTAACAACAACAGCTTTTAAACGTCTGGGAATAGATTTCATTTGTTTTTTTCTTTCTTTTATTGTGCAATTTCTGCGTAAGTGTTCAGCCGCACTACGAGTCTTACTGTTTCTAGTTCACTTTTCGTTTCAATGGTGTATTTTCGTAATCTAGCCACCAGATATCTACAAATATGTTCCATTAAGTTTAAATCTGGCGATTGAGGAAATAGTTCTAAGCTTAAGGACAAATTTTGAGGCACCAAACGCGAACGTGTGCTTCTTATCGTTATCTTGATAAAAAACAAAGTTGTTTCCGATTACCAATTTTTGAGGCAATAGTTTTAAATTGCTTTTTAAAATATTTAAATGAACAGCATAATTCATTATTTCATCAAAAAATTCCAAATTTCCAAGTTCTGACGCTGTTATGCATCCTCACAGAAGAACACCTTCACCGTCCTGATTAACTGATCCAACTAAGTTATATGCAACTGATAGTTTTCCTTTTTTGCATAAGAGTTATATTTTGTTTTCAGGAAATTGCTTTAACTGTTAAAAAAGGACATCCTAATTAGCTTGGGATAAAGCTAAATGAGAGCAAAATAGCTCCAAAATTTGATATAGGTTGGAAGATAAGCTTGTTGTAAGGACAGAGAAAGGAAAGAAAAAAATAGCAAATGTTGCAAAATTTGATATTGGGCGGCTTGTTTAGTTCTGGAAAGAGAAATAAGTAATGTTATAAAATAGATTTCGGTGTGAGAGAAAAAAGATTCAGTTCGGGTCAAACATCTTTTTTCATAAACGTATAAAGATGAAGATAGTTATTACGCAAAAGTGTAGGATGAGCATCGTGTTCATTTATTTACTTTATGCCGCCAGGGAGTTTTAATTTTTAAAGCACCAGTTGTCTTTGAAGTGCAGTTGAGAAGAAAGTATCACACTGCAATTATAAAAAAAAAAATTTTGAAAAAAAAATAGAACCGACTTCAAAATTGCTCTAAAAAGTGAAAAATAATTTTATTCTTTAAACACCATCGATAATGCTTTTAAACATAATTTTTGAAGTTGGCGCAAAAACAAAACGTAAAATCCAGTGTAACCATGCTTCGTTCATATTTTTTTTCAGAAAAGCATCCAAAGTTACGAATGAAACATTTATATCGCTATTCAAATATGCTGTCATCAATGCATAATGTATGTGATAGTGAAGAAACTGGTCCTGGTTAAATTTATAGTTGTATTTGAGTTATGGCTGTGAATGATTTTATCTATCGTTTTTGCGCCAACTTCAAAAATTATGTTTAAAAGCATTATCGATGGTGTTTAAAGAATAAAATTATTTTTCACTTTTTAGAGCAATTTTGAAGTCGGTTCTATTTTTCTTTCAAAATTTTTTTTATTTCATTCTTTTTAGTGTAAATGTAGGTATTTCAAAAATAATAAGAAGTTACCATCACGAAACTTCACATTTTTTTCTTAAAAATGCTCCATACTAAAAAAAAAAACTATTGACACGCGTTAAACTTTAAGCGATTGGCACTAAAAACTTATCTTTGTTCCTCTCTGGAAATCATGAGTAGTTAATTTAATTATAACCATTTAAGTATTACGTTTTTCCTAACTAATTTACATTCCACAGCATCTAAGTTGTTCATGATGCAATCCTGTATTTTCTTACTTAGCCCCGATCATCTGTTATCGGCATAGATGATAACGACAAAAATACTACAGAGTAGTTGAGTCAAACCTAATGGTAGCATTGTGAAGGCTAAGCAGATCCTAATCACTGCATCACCTCGCTTCCAGGTTAGGTTTACCCCTACTATGGAGCAATAGCGCTGAAGAAAGGAAGATTTTGATAATTCACACAGGGTTACTATAAATCAGCAGGGTTACTAAAATAAAATTATTTACGCCAAAAATGAGACGACAGCGCCAGATTCCCCATTATCGAAATGTCCCTTGAAGAAATTTGATGCTTGCTTCAAAGAAGCCTTCATTCAAAATTATCATTACAATTACTATTAATGTTACTGTTATATGGCACCAAACTTTTATAACAATGAGTTTCCTATTGTCGCGTAGATGAAGATAGCGAAGACAATGTGAAAGCAAAATGAAGCGAATACTCGTTAGTCTCAACTCGAGATCTTTATTCAGAACCACGAATGAACGTTACATCTCCTTATATACAACTTGAGAAAGTGCTGGAACTTTCCAGACTTGGAAAGATACAGAAATTAATAGAAGATTCGAGAAAATACTGGAAACAGTAGAAACGAAATTTTAGTAAAATTCACTTTGTCCTAGTCGGGATTTGAACCCGGGTCACTCGTGTGGGAGGCGAGAATTCTACCACTGAGCCACCGTTGTCTACGGATGAAAAGTGCGAACTTCGCTACAAAAACATTTAATAGGGAAATTGCATAAAATTTACTGTTTTTTGCCCGTAACTTTTTTTCTAAAGAACAAATATGGTCAAACAAAGTAATGGGACCTAAGTTGAGCCATCCCCTATCCATTAAAAAAAGAATCATCAAAATCGGTTCACTAGGTGAGACGCTATGAGTGGACAAACAAAAAAAAAAAAACATACATACGGTATGAATTGATAACCGCCTCCTTTTTGAAGTCGGTTAAAAAGGGTAACTTTTATTTATTTGGCATTTTTTTCTCTTCGGTTCTGGTGATATTTCTTTCGTCACTGTGCTAGAAATTTCAGCGCATGAGAAATGAATTTGGGAAAAATAAATAAATAGTAATAAACCTATTAAAAAACAAAATGAAATTAATGTTAATTTAGTATTTTTTGCTTTTTAATTCAAACTAGAAACAGAAATAATTTATTAAAGTTATATATTTCAAAGTTAAAAATAATTTTTATGCTGATTTTTTTTCTTACTAATTTTTCTTCGATAGTTATCTCTGCTTCATAATCTTGAAATGCTAATCGAACTTCATCATCCACGTATCGACCTCTGCTGATTGTGAATAGAAGTCGGGTTTTCCCACAAGAAGAATCGCCTACAATAACAAGCTTTTTCTTCATTGCGGCCATCTATAAAAAAGAGGGAAAAATAGCCAAAAGTTTACAGAGGCGGAATAAATGTAAAACACAATACATTTTGCACTAAAAAAATATGTCAGAAAATGCATTTAATTTTTTAAACCCACTGGGCAATTTCATTATGAAATCTCTCTGCTTAAACATTTTAAAGAGAGTTTCAATTTTAGAGCTACGATAATTATTGACTGCTCTTAAAAATTTTACTGAAAAAATCGATAACATAACTATTCTAACTAGCTGCAGAGGCGACTGGTTCAAGTTAGTGTACACTGCACATATTAATTCCCCTGAAATACGCCGTCTTCGGCACATTCAAGATGATGTACTTCGGGAGCTACGCCCCCTACTTGCCTAAATACTAATTAATTTATTAGTTAAAGTCGTAAAAAGATCTATGTTATCCATGATCCTTGTAAAATTTCGAATGTTTTGATACCTGGTTCGACAGCCAATTATCTACCGTTACCGAGGAATTTGAATGACATAAATATACTGCGTTCACAGGAAAGATAGGCTAGATGTAAACAAAAGAATGTGCCAGTTGGTGACGTCAATCACGTGTTTGGCTCAGACAAGGAACGAAGCAGATGGCGAATACGAACACTATTGGTTTACTTTTACTGTTATTATTTCGGAGAAAATCCCCAAAAGTGGCATAGTGGCAACCTGTTTGTTTGCTTTCAGTCTATGTTTTCCGTGAGCAGAGTATAGGCAGATAAGTGCGGTCGGATTTTAATATACAAGATATTTTTATGAACTTACGGAAATCGTTCGATACTCACAATCTTTAGTTAAATTTTTAGTACGCTTTATTTCGGTTACTTTGGTTACCCAAATGACAGATAATCTAGGGTGCAACTTAATAGAGTAAGAGCCCATAAGGGCCAGACCTACGTCATAGCATAAAGGCCCGAATTTTTTGTGCATAAGGACATCACAGCAGGTAAGAAATGTTTGCTATTATTTAAGCTGAGTCGCGCTAGCTTTGGCAGGGAACAGGTAACAAAGTTGCGTCAAAAACTAAGTCATTCCATCTCAAGTGACCTCGTTGTTTCCACCCGACCATCCCCGATTTGAACGAAATTTAATAGAGGTGCAGGACATGCCTTTGAAACTCACCTGTACAAATTTTCAGCTTCCAAGACCCAAATCCTGAGAATCTAGGATCCAAAACAAAGGGGGCTCCAAAATAGTGGATCAGCTTTGTGAAACGAATTGCCATGTTTGGCAGTTTCCCCATTGGAGGTCATTTTGGAGCCCACTTTTTCTTTTCTTTTTACGATATCGTAGATCCTCATGAATTGTGTCTTGGAAGTTGACAATTTGCATAAGTTAGTTTCAAAGGCATGTCTGTACCTTTGTAGAACGTCCTCCAAATCAGTGATGGTTGGATAGGGACCACCAAGTCATGTGACATGGAATGAATCTATGATGGTTAGCTCTTTTCAGCAATTTTACGCGCATTTTTGTTACCTGTTTCCTGCCAAAGTCAGCGCGACTCAGCTTAATTAATAGCAAATCTTTCTTACCTACTGCGATGTCCTTACGGAAAAAATTTTTGGGCCTTAATACTACGACGTAGGTCTGGCACTCATGGGCTCTTGAACTATACAGCCACGGAAAAAATTATAACGACACGTTGAAAACTGAGCGTTATGTATGAAAGTAATCCTCAACTGCAATCAAATTCTAAAACACAATTTACTACTTGTAAATAAGAAGCATTAGAAACCTGTTAGTATGAAATCAAATTACAATATAACTGTTAAATCACAAATTAACACAAATGTATTATATGAAACATGGAAAAAGTTATTAGACCATTAAACAAATATATGTCCCGAAAATATATAACATTCTACAAAATGACTTTTTTTTTCAATTACCCTCATCAATTGTCCAATCGTTAACTTAAAAAGTTCAGTTAAAATTGATTCAGAAATGTTTTTACGTGCTAATTCAATGGATGATGTCTGTTCGTCTTAATTTGCATATTGTGTCCCATCCTTAGACACTTTTCTAGTTAAAAGGCCCTACAGATTCTCTATGGGTTTTAAATAAAGACTTATTTTCGACCAGTCCAGAATTATCACTGAATTGGCCTCAAACTATGAATGTGATCCACAAGACACATGGCAACTTGCATTGTCTTGTTGAAATAAATAATCACCACCTGTGATAAGGGGTGCTTCAGGTAATAAATTTTCAGCTAGTATATCAGCATATGATTCTAAATTCAAGAGAGATCAAATGGACACAATTGATGATGCTCCATTAGCTGCAAATCCTGCCCACACCCATTACAAAACCGTCTCCGAATTTTCGTTTGAAAAAAAAAAACTAGTATGTTGTGGCCATCACAAAACTTTCTTCTATATTTTTCTTTTTTTTTCTGATCTCTCCCCATGCTTGACGAGGAAGCAATATTCCCAACAAAAACAAAATTACACATGCAAAAACTTGACGACCATCCCAATGTCTGAATTATTGCAAAAGCAAAGTAAAGAGCGAAAATTGAAAGTTATTTTAAAAGCCTTGCTTGAATTAATTACAAATATTTTATTTGTTAACAAACATAAGATGGCAACAGTTAAAAATTTTAAATCATTGAGATAATATTTCCGATCATTTCCATTCAATAACTAGTATGTTGTGGCCATCACGAAACTTTCTTCTATATTTTTCCTTTTTCTGATCCCTCCCCATGCTTGACGAGGAAGCAATATTCCTAACAAAAACAAAATGACACATGCAAAAACTTGACGACCATCCCAATGTCTGAATTATTGTAAAAGCAAAGCAAAGAGCGAAAATTGAAAGTTACTTTAAAAGCCTTACTTGAATTAATTACAAATATTTTATTTATTAAAAAACATAAGATGGCAACAGTTAAAAATTTTAATTCATTGAGATAATATTTCCGATCATTTCCATACAATTAAAATCACGAGAAATACGCAGACGACAATCTGTTACGATTTATCTTTCTTATTCGCAACTCCAACGAACTATAGGGGGCACTGAAGTCACTGTCTAATGGCGGAATTGAAAACTAAAACAAACGCACATGGTAACGAAGAAAATGCTAAAAGTGTTGTGATTTTTGTTCGTACGTATGATTTTTTCGCTTTATTCTTTTTAAATTAATTTTCAAAGTCTTGTGGATATTCTGGCCCACGTAGAAAGAAATGAGAATTCAAGAAGCATTACTAAACGTCAACGATTAATGCAAACTACGTAGTTCGTAGTTCTAAGCAGATATTTTCCACTATGTTGAATTCGATATTTATCAATTCTTGATAAAACTAAATAATAATTGTGGCCTGACAAGAATAACAATTAACGCTAGAAAATTCAATGTGACATTACAAATTGTTTATCGAAAGAAGATGATACTTCTTTGCTTTGCTTTGGCTAGCACTTGTTTTCCATTTGTAGCTGAGTTATTTCTCTTGAATTCCCGAATCGGTTAATTTAAAAATTTTCTGTTTCGATTTTTCTAATTTCTGAGTTACGATTTAATTGTGTCATGTTATGCAAATCATCAACAAAATTCTCACGGATATATGGTGGTAGTTTTCTTTTCAGTTGATTGACCATTATTTCCTTTCACTTATCGAATTCTGTAATCTTACTACCATTTTATTCCACTCATGATAAAAATTAAAAATGGTTTAACTAAAAACGCGAAATCTCGCCAAGGCTACTTTGCTCGCACAATACCAAAACTATATAACCCTAAACAAATTTGGCGATACCTTTCAGCTGAGAATAAAAGGAATAAAGTAAATTCTTTCTCGGTTATTCATTTTGTTCTACGATAATATATTCAAGAAAATATTTTGCATACTGTCCATTCCAACTAAATGCTGCTGTAAAATATGGTAAGTTTAATTAATTTAAGATAAAAAAAAAACCCATATTCTTACGAATTCATACAAAACAATAAATTTTTTTACCTTGTATAACGTTATCCAAGTTTGTTAATCCAGTATTTTCGCTTTTACCAATTATTAAGGAAATAATGAAAACTAACATTATTTTGAGAAGCCCGAGAATACTACTAAGTGACGAATTAATTTCTGTAGCTGAAAGCAAACTAAGACACATCGATTGCGTTAATAAATACTCAGAACAAACTGCCTGTGTTTACGTCAACAGACACACGTGGAACGCTTCATTTGCAGTTTTGTAAATCACCGCAAGGTAGCGTATTCGAGCGCTGGAGTTCCGAATTGTTGCATTAATAAAACTATTTTTATTCGCAAAAAAAAAAAAAAAAAAATCAACACCTCTTGGAGCGATTGGAGTCAAAATTGAACCAAAGCCTGTTTACGTATGGATTCACATATATTCCAAATTTCAAACAGAACGTAGCATTACTTCTTGAGATAGGGCACTCACAATGGAAAAAAAGAACGGGCGATTGCGCTACCCCCCTTTTAGCTGTTGACACCAAAATAAAATCAGCTCTTATACCCACTAAGGGCTACTTGTCAAAAAATTTTTGTTTGATTCCGTTCGTTATTTCTTGAGATACAGCAGTCACAATTGACGACAAAAAACGTTCTATAACTCAACCCCCGTTTGAGCTATTGACACCAAAATTGAATCAGCATCTGCTCCAGTTAGGGGCAACATATGGACCAAATTTTGTTTGATTCCGCCAGTTACTTCCTGAGGAATAGCAATCACGCATAACTCAAAAAACGTCCCATTGCTCCACCCCCCTAGGAGGAATTCGCGCCAAAAACCAATGGGCACAAGTTCACATAGGGTCACATATGTGTACCAAATTTCGTTCAATTTCATGCGATAGTTTTTGCTGTAGAGCGGCCACAAAAAACTGGTCACACACAGACGTGACACACACACACACACACACATACATACATACACACACACATACATACATACACACACACAGACAGACAGACATTTTCCAAAAATAGTCGAAATGGACTCAGCACACCTCAAAACGTTCGAATCCGTCAAAATTCGAAATTCGAAAATTTGCACGAATCCAATACTTTCTTCTATATATTAGATATAGAAGAAAGTAAAAATCACGAGAAATACGCAGACGACAATCTATTACGATTTATCTTTCTTATTGTTGCATTAATAAAGCTATTTTCATTCAAAAAAAAAAAAAAAAAAAATCAACACCTCTTAGAGCGATTGGCGTCAAAATTGAACCAAAGCCTGTTTACATATGGATTCACATATATTCCAAATTTCATCCAGAACGTAGCATTACTTCTTGAGATAGGGCACTCACAATGGGAAAAAAGAACGGGCGATTGCGCCACCCCCTTTTTAGCTGTTGACACCAAAATAAAATCAGCTCTTATACCCACTAAGGACTACTTGCTGATAAATTTTTCTTTCATTCCGTTCATTATTTCTTGAGATACAGCAGTCACAATTGACGACAAAAAAGTTCTATAGCTCAACCCTCGTTTGAGTTATTGACACCAAAATTGAATCAGCACCTGCTCCTGTTAATGGCAACATATGGACCAAATTTTGTTTGATTCCGCCAGTTACTTCCTGAGGAATAGCAAGCACGCGTAACTCAAAAAACGTCCCATTGCTCCACCCCCCTTGGAGGAATTTGCGCCAAAAACCAATGGGCACAAGTTCACATAGGGGCACATATGTGTACCAAATTTCGTTCGATTTCATGCGGTAGTTTTTGCTGTAGAGTGGCCACAAAAAACTGGTCACACACAGACGTGACACACACACATACACACACACACACATACACACACACACACATACACACAGAAAGACAGACATGTTCCAAAAATAGTCGAAATGGACTCAGCACACCTCAAAACGTTCGAATCCGTCAAAATTCGAAATTCGAAAATCTGCACGAGTCCAATACTTTCTTCTATATCTTAGATATAGAAGAAAGTAAAAATAATGTTTCGCTTTGCAAATCACGCCGTAATGGTGAAAATCATCTGGTCCGTGCAAATAAAAGTTTTTTCATCAGAAAATACGACACATTTCCACCGAGACCCAAAAGAAACGTGTTTCTAAGCGAATTACAATCAAAGTTTCTTTTGAAACTTTGTAAGGTGAATGTGACCGTAGTTTAGCATATATAACATTGGAATGGGGTTGTTTCCTTCAGTCAAAAGTAGTACTTTTAGTCTTTGAAATTGATAGAATAAGCAAAAAAAAATAATAATAATAATAATAAATAAAAATAACATGGATCCAAACAATTCTTTCATTTTTCCCCAACATTTATTTTTTAATTAATTTTTTAAAATGTCCGAATGCGAAGTAAATATTTTGCTCTGTGAATGGCAACACGGAATGGCATTTCATCATTTGTGATGACATCGGCCAGAAATGTAAACAATGAAAGATAACCGGTTTAAGTAATTTTTTAAAAATGTTAAACTTAAACAAATTATTTAAAAAATGGTTAGATCCTATGTTTTTAAACATGTTCTTTCAGAAAAAAATACTTTTGAAATATCGGAAACGACCCCATTCTTTTGCAAAACATTACGCATTGTTCGGCTTGTGCAAGGTACATTCATGTATCTTTTAATTTCAGTAGAACTCTGTTTTTTAAGCAAGCTCCGTGAACAATTGTTTGTTTCTGGCGCTTAGTAAGAGTTGAAAGCTTACTTATACGATTTTCTTGCCATACTTCTTTTAGATTATTCAAAAAAATTATAAATTACTGTTTAAGATCTGTTACCTCCCTTGCAATTTCACATCCACTCATTCTACATTTTTTGTATGCAAAAATTTCACATTCAGAGAGTTGTGTGATGTTCGGCCTGATAACAAAAGAGATAAAGTGAACAATTTTTATGCGTAACAGTTTTGGGATATTGTAAATAATCTAATGCGACTAAATATACAAATTTTTGTTCCCGGTCTCAAAATTAATGTGTGTCCTTATAATGTTTTCCAAGTGGCAAACAAGTAAAGCCTCAAAAATTCATGTATTTTAATAATTTTCAAAAAATTTTAAGCAAAATTTGTTTGCCATTTCATGTATTTTGATCGTGAAAATATTTGCATGCATTTCTAACCAAATTCCTAACATTGGCGACTTTTTGCTTTATCTTATAACTTTTCCATGGCTTTAATGTTTGACTGAATAAGTCAGTCACGAAGTGCTCAAGTTTCAGTGGAATCTGTAACTACAGCTTAAAGTGTGATCGTACCGTTGAACATGATCGGGAGATACACTTTTCCAACAAGTTACAAATACAAATACAAATGTGACGACCAGCAACAGGCTGTTGCCCAGCTAGGCTGGTCCTAATCAATTTATACAATTTTATTACATACAAGTCCCTGTCGGGATTCGAGCCCAGGGTCTCAGCGTTGGAGCCAGTTGCTGAACCGACTAGAGTTATGGTAATGGCAAGTTTTCAAAATTTTGCTACCACTGCTAGTTCATAAGATCCATTAAAAATGAAAATTCTGAAAAAATAAATTAATTCGACAACAAAAAGCTTTAGAAAGTTTCAATAGAATTAAAAACAAACCGTCAAATAAATTGTAAAAAATTCATTAAATTCCATTCAAATGTAAAATAATTCCACCAATTCTATTTTCGCCAAGAGACCACGCTATCGCAATACAGCTTCATTCATAATTACTATTATATCATATTACTAGCCACTAAATTTATGTTCTATTTATGACTCATGATTTGCTCGAACTCAAATGTCACTTTACGTAATTTCAATTTTTGTATAATATCTTGGAAAACACCATTTGACCACCGAAAAATATATAACAGTTGAACAAATTTGCACAATTGTAGTTTAATCAATATATCCAAGTTTTAAGAAAATATCTCAATTTGTTCTGCAAGTGTTTAAAGAATTTTGAATGTTCAGAAGTAGGCCATTTTATCATTTAACTTTAAACCTAGATCTAGTAATTATGAATGAAGCTGTATTGCGATGCGTGGTCTCTTGGCGAAAATAGAATTGGTGGAATTATTTTACATTTGAATGGAATTTAATGGATTTTTTAAAATTTATTTGACGGTTTTTTTTTAAATTCGATTGAAACTTTCTAAAGTTTTTTGTTGTCGAATTAATTTATTTTTTCAGAGTTTTAATTTTTAATGGATCTTATGAACTGGCAGTGGTAGCAAAATTTTGAAAACTTGCCATTACCATAACTCTGGCAAATATTATAATAGTGCATATTTCTTACTACACTTTGGAGCGTTTATTTTTCGATGTTTGCTTAAGTATTATGGTACAACTATTAACGTATTGCGATTAATTACCGTCCTTTTTAAACGATATTTAGTATGACTGGAAAATCTGAAAAGGTAAACTGAAATTTATGCAAAATTATAACTTCCAGAAACATAGAATATTTACCTAACTGCAATATTTGATTTCGAAAACTTTCTATTGCCAAAAACAAATTTAAGTTAATTTTCATATATTAACAGTTAAATTTTAGAAACAATATTTTTTTCCCATGAAGTCAGAAGTCCCTGCTTCACTTTTCAAGTAATTATTAAACAAGAGCTGTTTTTTGTCCAAAAGTTTTAGTCTTACCTGATTACAATAGTGATCTTGACAGCATTAATACGATGTTTTGCATTCAAATCGTAAAAATCGACCTTTTCCTCAATGAAGATAACGAAAACCTTATCTATATGTTCATTCTCCTGGCCTTAGATAAAATTTGATACCTTTCTTTTCCCTGTGATAATTTTGCAAGTGTAAAATTTCTTTTTACATATTCAATGAATTCCAAATCTCTTATTATTTTGTACCTAGATGGCAGTTTTAATACTAAGTAAAAACTAATTAAGTTGGTCATTTTTTTTTCTTTTTACTTATATTTCTACGTTTAGTTAAAACTTCGAAAACGCGTGATTTCTGGGAGTATGAACCTCGATCAATCGTTTCTGTTTCTACAAAAATTTAAACTGTTTATTCTAAAAAAACCCGTAGTTACGCGAAAATTAAATCTTTATCGTAGACAAAATAACAGTTTAAAAACTTAAACTTAAAAAACTCGCTTTTGTAGTAGTATGAACTAAGATTAAAAAATAATAATTTTAAATATCAAATATCTCCAGCAGCAGTGGCGTAACTAGGGAGGGGGAAGAGAGAGGGCATGCATGTTCAAAATTAAAGCATCAGTGTTATCGATGCAATGACTTTACAACATCGATGTTTCAAAACATCATCTTTTTTTTTTGTATGGTCCTGAATAATAAACTGTAAGAAATGTTTTAATGCTGGAACTAAATTCACATAATGACCAAGTTTTTTGCATTGCCAAAGAAAAACTAATAATAAAAATGATAATTAATTATTAAATTAATTATTAACGCTCCAAATTAAATAATGCGAAGAGATAGATAACTGACACATTTAAAGTACAAAAAGAAAGAAACATCAATAAAAATTTTAATCATTTAATTAAAATCATATCATTAAAATTATCAATTCAAATCATAACATCTTTTTAATTTCCCGTCAGTAGTGCAAAAACTGAAAGTTTATTTAATAATTTGAATTAATTAGACAAAAAAAGTAAAGAAGAGAAAAAATCGCATAATAATGAATGATTGTTCTAGTATACGTTCTTCCAACGGAATTGTATAGGAGAATTACCCAAATTATATTTAAAATTCAAATTACATTCAAAAGTTATAAATAATTATAGCTACTTGAAATGTCTACTTAAGTAAAATTATTATTTCTTTGAATCAATGACTTATTGAGAGCAGGAGGAGAGAGAGAAAAAAGAAAAAGAAACTCTTATGTTTATTTAAAGTGAACTTTAGTAAAATAATATTATTTTTAACAGTGTGTTAAAAAAAGGATTGTCAACTTTTATACAATATAATCGACAAACAACTAGGAATAGAAAATGTTCCGATATGATAAATATCGCAATAACTAGTTAATAACAAAGCTTTCATCATAACTCTAAACTGAAATACAAGCATATTCGCATTTTTTAAGGATATTTTTGGTTCAATTATAAAACGTCGACATATAAAAAACATTGAACGCAAAACATCGATGAAATAAAAAATATCGACCCTCAAACATCGATGGTAAAAGCATCGATGTTTTAAAAAACATAGACATTTCGAAAATATCGACAGTGATGTCTATTGCAAGGTTAAGTGGTTTTCCCTGCACTGACACTGCGCTGGCAACAAAACAACTTTTACAGAGTGGAACTCGGCAGTTGACCAAACAGTAGCGTAGCTATTGTAGGGCGAAGGGGGTGATTCGCCCCGGGCGGCACTTTTTGGGCAGAAATTTGATGCTTTTGATGTGAAGAAAAAAAATATATAAATTAGAAATCATAATTTTGATCTGTTACCAGAGACAAAATAAAAACCTTCAAAATGTACGGTTTTGAGAGTACTCTGACTCTGATGCAAAATATGTTTTGCTTATGGCAGTGTTGCCAGATTGGGGGAAATTTCCCCATTTTGAGGAAATTTGGTGCTCTCTGAGGAAATTTTGGGGAAATGGGTTTTGAGGGGAATTCTATGGGTAAAAATGTTTTTTTCTTGGGGAAATCCTGGGGGGAAAAAACCTCTGGAAAAAGATTTTTTTTTTCGTATTTAAATTCGCGTCAAGAAGTAGTAGTTACATTGTTTGTATCAAACAACGTTGGTTTAACGTTGCTTAACTTTATGGAAGTCGCATTATGTGGAATATTATGCTGCGGAATTGGCATTAATGTTCTGCGTGAGTAACTAGTTGGTATGTGAAAAAGGTAAAAATAAGTGTGATGAATAATGTTCTTGGATAAATATATACAAAAAACATAGTTTTAAGGTACATACAGAAGCAGAGTAGTAAATGCGAATAGAAAAATAATATTTGGCTATTTCTTATCTCTCGGTCAGGCGCTTGTATTTATGACTTGGGGTAAACGCACGACTTTGCCCGTAGCAGAAAATTAAAAGGTCTTTTGGTTCCCCCTGTATGTTTAGAAATAATGCATGATGAATTTTCCGACAATTGGCTTGCCCACGTTACAGTTCCACGTTATGATAACTTGGTAATTTACTCGTCCATCTTATGATAATTTTGCTCGGGAAAATGTTCTTAAAATTGGAATAGAAAAAGAACAAAATCGAATTTTCGAAAAATTGCTTAAAGGTGCACACCCCCATGCTACAAGCTAATTCGTTGCCAAATTTCATGAAAATCGGCCGAACGGTCTAGGCGCTATGCGCGTCACAGAGATCCTGACAATATCCAGACAGAGAGACTTTCAGCTTTATTATTAGTAACTAGTGGCACCCGCACCGCTTTGCCCGTAGTAGAACATTAAAAGGTCTTTTGGTTTGCCTGTACATTTACAAATAATGTATGGTGAATTTCTCGCCAATTGGCTTGCCCGTGTTACGGCTCCACGTTGTGAAAACTTGGTACTTTACTCGTCCATCTCATGATAATTTTGCTCGGCAAAATATTCTTAAAATTAAAATAGAAAAAGAACAAAATCGAATTTTGGAAAAATCGCTTCGAGGTGCATACCCCCATGCTTCAAACTAATTGTGTGTCAAATTTCATGAAAATCGGCTGAACGGTCTAGGCGCTATGCGCGTCACAGAGATCCAAACATCCATACAGAGAGACTTTCAGGTTTGTTATTTAAAAAGAAAAGAAAAGAAAGATAAAGAAAGATAATTTTCAGAACAAATTCTTTCCCATTTTATTAAATTTCTGCGAAAAATGGGCTTAAAATTGGAATAGAAAAAGAACAAAATCGAATTTTCGAAAAATCGCCTCGTGGTGCACACTCCCATGCTACAAACTAACTTTGTGCCAAATTTCATGAAAATAGGCCGATCGGTCTAGGCGCTATGCGCATCACAGAGATCCAGACATCCTCCGGACAGAGAGACTTTCAACTTTATCATTAGTAACTAGTGATGCCCGCACGGCTTTGCCCGTAATAGAAAAATCAAAAGGTCTTTTGGTTCGCCTGTATATTTACAAATAATGTATGATGAATTTTCTCGCCAGTTGGCTTGTACCCATCTTACGGTTCCACGTTATGATAATTTCGTATCTCGCCAATTGGCTTGTGCCCATGTTACGGTTCCACGTTATGATAATTTCATAATTTACTCGACCATCTTACGATATTTTTTTTTCTTAAAATTGGAATAGAAAAAGAACCACATCGAATTTTCGAAAAATCGCTTCAAGGTGCACACCCCATGCTACATTCTAACTTTGTGCCAAATTTCATGAAAATCGGCCAAACGGTTTAGGCGCTATGCGCCTAACCGTTTGGCGCATAGCGCCTAAACTACAGACATCCTACAGACATCCTAGACATCCTACAGACATCCAGACATCCTCCGGACAGAGAGACTTTCAGCTTTATTATTAGTAAAGAAGATAAAGATTCTTTCCCATTTTATTAAACCTCTGTGAAAAATGGGCTTAAAATTGGAATAGAAAAAGAACAAAATCGAATTTTCGAAAAATCGCTTCGAGGTGCACACCTTCATGCTACAAACTAACTTCGTTCCAAACTTCAGGAAAATCGACTGAATGGTCTAGGCGCTATGCGCGTCACAGATATCCTACAGACATCCAGACATCCTCCGGACAGAGAGACTTTCTTATTAATAAAGAAGAAAAGAAAAGAAGAATGATAAAGAAGTAAGGAAAAGAAAGATAATTTTCAAAACAAATTCTTTCCCATTTTATTAAATTTCTGCGAAAAATGGGCTTAAAATTGGAGTAGAAAAAGAACAAAATCGAATTTTCGAAAAATCGCTTCGAGGTGCACACTCCCATGCTACAAACTAACTTTGTGCCAAATTTCATGAAAATCGGCCGAACGGTCTAGGCGCTATGCGTGTCACAGACATCCAGACATCCTACAGACATCCAGACATCCAGACATCCTCCGGACAGAGAGACTTTCAGCTTTATTATTAGTAAAGAAGAAGATAAAGAAAGAAATTAAAAATTAATTTGAATTTTGACACCTGGAATTCAAATTATATGTTTCGCGTTACGAGTGTGTGTGTGTTTGTGTCTGTGTGCAGGTATGAGTGTGGGTAGTTGTGTGTATAAGTAGTTGTGGTGGGGGGGGGGGGAATGTGTATGTGTGTTTAGGCATATGTGTTTGTGTCTGTGTGCAGGCATGAGTGTGTGGGTAGTTGTGTGTGTGTATGTGCTTGCGTATGTGTGTAGGAACATGTAGGTGTGTGTGTGTACGTGCGTGTATGTATGCGTGTAAGTGTAGGATATGGGTGCTGGAGGCGGTTTTCGCTATAGGAGCAGCATTGTGAGGAGCCGGTCGACGGTGATGCTGCAGAGGGTGCTGGTGGGAAAATAAAATGATAGCACATCAAAACTGTCAAATGAAAGCAATAAGCAATCGTGATTGCTTAATAAAGATAAAGAAGACCAAAAAAAAAAAAAAAGCGAAAATGGGACGAAAAAAAGTTGGGGAATTTTATAAGAAAATTTGGCTATTTGGGGGAAAAAAAATTGTTTCAAGAGACAAAAATATTAGTGGGAGTCGATTCATTTTATGAAAATATTAGTGAAAAAATAATTTTTGAATTTGGGGAATTTTGATAGAAAACATCGCTTTTTGGGGAAAAGTTGAAAAAGAATTGGAGAAATCTGGATTTGACCATCTGGCAACACTGGTTTATGGACTGATTCTAGTGGACACATCAACACAACTGCTTGTTTTTTTCTATTCCTTTGTCGGAAAGTGCGTACTGAGGCGGGAAGCAATGGAAAGGCAAGTAACGGAGCTTCCTTTCTTTATTTATTTTATTTTATTTTAGGAGCAGGTAGGTTAACTCTAGGGAGAGGGAAACAATGAAATCTTAGCAGCTCTCACTATAAGATGAAAGTTGGTATACATCTTAAAAAAGTTTCGAGGAAACCTCCAC